>NC_135715.1:81808742-82123513 GCF_964656455.1 Halichoerus grypus
ACGCTCAGGAAGGGCGATCTTTGCTGAGGCACGGGTCCTCCGCACTTTTGTTCCTTTCCGTTGGGTGGATGGCACTTAGGACTACACGCACACACGGGAGAGCCGATCTAGTTTCCCGAAACAAGAGTTGAGTCGATAGCTGCCTCCTGCCCATGCTTATTTCTGCCTCGGAATTCTGCTGGGACTCATTCCCCAGGTTTGCACTCAAGCAGAGTTGAAAATCCTGCCACCCTGTGGAGAGGCGAATGAGCTGAAGCTGGGATTCTTGACCGGCTTCTTTCTGCCAAAACAGTGTGGAGCACTTAGCATTCCTATGCACACATGGAGCAGTAGCGTTAGCTTCAGGTAACAAGAGCTGAGTCGAGAGGTGCCTTGTGGCCCGGACTTCTTCTCCCTCGGTCTCACGTAAGGAACCCGTTCCCCAGGCTCTCACCCACGGTAGCCTGGAAAGTGCTTCCTCCCTCAGAGACGTGGATGGTAGCTAAAGCACGATTTCTCTACCGTGTTGTTTCTTCGAGTTAGAACGCTAGCTATTAGACTGCCATGCAAATGTGGGGCTGCCGTGCTAGCTTGGTCAAACACATGGGGAGTCGTGTTCTGCCTTTCGCAGGGGCCTGAGTCTCACTCGCAAAAAGCTTTGGACTCCCTTGCAGTGCTCTCACGCACGCACACCACAAAATGCTGCCACCCTCAGGAGCAGCTGTTTTACCTGCAGCACAGGCTCTCAACCGAGTTTTTCCTTCGAGTTAGGTGGCTGTGTTTAAGGCGGCACACACACCCTCTCGAATGGTACTAGCCCCATAACCAGGATGTGAGTTAAGAGCTGCCTTCTGTACCGGCCTGTCTCTCCCCGATATTACGATATTGAAACCGTCCCCAGGCTCTCAGCCACAGTACACCCTAAACTGCTCCGCCCACAGAGAGGTCGACGGTAGCTAAAGCACGGTTTCTCTACAGTGTTGTTTCTTCGAGTTAGAACGCTAGCTATTAGACTGCCATGCAAATGTGGGGCTGCCGTGCTAGCTTGGTCAAACACATGGGGAGTCGTGTTCTGCCTTTTGCTGGGGCCTGAGTCTCACTCGCAAAAAGCTTTGGACTCCCTTGCACTACTCTCACGCACGCACACAACAAAATGCTGCCACCCTCAGGAGCACCTGTTTTACCTGAAGCACAGGCTCTCAATCAAGTTTTCCTTCGAGTTAGGTGGCTGTGTTGAAGCCTGCACACACACCCTGGCGAACGGTAGCAGCCCCATAACCATGATGTGTGTTGAGAGCTGCCTTCTGTACCGGCCTGCCTCTCCCCGATATTATGATATTGAAACTGTGCCCAGGCTCTCAGCCACAGTACACCCTAAACTGCTTCGCCCACAGAGAGGTCGACGGTAGCTAAAGCACGGTTTCTCTGCTGTGTAGTTTCTTCGAGTTAGAACGCTAGCTATTAGACTTCCATGCAAAAGTGGGGCTGCCGTGCTAGCGTGATGAAACACATGGGGAGTCGTGTTCTGCCTTTCGCTGGGGCCTGAGTCTCGCTCGCAAAAAGCTTTGGACTTCCTTGCAGTGCTCTCACGCACGCACACAACAAAATGCTGCCACCCTCAGGAGCAGCTGTTTGACCTGACGCACAAGCTCTGAACCGAGATTCTCCTTCGAGTTAGGTGGCTGTGTTTACCCTGGGCAACGGTACTAGCCCCATAACCATGATGTGGGTTGAGAGCTGCCTTCTGTACCGGCCTGTCTCTCCCCCGATATTACGATATTGAAACCGTCCCCAGGCTCTCAGCCACAGTACACCCTAAACTGCTTCGCCCACAGAGAGGTCGACGGTAGCTAAAGCACGGTTTGTCTACAGTGTTGTTTGTTCGAGTTAGAAAGCTAGCTATTAGACTTCCATTCAAAAGTGGGGCCGCAGTAGTAGTTTCATGGAGCAAGTGGGGAGTCGTGTTCTGGCTTCTTCCGGGGCCTGGGTCTCACAAGGAAAATGGTTTTGGACTCCCTTGCTGTGCACTCACGCATGCACACCACACAATGCGTCCACCCTGAGGCATGGCTCTTTTAGCCGAAGCAGGAATTCCCTACAGAGTTGTTCCTTTGAGTTAGGTGGTTGGCTTATGGCCTGCAGGCACACCCGGGGCAAGGGGACTAGCCTCATAAACAAGAGGTGAGTTGAGAGCTGCCTTCCGCACCGGCCTGTTTCTCACTCCATTTCACGTATGGGACCCTTTCCCCGGTCTCTCATACACGAGCACTATACAACTCCTGCGGCTTCAGGAACGGCAATGGTAGCTAAAGCGCAGTAAGGCTACAGCATTGATTCTTGGTGTTAGTAGCCTGGTAGGCGAATGAGCTGCAGCTGGGATTCTTTACAGGCTTGTTTCTTCCCAGTCAGGGTCGAGCACATAGCATTCCAAGCACACATGGAGCAGTAGTCTTAGCTTCAGGTAGCAAGAGCTGAGTCCAGAGGTGCCTTGTGCCCGGACCTATTTCTCCCTTGGTTTCACGTATGGAACCCGTTCCCCAGGCTCTCAGCCACGGTACTCCGTGTAATGCTTCCTCCGTCTAGAGGTCGACGGTAGCTAAAGCACGGTTTCTCTACAGTGTTGTTTCTTCGAGTGAGAACACTAGCTGTTAGACTTCCATGCAAAAGTGGGGCTGCCGTGCTAGCGTGATGAAATACATGGGGAGTCGTGTTCTGCCTTCTGCTGGGGCCTGAGGCTCATTCACAAAAAGCTTTGGACTCCCTTGCAGTGCTCTCATGCACGCACACAACAAAATGCTTCCACCCTCAGGAGCGGCTCTTTTAGCTGAAGCATGGATTCTCCAGCGAGTTTTTCCTTCGAGTTAGGCAGTTTTCATGAAGCCTGCACACACACCCGGGGCAACGGTACTAGCCCCATAACCATGGTTTGAGTTGAGAGCTGCCTTCTCTCCGGCCTGTCTCTCCCTCGATTTCACGAAACGGAACCCGTCCCCAGGCTCTCACCCACCGTACACCCTAAACTGCTTCCTCCCACATAGAGGTCGTCGGTAGCTAAAGCACGGTTTCTCTTCAGTGTTGTTTCTCCGAGTTAGAACGCTTGCTATGAATGTCCACAATAGCCAAACTGTGGAAAGAGCCATGTCCACCAACAGATGAATGGATAAAGAAGAGGGGGTATATATATATATACAATGGAATATTATGCAGCCATCAAAAGGAATGAGATCTTGCCATCTGCAACGACGTGGATGGAACTGGAGGGTATCATGCTGAGCGAAATAAGTCAAACCGAGAAAGACATGTATCATATGACCTCACTGATATGAGGAATTCTTAATCTCAGGAAACAAACTGAGGGTTGCTAGAGTGGGGGGTGGGGTGGGAGGGATGGGGTGACTGGGTGATGGACACTGTGGAGGGTATGTGTTCTGGTAAGCGCTGTGAATTGTGCAAGACTGTTGAATCTCAGATCTGTACCTCTGAAACAAATAATGCAATATATGTTAAGAAAGAAAAAAAGAAGAAGAAGAATGCAGCAGGAGGGGAAGAATGAAGGGGGGAAAATCGGAGGGGGAGAAGAACCATGAGAGATGATGGACTCTGAAAAACAAACTGAGGGTTCTAGAGGGGAGGGGGCTGGGAGGATGGCTTAGCCTGGTGATGGGTATTGAGCAGGGCACGTTCTGCATGGAGCACTGGGTGTTATGCACAAACAATGAACCATGGAACACTATATCTAAAACTAATGATGTAATGTATGGGGATTAACATAACAATAAAAACATTAAATAATAATTAAAAAAAAGAACGCTTGCTATTAGACTTCCATGCAAAAGTGGGGCCGCAGTGCTAGCCTCAGGAAACAAGTGGGGAGTCATGTTCTGCCTTCTGCCGGGGCCTGAGTCCCACACGGAAAATGGGTCTGGACTCACTTGCAGTGCGCTCACGCATGCACACAGCAAAATGCGTCCACCCTCCGGCATGGCTACTTTAGCCGAAGCAGGAAATCTCTACAGAGTTGTTCCTTTGAGTTAGGTGGTTGGCTTTAGCCCTGCAGGCACACCCGGGGCAAGGGTACTAGCCTCATAAACAAGAGGTGAGTTGAGAACTGCCTTCCGCTCCGGCCTGTTTCTCACTCCATTTCACGTATGGGACCCTTTCCCCGGGCTCTCAGACAGACACGAGCACTGTCAAATTCCTCTGGCTTCAGGAACGGCAATGTTAACTCAAGCACAGTAACTCTATAGCATTGATTCTTGGTGTTAGTAGCCTGGGAACTAGGCTTCCAGGCACACAGGGTACAGCAGTGCTAATCTCCTCAAACAAGAGGGGAGTCGACAGCAGCCTTCCTTCCAGGCCTGCTTCTCACTCCGAGTTACGTTTAGGTTCCATTTCTCATGCTTTCACAAAAACACACAACAGATGAAGTGCACGCTCAGGAAGGGCGATCTTTGCTGAGGCACGGGTCCTCCGCACTTTTGTTCCTTTCCGTTGGGTGGATGGCACTTAGGACTACACGCACACACGGGAGAGCCGATCTAGTTTCCCGAAACAAGAGTTGAGTCGATAGCTGCCTCCTGCCCATGCTTATTTCTGCCTCGGAATTCTGCTGGGACTCATTCCCCAGGTTTGCACTCAAGCAGAGTTGAAAATCCTGCCACCCTGTGGAGAGGCGAATGAGCTGAAGCTGGGATTCTTGACCGGCTTCTTTCTGCCAAAACAGTGTGGAGCACTTAGCATTCCTATGCACACATGGAGCAGTAGCGTTAGCTTCAGGTAACAAGAGCTGAGTCGAGAGGTGCCTTGTGGCCCGGACTTCTTCTCCCTCGGTCTCACGTAAGGAACCCGTTCCCCAGGCTCTCACCCACGGTAGCCTGGAAAGTGCTTCCTCCCTCAGAGACGTGGATGGTAGCTAAAGCACGATTTCTCTACCGTGTTGTTTCTTCGAGTTAGAACGCTAGCTATTAGACTGCCATGCAAATGTGGGGCTGCCGTGCTAGCTTGGTCAAACACATGGGGAGTCGTGTTCTGCCTTTCGCAGGGGCCTGAGTCTCACTCGCAAAAAGCTTTGGACTCCCTTGCAGTGCTCTCACGCACGCACACCACAAAATGCTGCCACCCTCAGGAGCAGCTGTTTTACCTGCAGCACAGGCTCTCAACCGAGTTTTTCCTTCGAGTTAGGTGGCTGTGTTTAAGGCGGCACACACACCCTCTCGAATGGTACTAGCCCCATAACCAGGATGTGAGTTAAGAGCTGCCTTCTGTACCGGCCTGTCTCTCCCCGATATTACGATATTGAAACCGTCCCCAGGCTCTCAGCCACAGTACACCCTAAACTGCTCCGCCCACAGAGAGGTCGACGGTAGCTAAAGCACGGTTTCTCTACAGTGTTGTTTCTTCGAGTTAGAACGCTAGCTATTAGACTGCCATGCAAATGTGGGGCTGCCGTGCTAGCTTGGTCAAACACATGGGGAGTCGTGTTCTGCCTTTTGCTGGGGCCTGAGTCTCACTCGCAAAAAGCTTTGGACTCCCTTGCACTACTCTCACGCACGCACACAACAAAATGCTGCCACCCTCAGGAGCACCTGTTTTACCTGAAGCACAGGCTCTCAATCAAGTTTTCCTTCGAGTTAGGTGGCTGTGTTGAAGCCTGCACACACACCCTGGCGAACGGTAGCAGCCCCATAACCATGATGTGTGTTGAGAGCTGCCTTCTGTACCGGCCTGCCTCTCCCCGATATTATGATATTGAAACTGTGCCCAGGCTCTCAGCCACAGTACACCCTAAACTGCTTCGCCCACAGAGAGGTCGACGGTAGCTAAAGCACGGTTTCTCTGCTGTGTAGTTTCTTCGAGTTAGAACGCTAGCTATTAGACTTCCATGCAAAAGTGGGGCTGCCGTGCTAGCGTGATGAAACACATGGGGAGTCGTGTTCTGCCTTTCGCTGGGGCCTGAGTCTCGCTCGCAAAAAGCTTTGGACTTCCTTGCAGTGCTCTCACGCACGCACACAACAAAATGCTGCCACCCTCAGGAGCAGCTGTTTGACCTGACGCACAAGCTCTGAACCGAGATTCTCCTTCGAGTTAGGTGGCTGTGTTTACCCTGGGCAACGGTACTAGCCCCATAACCATGATGTGGGTTGAGAGCTGCCTTCTGTACCGGCCTGTCTCTCCCCCGATATTACGATATTGAAACCGTCCCCAGGCTCTCAGCCACAGTACACCCTAAACTGCTTCGCCCACAGAGAGGTCGACGGTAGCTAAAGCACGGTTTGTCTACAGTGTTGTTTGTTCGAGTTAGAAAGCTAGCTATTAGACTTCCATTCAAAAGTGGGGCCGCAGTAGTAGTTTCATGGAGCAAGTGGGGAGTCGTGTTCTGGCTTCTTCCGGGGCCTGGGTCTCACAAGGAAAATGGTTTTGGACTCCCTTGCTGTGCACTCACGCATGCACACCACACAATGCGTCCACCCTGAGGCATGGCTCTTTTAGCCGAAGCAGGAATTCCCTACAGAGTTGTTCCTTTGAGTTAGGTGGTTGGCTTATGGCCTGCAGGCACACCCGGGGCAAGGGGACTAGCCTCATAAACAAGAGGTGAGTTGAGAGCTGCCTTCCGCACCGGCCTGTTTCTCACTCCATTTCACGTATGGGACCCTTTCCCCGGTCTCTCATACACGAGCACTATACAACTCCTGCGGCTTCAGGAACGGCAATGGTAGCTAAAGCGCAGTAAGGCTACAGCATTGATTCTTGGTGTTAGTAGCCTGGTAGGCGAATGAGCTGCAGCTGGGATTCTTTACAGGCTTGTTTCTTCCCAGTCAGGGTCGAGCACATAGCATTCCAAGCACACATGGAGCAGTAGTCTTAGCTTCAGGTAGCAAGAGCTGAGTCCAGAGGTGCCTTGTGCCCGGACCTATTTCTCCCTTGGTTTCACGTATGGAACCCGTTCCCCAGGCTCTCAGCCACGGTACTCCGTGTAATGCTTCCTCCGTCTAGAGGTCGACGGTAGCTAAAGCACGGTTTCTCTACAGTGTTGTTTCTTCGAGTGAGAACACTAGCTGTTAGACTTCCATGCAAAAGTGGGGCTGCCGTGCTAGCGTGATGAAATACATGGGGAGTCGTGTTCTGCCTTCTGCTGGGGCCTGAGGCTCATTCACAAAAAGCTTTGGACTCCCTTGCAGTGCTCTCATGCACGCACACAACAAAATGCTTCCACCCTCAGGAGCGGCTCTTTTAGCTGAAGCATGGATTCTCCAGCGAGTTTTTCCTTCGAGTTAGGCAGTTTTCATGAAGCCTGCACACACACCCGGGGCAACGGTACTAGCCCCATAACCATGGTTTGAGTTGAGAGCTGCCTTCTCTCCGGCCTGTCTCTCCCTCGATTTCACGAAACGGAACCCGTCCCCAGGCTCTCACCCACCGTACACCCTAAACTGCTTCCTCCCACATAGAGGTCGTCGGTAGCTAAAGCACGGTTTCTCTTCAGTGTTGTTTCTCCGAGTTAGAACGCTTGCTATGAATGTCCACAATAGCCAAACTGTGGAAAGAGCCATGTCCACCAACAGATGAATGGATAAAGAAGAGGGGGTATATATATATATACAATGGAATATTATGCAGCCATCAAAAGGAATGAGATCTTGCCATCTGCAACGACGTGGATGGAACTGGAGGGTATCATGCTGAGCGAAATAAGTCAAACCGAGAAAGACATGTATCATATGACCTCACTGATATGAGGAATTCTTAATCTCAGGAAACAAACTGAGGGTTGCTAGAGTGGGGGGTGGGGTGGGAGGGATGGGGTCACTGGGTGTTGGACACTGTGGAGGGTATGTGTTCTGGTAAGCGCTGTGAATTGTGCAAGACTGTTGAATCTCAGATCTGTACCTCTGAAACAAATAATGCAATATATGTTAAGAAAGAAAAAAAGAAGAAGAAGAATGCAGCAGGAGGGGAAGAATGAAGGGGGGAAAATCGGAGGGGGAGAAGAACCATGAGAGATGATGGACTCTGAAAAACAAACTGAGGGTTCTAGAGGGGAGGGGGCTGGGAGGATGGCTTAGCCTGGTGATGGGTATTGAGCAGGGCACGTTCTGCATGGAGCACTGGGTGTTATGCACAAACAATGAACCATGGAACACTATATCTAAAACTAATGATGTAATGTATGGGGATTAACATAACAATAAAAACATTAAATAATAATTAAAAAAAAGAACGCTTGCTATTAGACTTCCATGCAAAAGTGGGGCCGCAGTGCTAGCCTCAGGAAACAAGTGGGGAGTCATGTTCTGCCTTCTGCCGGGGCCTGAGTCCCACACGGAAAATGGGTCTGGACTCACTTGCAGTGCGCTCACGCATGCACACAGCAAAATGCGTCCACCCTCCGGCATGGCTACTTTAGCCGAAGCAGGAAATCTCTACAGAGTTGTTCCTTTGAGTTAGGTGGTTGGCTTTAGCCCTGCAGGCACACCCGGGGCAAGGGTACTAGCCTCATAAACAAGAGGTGAGTTGAGAACTGCCTTCCGCTCCGGCCTGTTTCTCACTCCATTTCACGTATGGGACCCTTTCCCCGGGCTCTCAGACAGACACGAGCACTGTCAAATTCCTCTGGCTTCAGGAACGGCAATGTTAACTCAAGCGCAGTAACTCTATAGCATTGATTCTTGGTGTTAGTAGCCTGGGAACTAGGCTTCCAGGCACACAGGGTACAGCAGTGCTAATCTCCTCAAACAAGAGGGGAGTCGACAGCAGCCTTCCTTCCAGGCCTGCTTCTCACTCCGAGTTACGTTTAGGTTCCATTTCTCATGCTTTCACAAAAACACACAACAGATGAAGTGCACGCTCAGGAAGGGCGATCTTTGCTGAGGCACGGGTCCTCCGCACTTTTGTTCCTTTCCGTTGGGTGGATGGCACTTAGGACTACACGCACACACGGGAGAGCCGATCTAGTTTCCCGAAACAAGAGTTGAGTCGATAGCTGCCTCCTGCCCATGCTTATTTCTGCCTCGGAATTCTGCTGGGACTCATTCCCCAGGTTTGCACTCAAGCAGAGTTGAAAATCCTGCCACCCTGTGGAGAGGCGAATGAGCTGAAGCTGGGATTCTTGACCGGCTTCTTTCTGCCAAAACAGTGTGGAGCACTTAGCATTCCTATGCACACATGGAGCAGTAGTGTTAGCTTCAGGTAACAAGAGCTGAGTCGAGAGGTGCCTTGTGGCCCGGACTTCTTCTCCCTCGGTCTCACGTAAGGAACCCGTTCCCCAGGCTCTCACCCACGGTAGCCTGGAAAGTGCTTCCTCCCTCAGAGACGTGGATGGTAGCTAAAGCACGATTTCTCTACCGTGTTGTTTCTTCGAGTTAGAACGCTAGCTATTAGACTGCCATGCAAATGTGGGGCTGCCGTGCTAGCTTGGTCAAACACATGGGGAGTCGTGTTCTGCCTTTCGCAGGGGCCTGAGTCTCACTCGCAAAAAGCTTTGGACTCCCTTGCAGTGCTCTCACGCACGCACACCACAAAATGCTGCCACCCTCAGGAGCAGCTGTTTTACCTGCAGCACAGGCTCTCAACCGAGTTTTTCCTTCGAGTTAGGTGGCTGTGTTTAAGGCGGCACACACACCCTCTCGAATGGTACTAGCCCCATAACCAGGATGTGAGTTAAGAGCTGCCTTCTGTACCGGCCTGTCTCTCCCCGATATTACGATATTGAAACCGTCCCCAGGCTCTCAGCCACAGTACACCCTAAACTGCTCCGCCCACAGAGAGGTCGACGGTAGCTAAAGCACGGTTTCTCTACAGTGTTGTTTCTTCGAGTTAGAACGCTAGCTATTAGACTGCCATGCAAATGTGGGGCTGCCGTGCTAGCTTGGTCAAACACATGGGGAGTCGTGTTCTGCCTTTTGCTGGGGCCTGAGTCTCACTCGCAAAAAGCTTTGGACTCCCTTGCACTACTCTCACGCACGCACACAACAAAATGCTGCCACCCTCAGGAGCACCTGTTTTACCTGAAGCACAGGCTCTCAATCAAGTTTTCCTTCGAGTTAGGTGGCTGTGTTGAAGCCTGCACACACACCCTGGCGAACGGTAGCAGCCCCATAACCATGATGTGTGTTGAGAGCTGCCTTCTGTACCGGCCTGCCTCTCCCCGATATTATGATATTGAAACTGTGCCCAGGCTCTCAGCCACAGTACACCCTAAACTGCTTCGCCCACAGAGAGGTCGACGGTAGCTAAAGCACGGTTTCTCTGCTGTGTAGTTTCTTCGAGTTAGAACGCTAGCTATTAGACTTCCATGCAAAAGTGGGGCTGCCGTGCTAGCGTGATGAAACACATGGGGAGTCGTGTTCTGCCTTTCGCTGGGGCCTGAGTCTCGCTCGCAAAAAGCTTTGGACTTCCTTGCAGTGCTCTCACGCACGCACACAACAAAATGCTGCCACCCTCAGGAGCAGCTGTTTGACCTGACGCACAAGCTCTGAACCGAGATTCTCCTTCGAGTTAGGTGGCTGTGTTTACCCTGGGCAACGGTACTAGCCCCATAACCATGATGTGGGTTGAGAGCTGCCTTCTGTACCGGCCTGTCTCTCCCCCGATATTACGATATTGAAACCGTCCCCAGGCTCTCAGCCACAGTACACCCTAAACTGCTTCGCCCACAGAGAGGTCGACGGTAGCTAAAGCACGGTTTGTCTACAGTGTTGTTTGTTCGAGTTAGAAAGCTAGCTATTAGACTTCCATTCAAAAGTGGGGCCGCAGTAGTAGTTTCATGGAGCAAGTGGGGAGTCGTGTTCTGGCTTCTTCCGGGGCCTGGGTCTCACAAGGAAAATGGTTTTGGACTCCCTTGCTGTGCACTCACGCATGCACACCACACAATGCGTCCACCCTGAGGCATGGCTCTTTTAGCCGAAGCAGGAATTCCCTACAGAGTTGTTCCTTTGAGTTAGGTGGTTGGCTTATGGCCTGCAGGCACACCCGGGGCAAGGGGACTAGCCTCATAAACAAGAGGTGAGTTGAGAGCTGCCTTCCGCACCGGCCTGTTTCTCACTCCATTTCACGTATGGGACCCTTTCCCCGGTCTCTCATACACGAGCACTATACAACTCCTGCGGCTTCAGGAACGGCAATGGTAGCTAAAGCGCAGTAAGGCTACAGCATTGATTCTTGGTGTTAGTAGCCTGGTAGGCGAATGAGCTGCAGCTGGGATTCTTTACAGGCTTGTTTCTTCCCAGTCAGGGTCGAGCACATAGCATTCCAAGCACACATGGAGCAGTAGTCTTAGCTTCAGGTAGCAAGAGCTGAGTCCAGAGGTGCCTTGTGCCCGGACCTATTTCTCCCTTGGTTTCACGTATGGAACCCGTTCCCCAGGCTCTCAGCCACGGTACTCCGTGTAATGCTTCCTCCGTCTAGAGGTCGACGGTAGCTAAAGCACGGTTTCTCTACAGTGTTGTTTCTTCGAGTGAGAACACTAGCTGTTAGACTTCCATGCAAAAGTGGGGCTGCCGTGCTAGCGTGATGAAATACATGGGGAGTCGTGTTCTGCCTTCTGCTGGGGCCTGAGGCTCATTCACAAAAAGCTTTGGACTCCCTTGCAGTGCTCTCATGCACGCACACAACAAAATGCTTCCACCCTCAGGAGCGGCTCTTTTAGCTGAAGCATGGATTCTCCAGCGAGTTTTTCCTTCGAGTTAGGCAGTTTTCATGAAGCCTGCACACACACCCGGGGCAACGGTACTAGCCCCATAACCATGGTTTGAGTTGAGAGCTGCCTTCTCTCCGGCCTGTCTCTCCCTCGATTTCACGAAACGGAACCCGTCCCCAGGCTCTCACCCACCGTACACCCTAAACTGCTTCCTCCCACATAGAGGTCGTCGGTAGCTAAAGCACGGTTTCTCTTCAGTGTTGTTTCTCCGAGTTAGAACGCTTGCTATGAATGTCCACAATAGCCAAACTGTGGAAAGAGCCATGTCCACCAACAGATGAATGGATAAAGAAGAGGGGGTATATATATATATACAATGGAATATTATGCAGCCATCAAAAGGAATGAGATCTTGCCATCTGCAACGACGTGGATGGAACTGGAGGGTATCATGCTGAGCGAAATAAGTCAAACCGAGAAAGACATGTATCATATGACCTCACTGATATGAGGAATTCTTAATCTCAGGAAACAAACTGAGGGTTGCTAGAGTGGGGGGTGGGGTGGGAGGGATGGGGTGACTGGGTGATGGACACTGTGGAGGGTATGTGTTCTGGTAAGCGCTGTGAATTGTGCAAGACTGTTGAATCTCAGATCTGTACCTCTGAAACAAATAATGCAATATATGTTAAGAAAGAAAAAAAGAAGAAGAAGAATGCAGCAGGAGGGGAAGAATGAAGGGGGGAAAATCGGAGGGGGAGAAGAACCATGAGAGATGATGGACTCTGAAAAACAAACTGAGGGTTCTAGAGGGGAGGGGGCTGGGAGGATGGCTTAGCCTGGTGATGGGTATTGAGCAGGGCACGTTCTGCATGGAGCACTGGGTGTTATGCACAAACAATGAACCATGGAACACTATATCTAAAACTAATGATGTAATGTATGGGGATTAACATAACAATAAAAACATTAAATAATAATTAAAAAAAAGAACGCTTGCTATTAGACTTCCATGCAAAAGTGGGGCCGCAGTGCTAGCCTCAGGAAACAAGTGGGGAGTCATGTTCTGCCTTCTGCCGGGGCCTGAGTCCCACACGGAAAATGGGTCTGGACTCACTTGCAGTGCGCTCACGCATGCACACAGCAAAATGCGTCCACCCTCCGGCATGGCTACTTTAGCCGAAGCAGGAAATCTCTACAGAGTTGTTCCTTTGAGTTAGGTGGTTGGCTTTAGCCCTGCAGGCACACCCGGGGCAAGGGTACTAGCCTCATAAACAAGAGGTGAGTTGAGAACTGCCTTCCGCTCCGGCCTGTTTCTCACTCCATTTCACGTATGGGACCCTTTCCCCGGGCTCTCAGACAGACACGAGCACTGTCAAATTCCTCTGGCTTCAGGAACGGCAATGTTAACTCAAGCGCAGTAACTCTATAGCATTGATTCTTGGTGTTAGTAGCCTGGGAACTAGGCTTCCAGGCACACAGGGTACAGCAGTGCTAATCTCCTCAAACAAGAGGGGAGTCGACAGCAGCCTTCCTTCCAGGCCTGCTTCTCACTCCGAGTTACGTTTAGGTTCCATTTCTCATGCTTTCACAAAAACACACAACAGATGAAGTGCACGCTCAGGAAGGGCGATCTTTGCTGAGGCACGGGTCCTCCGCACTTTTGTTCCTTTCCGTTGGGTGGATGGCACTTAGGACTACACGCACACACGGGAGAGCCGATCTAGTTTCCCGAAACAAGAGTTGAGTCGATAGCTGCCTCCTGCCCATGCTTATTTCTGCCTCGGAATTCTGCTGGGACTCATTCCCCAGGTTTGCACTCAAGCAGAGTTGAAAATCCTGCCACCCTGTGGAGAGGCGAATGAGCTGAAGCTGGGATTCTTGACCGGCTTCTTTCTGCCAAAACAGTGTGGAGCACTTAGCATTCCTATGCACACATGGAGCAGTAGCGTTAGCTTCAGGTAACAAGAGCTGAGTCGAGAGGTGCCTTGTGGCCCGGACTTCTTCTCCCTCGGTCTCACGTAAGGAACCCGTTCCCCAGGCTCTCACCCACGGTAGCCTGGAAAGTGCTTCCTCCCTCAGAGACGTGGATGGTAGCTAAAGCACGATTTCTCTACCGTGTTGTTTCTTCGAGTTAGAACGCTAGCTATTAGACTGCCATGCAAATGTGGGGCTGCCGTGCTAGCTTGGTCAAACACATGGGGAGTCGTGTTCTGCCTTTCGCAGGGGCCTGAGTCTCACTCGCAAAAAGCTTTGGACTCCCTTGCAGTGCTCTCACGCACGCACACCACAAAATGCTGCCACCCTCAGGAGCAGCTGTTTTACCTGCAGCACAGGCTCTCAACCGAGTTTTTCCTTCGAGTTAGGTGGCTGTGTTTAAGGCGGCACACACACCCTCTCGAATGGTACTAGCCCCATAACCAGGATGTGAGTTAAGAGCTGCCTTCTGTACCGGCCTGTCTCTCCCCGATATTACGATATTGAAACCGTCCCCAGGCTCTCAGCCACAGTACACCCTAAACTGCTCCGCCCACAGAGAGGTCGACGGTAGCTAAAGCACGGTTTCTCTACAGTGTTGTTTCTTCGAGTTAGAACGCTAGCTATTAGACTGCCATGCAAATGTGGGGCTGCCG
Organism: Halichoerus grypus; assembly: GCF_964656455.1. Classification (NCBI taxonomy): domain Eukaryota; kingdom Metazoa; phylum Chordata; class Mammalia; order Carnivora; family Phocidae; genus Halichoerus; species Halichoerus grypus. The sequence goes on from NC_135715.1 coordinate 81,822,990, forward strand.
TGCTAGCTTGGTCAAACACATGGGGAGTCGTGTTCTGCCTTTTGCTGGGGCCTGAGTCTCACTCGCAAAAAGCTTTGGACTCCCTTGCACTACTCTCACGCACGCACACAACAAAATGCTGCCACCCTCAGGAGCACCTGTTTTACCTGAAGCACAGGCTCTCAATCAAGTTTTCCTTCGAGTTAGGTGGCTGTGTTGAAGCCTGCACACACACCCTGGCGAACGGTAGCAGCCCCATAACCATGATGTGTGTTGAGAGCTGCCTTCTGTACCGGCCTGCCTCTCCCCGATATTATGATATTGAAACTGTGCCCAGGCTCTCAGCCACAGTACACCCTAAACTGCTTCGCCCACAGAGAGGTCGACGGTAGCTAAAGCACGGTTTCTCTGCTGTGTAGTTTCTTCGAGTTAGAACGCTAGCTATTAGACTTCCATGCAAAAGTGGGGCTGCCGTGCTAGCGTGATGAAACACATGGGGAGTCGTGTTCTGCCTTTCGCTGGGGCCTGAGTCTCGCTCGCAAAAAGCTTTGGACTTCCTTGCAGTGCTCTCACGCACGCACACCACAAAATGCTGCCACCCTCAGGAGCAGCTGTTTGACCTGACGCACAAGCTCTGAACCGAGATTCTCCTTCGAGTTAGGTGGCTGTGTTTACCCTGGGCAACGGTACTAGCCCCATAACCATGATGTGGGTTGAGAGCTGCCTTCTGTACCGGCCTGTCTCTCCCCCGATATTACGATATTGAAACCGTCCCCAGGCTCTCAGCCACAGTACACCCTAAACTGCTTCGCCCACAGAGAGGTCGACGGTAGCTAAAGCACGGTTTGTCTACAGTGTTGTTTGTTCGAGTTAGAAAGCTAGCTATTAGACTTCCATTCAAAAGTGGGGCCGCAGTAGTAGTTTCATGGAGCAAGTGGGGAGTCGTGTTCTGGCTTCTTCCGGGGCCTGGGTCTCACAAGGAAAATGGTTTTGGACTCCCTTGCTGTGCACTCACGCATGCACACCACACAATGCGTCCACCCTGAGGCATGGCTCTTTTAGCCGAAGCAGGAATTCCCTACAGAGTTGTTCCTTTGAGTTAGGTGGTTGGCTTATGGCCTGCAGGCACACCCGGGGCAAGGGGACTAGCCTCATAAACAAGAGGTGAGTTGAGAGCTGCCTTCCGCACCGGCCTGTTTCTCACTCCATTTCACGTATGGGACCCTTTCCCCGGTCTCTCATACACGAGCACTATACAACTCCTGCGGCTTCAGGAACGGCAATGGTAGCTAAAGCGCAGTAAGGCTACAGCATTGATTCTTGGTGTTAGTAGCCTGGTAGGCGAATGAGCTGCAGCTGGGATTCTTTACAGGCTTGTTTCTTCCCAGTCAGGGTCGAGCACATAGCATTCCAAGCACACATGGAGCAGTAGTCTTAGCTTCAGGTAGCAAGAGCTGAGTCCAGAGGTGCCTTGTGCCCGGACCTATTTCTCCCTTGGTTTCACGTATGGAACCCGTTCCCCAGGCTCTCAGCCACGGTACTCCGTGTAATGCTTCCTCCGTCTAGAGGTCGACGGTAGCTAAAGCACGGTTTCTCTACAGTGTTGTTTCTTCGAGTGAGAACACTAGCTGTTAGACTTCCATGCAAAAGTGGGGCTGCCGTGCTAGCGTGATGAAATACATGGGGAGTCGTGTTCTGCCTTCTGCTGGGGCCTGAGGCTCATTCACAAAAAGCTTTGGACTCCCTTGCAGTGCTCTCATGCACGCACACAACAAAATGCTTCCACCCTCAGGAGCGGCTCTTTTAGCTGAAGCATGGATTCTCCAGCGAGTTTTTCCTTCGAGTTAGGCAGTTTTCATGAAGCCTGCACACACACCCGGGGCAACGGTACTAGCCCCATAACCATGGTTTGAGTTGAGAGCTGCCTTCTCTCCGGCCTGTCTCTCCCTCGATTTCACGAAACGGAACCCGTCCCCAGGCTCTCACCCACCGTACACCCTAAACTGCTTCCTCCCACATAGAGGTCGTCGGTAGCTAAAGCACGGTTTCTCTTCAGTGTTGTTTCTCCGAGTTAGAACGCTTGCTATGAATGTCCACAATAGCCAAACTGTGGAAAGAGCCATGTCCACCAACAGATGAATGGATAAAGAAGAGGGGGTATATATATATATACAATGGAATATTATGCAGCCATCAAAAGGAATGAGATCTTGCCATCTGCAACGACGTGGATGGAACTGGAGGGTATCATGCTGAGCGAAATAAGTCAAACCGAGAAAGACATGTATCATATGACCTCACTGATATGAGGAATTCTTAATCTCAGGAAACAAACTGAGGGTTGCTAGAGTGGGGGGTGGGGTGGGAGGGATGGGGTGACTGGGTGATGGACACTGTGGAGGGTATGTGTTCTGGTAAGCGCTGTGAATTGTGCAAGACTGTTGAATCTCAGATCTGTACCTCTGAAACAAATAATGCAATATATGTTAAGAAAGAAAAAAAGAAGAAGAAGAATGCAGCAGGAGGGGAAGAATGAAGGGGGGAAAATCGGAGGGGAGAAGAACCATGAGAGATGATGGACTCTGAAAAACAAACTGAGGGTTCTAGAGGGGAGGGGGCTGGGAGGATGGCTTAGCCTGGTGATGGGTATTGAGCAGGGCACGTTCTGCATGGAGCACTGGGTGTTATGCACAAACAATGAACCATGGAACACTATATCTAAAACTAATGATGTAATGTATGGGGATTAACATAACAATAAAAACATTAAATAATAATTAAAAAAAAGAACGCTTGCTATTAGACTTCCATGCAAAAGTGGGGCCGCAGTGCTAGCCTCAGGAAACAAGTGGGGAGTCATGTTCTGCCTTCTGCCGGGGCCTGAGTCCCACACGGAAAATGGGTCTGGACTCACTTGCAGTGCGCTCACGCATGCACACAGCAAAATGCGTCCACCCTCCGGCATGGCTACTTAGCCGAAGCAGGAAATCTCTACAGAGTTGTTCCTTTGAGTTAGGTGGTTGGCTTTAGCCCTGCAGGCACACCCGGGGCAAGGGTACTAGCCTCATAAACAAGAGGTGAGTTGAGAACTGCCTTCCGCTCCGGCCTGTTTCTCACTCCATTTCACGTATGGGACCCTTTCCCCGGGCTCTCAGACAGACACGAGCACTGTCAAATTCCTCTGGCTTCAGGAACGGCAATGTTAACTCAAGCGCAGTAACTCTATAGCATTGATTCTTGGTGTTAGTAGCCTGGGAACTAGGCTTCCAGGCACACAGGGTACAGCAGTGCTAATCTCCTCAAACAAGAGGGGAGTCGACAGCAGCCTTCCTTCCAGGCCTGCTTCTCACTCCGAGTTACGTTTAGGTTCCATTTCTCATGCTTTCACAAAAACACACAACAGATGAAGTGCACGCTCAGGAAGGGCGATCTTTGCTGAGGCACGGGTCCTCCGCACTTTTGTTCCTTTCCGTTGGGTGGATGGCACTTAGGACTACACGCACACACGGGAGAGCCGATCTAGTTTCCCGAAACAAGAGTTGAGTCGATAGCTGCCTCCTGCCCATGCTTATTTCTGCCTCGGAATTCTGCTGGGACTCATTCCCCAGGTTTGCACTCAAGCAGAGTTGAAAATCCTGCCACCCTGTGGAGAGGCGAATGAGCTGAAGCTGGGATTCTTGACCGGCTTCTTTCTGCCAAAACAGTGTGGAGCACTTAGCATTCCTATGCACACATGGAGCAGTAGCGTTAGCTTCAGGTAACAAGAGCTGAGTCGAGAGGTGCCTTGTGGCCCGGACTTCTTCTCCCTCGGTCTCACGTAAGGAACCCGTTCCCCAGGCTCTCACCCACGGTAGCCTGGAAAGTGCTTCCTCCCTCAGAGACGTGGATGGTAGCTAAAGCACGATTTCTCTACCGTGTTGTTTCTTCGAGTTAGAACGCTAGCTATTAGACTGCCATGCAAATGTGGGGCTGCCGTGCTAGCTTGGTCAAACACATGGGGAGTCGTGTTCTGCCTTTCGCAGGGGCCTGAGTCTCACTCGCAAAAAGCTTTGGACTCCCTTGCAGTGCTCTCACGCACGCACACCACAAAATGCTGCCACCCTCAGGAGCAGCTGTTTTACCTGCAGCACAGGCTCTCAACCGAGTTTTTCCTTCGAGTTAGGTGGCTGTGTTTAAGGCGGCACACACACCCTCTCGAATGGTACTAGCCCCATAACCAGGATGTGAGTTAAGAGCTGCCTTCTGTACCGGCCTGTCTCTCCCCGATATTACGATATTGAAACCGTCCCCAGGCTCTCAGCCACAGTACACCCTAAACTGCTCCGCCCACAGAGAGGTCGACGGTAGCTAAAGCACGGTTTCTCTACAGTGTTGTTTCTTCGAGTTAGAACGCTAGCTATTAGACTGCCATGCAAATGTGGGGCTGCCGTGCTAGCTTGGTCAAACACATGGGGAGTCGTGTTCTGCCTTTTGCTGGGGCCTGAGTCTCACTCGCAAAAAGCTTTGGACTCCCTTGCACTACTCTCACGCACGCACACAACAAAATGCTGCCACCCTCAGGAGCACCTGTTTTACCTGAAGCACAGGCTCTCAATCAAGTTTTCCTTCGAGTTAGGTGGCTGTGTTGAAGCCTGCACACACACCCTGGCGAACGGTAGCAGCCCCATAACCATGATGTGTGTTGAGAGCTGCCTTCTGTACCGGCCTGCCTCTCCCCGATATTATGATATTGAAACTGTGCCCAGGCTCTCAGCCACAGTACACCCTAAACTGCTTCGCCCACAGAGAGGTCGACGGTAGCTAAAGCACGGTTTCTCTGCTGTGTAGTTTCTTCGAGTTAGAACGCTAGCTATTAGACTTCCATGCAAAAGTGGGGCTGCCGTGCTAGCGTGATGAAACACATGGGGAGTCGTGTTCTGCCTTTCGCTGGGGCCTGAGTCTCGCTCGCAAAAAGCTTTGGACTTCCTTGCAGTGCTCTCACGCACGCACACAACAAAATGCTGCCACCCTCAGGAGCAGCTGTTTGACCTGACGCACAAGCTCTGAACCGAGATTCTCCTTCGAGTTAGGTGGCTGTGTTTACCCTGGGCAACGGTACTAGCCCCATAACCATGATGTGGGTTGAGAGCTGCCTTCTGTACCGGCCTGTCTCTCCCCCGATATTACGATATTGAAACCGTCCCCAGGCTCTCAGCCACAGTACACCCTAAACTGCTTCGCCCACAGAGAGGTCGACGGTAGCTAAAGCACGGTTTGTCTACAGTGTTGTTTGTTCGAGTTAGAAAGCTAGCTATTAGACTTCCATTCAAAAGTGGGGCCGCAGTAGTAGTTTCATGGAGCAAGTGGGGAGTCGTGTTCTGGCTTCTTCCGGGGCCTGGGTCTCACAAGGAAAATGGTTTTGGACTCCCTTGCTGTGCACTCACGCATGCACACCACACAATGCGTCCACCCTGAGGCATGGCTCTTTTAGCCGAAGCAGGAATTCCCTACAGAGTTGTTCCTTTGAGTTAGGTGGTTGGCTTATGGCCTGCAGGCACACCCGGGGCAAGGGGACTAGCCTCATAAACAAGAGGTGAGTTGAGAGCTGCCTTCCGCACCGGCCTGTTTCTCACTCCATTTCACGTATGGGACCCTTTCCCCGGTCTCTCATACACGAGCACTATACAACTCCTGCGGCTTCAGGAACGGCAATGGTAGCTAAAGCGCAGTAAGGCTACAGCATTGATTCTTGGTGTTAGTAGCCTGGTAGGCGAATGAGCTGCAGCTGGGATTCTTTACAGGCTTGTTTCTTCCCAGTCAGGGTCGAGCACATAGCATTCCAAGCACACATGGAGCAGTAGTCTTAGCTTCAGGTAGCAAGAGCTGAGTCCAGAGGTGCCTTGTGCCCGGACCTATTTCTCCCTTGGTTTCACGTATGGAACCCGTTCCCCAGGCTCTCAGCCACGGTACTCCGTGTAATGCTTCCTCCGTCTAGAGGTCGACGGTAGCTAAAGCACGGTTTCTCTACAGTGTTGTTTCTTCGAGTGAGAACACTAGCTGTTAGACTTCCATGCAAAAGTGGGGCTGCCGTGCTAGCGTGATGAAATACATGGGGAGTCGTGTTCTGCCTTCTGCTGGGGCCTGAGGCTCATTCACAAAAAGCTTTGGACTCCTTGCAGTGCTCTCATGCACGCACACAACAAAATGCTTCCACCCTCAGGAGCGGCTCTTTTAGCTGAAGCATGGATTCTCCAGCGAGTTTTTCCTTCGAGTTAGGCAGTTTTCATGAAGCCTGCACACACACCCGGGGCAACGGTACTAGCCCCATAACCATGGTTTGAGTTGAGAGCTGCCTTCTCTCCGGCCTGTCTCTCCCTCGATTTCACGAAACGGAACCCGTCCCCAGGCTCTCACCCACCGTACACCCTAAACTGCTTCCTCCCACATAGAGGTCGTCGGTAGCTAAAGCACGGTTTCTCTTCAGTGTTGTTTCTCCGAGTTAGAACGCTTGCTATGAATGTCCACAATAGCCAAACTGTGGAAAGAGCCATGTCCACCAACAGATGAATGGATAAAGAAGAGGGGGTATATATATATATATACAATGGAATATTATGCAGCCATCAAAAGGAATGAGATCTTGCCATCTGCAACGACGTGGATGGAACTGGAGGGTATCATGCTGAGCGAAATAAGTCAAACCGAGAAAGACATGTATCATATGACCTCACTGATATGAGGAATTCTTAATCTCAGGAAACAAACTGAGGGTTGCTAGAGTGGGGGGTGGGGTGGGAGGGATGGGGTGACTGGGTGATGGACACTGTGGAGGGTATGTGTTCTGGTAAGCGCTGTGAATTGTGCAAGACTGTTGAATCTCAGATCTGTACCTCTGAAACAAATAATGCAATATATGTTAAGAAAGAAAAAAAGAAGAAGAAGAATGCAGCAGGAGGGGAAGAATGAAGGGGGGAAAATCGGAGGGGGAGAAGAACCATGAGAGATGATGGACTCTGAAAAACAAACTGAGGGTTCTAGAGGGGAGGGGGCTGGGAGGATGGCTTAGCCTGGTGATGGGTATTGAGCAGGGCACGTTCTGCATGGAGCACTGGGTGTTATGCACAAACAATGAACCATGGAACACTATATCTAAAACTAATGATGTAATGTATGGGGATTAACATAACAATAAAAACATTAAATAATAATTAAAAAAAAGAACGCTTGCTATTAGACTTCCATGCAAAAGTGGGGCTAGCCTCAGGAAACAAGTGGGGAGTCATGTTCTGCCTTCTGCCGGGGCCTGAGTCCCACACGGAAAATGGGTCTGGACGTCTGGACTCACTTGCAGTGCGCTCACGCATGCACACAGCAAAATGCGTCCACCCTCCGGCATGGCTACTTTAGCCGAAGCAGGAAATCTCTACAGAGTTGTTCCTTTGAGTTAGGTGGTTGGCTTTAGCCCTGCAGGCACACCCGGGGCAAGGGTACTAGCCTCATAAACAAGAGGTGAGTTGAGAACTGCCTTCCGCTCCGGCCTGTTTCTCACTCCATTTCACGTATGGGACCCTTTCCCCGGGCTCTCAGACAGACACGAGCACTGTCAAATTCCTCTGGCTTCAGGAACGGCAATGTTAACTCAAGCGCAGTAACTCTATAGCATTGATTCTTGGTGTTAGTAGCCTGGGAACTAGGCTTCCAGGCACACAGGGTACAGCAGTGCTAATCTCCTCAAACAAGAGGGGAGTCGACAGCAGCCTTCCTTCCAGGCCTGCTTCTCACTCCGAGTTACGTTTAGGTTCCATTTCTCATGCTTTCACAAAAACACACAACAGATGAAGTGCACGCTCAGGAAGGGCGATCTTTGCTGAGGCACGGGTCCTCCGCACTTTTGTTCCTTTCCGTTGGGTGGATGGCACTTAGGACTACACGCACACACGGGAGAGCCGATCTAGTTTCCCGAAACAAGAGTTGAGTCGATAGCTGCCTCCTGCCCATGCTTATTTCTGCCTCGGAATTCTGCTGGGACTCATTCCCCAGGTTTGCACTCAAGCAGAGTTGAAAATCCTGCCACCCTGTGGAGAGGCGAATGAGCTGAAGCTGGGATTCTTGACCGGCTTCTTTCTGCCAAAACAGTGTGGAGCACTTAGCATTCCTATGCACACATGGAGCAGTAGCGTTAGCTTCAGGTAACAAGAGCTGAGTCGAGAGGTGCCTTGTGGCCCGGACTCTTCTCCCTCGGTCTCACGTAAGGAACCCGTTCCCCAGGCTCTCACCCACGGTAGCCTGGAAAGTGCTTCCTCCCTCAGAGACGTGGATGGTAGCTAAAGCACGATTTCTCTACCGTGTTGTTTCTTCGAGGTAGAACGCTAGCTATTAGACTGCCATGCAAATGTGGGGCTGCCGTGCTAGCTTGGTCAAACACATGGGGAGTCGTGTTCTGCCTTTCGCAGGGGCCTGAGTCTCACTCGCAAAAAGCTTTGGACTCCCTTGCAGTGCTCTCACGCACGCACACCACAAAATGCTGCCACCCTCAGGAGCAGCTGTTTTACCTGCAGCACAGGCTCTCAACCGAGTTTTTCCTTCGAGTTAGGTGGCTGTGTTTAAGGCGGCGCACACACCCTCTCGAATGGTACTAGCCCCATAACCAGGATGTGAGTTAAGAGCTGCCTTCTGTACCGGCCTGTCTCTCCCCGATATTACGATATTGAAACCGTCCCCAGGCTCTCAGCCACAGTACACCCTAAACTGCTCCGCCCACAGAGAGGTCGACGGTAGCTAAAGCACGATTTCTCTACAGTGTTGTTTCTTCGAGTTAGAACGCTAGCTATTAGACTGCCATGCAAATGTGGGGCTGCCGTGCTAGCTTGGTCAAACACATGGGGAGTCGTGTTCTGCCTTTTGCTGGGGCCTGAGTCTCACTCGCAAAAAGCTTTGGACTCCCTTGCACTACTCTCACGCACGCACACAACAAAATGCTGCCACCCTCAGGAGCACCTGTTTTACCTGAAGCACAGGCTCTCAATCAAGTTTTCCTTCGAGTTAGGTGGCTGTGTTGAAGCCTGCACACACACCCTGGCGAACGGTACCAGCCCCATAACCATGATGTGTGTTGAGAGCTGCCTTCTGTACCGGCCTGCCTCTCCCCGATATTATGATATTGAAACTGTGCCCAGGCTCTCAGCCACAGTACACCCTAAACTGCTTCGCCCACAGAGAGGTCGACGGTAGCTAAAGCACGGTTTCTCTGCTGTGTAGTTTCTTCGAGTTAGAACGCTAGCTATTAGACTTCCATGCAAAAGTGGGGCTGCCGTGCTAGCGTGATGAAACACATGGGGAGTCGTGTTCTGCCTTTCGCTGGGGCCTGAGTCTCACTCGCAAAAAGCTTTGGACTTCCTTGCAGTGCTCTCACGCACGCACACAACAAAATGCTGCCACCCTCAGGAGCAGCTGTTTGACCTGACGCACAAGCTCTGAACCGAGATTTTCCTTCGAGTTAGGTGGCTGTGTTTACCCTGGGCAACGGTACTAGCCCCATACCCATGATGTGGGTTGAGAGCTGCCTTCTGTACCGGCCTGTCTCTCCCCCGATATTACGATATTGAAACCGTCCCCAGGCTCTCAGCCACAGTACACCCTAAACTGCTTCGCCCACAGAGAGGTCGACGGTAGCTAAAGCACGGTTTGTCTACAGTGTTGTTTGTTCGAGTTAGAAAGCTAGCTATTAGACTTCCATTCAAAAGTGGGGCCGCAGTACTAGTTTCATGGAGCAAGTGGGGAGTCGTGTTCTGGCTTCTTCCGGGGCCTGGGTCTCACAAGGAAAATGGTTTTGGACTCACTTGCTGTGCACTCACGCATGCACACCACACAATGCGTCCACCCTGACGCATGGCTCTTTTAGCCGAAGCAGGAATTCCCTACAGAGTTGTTCCTTTGAGTTAGGTGGTTGGCTTATGGCCTGCAGGCACACCCGGGGCAAGGGGACTAGCCTCATAAACAAGAGGTGAGTTGAGAGCTGCCTTCCGCACCGGCCTGTTTCTCACTCCATTTCACGTATGGGACCCTTTCCCCGGTATCTCATACACGAGCACTATACAACTCCTGCGGCTTCAGGAACGGCAATGGTAGCTAAAGCGCAGTAAGGCTACAGCATTGATTCTTGGTGTTAGTAGCCTGGTAGGCGAATGAGCTGCAGCTGGGATTCTTTACAGACTTGTTTCTTCCCAGTCAGGGTCGAGCACATAGCATTCCAAGCACACATGGAGCAGTAGTCTTAGCTTCAGGTAGCAAGAGCTGAGTCCAGAGGTGCCTTCTGCCCGGACCTATTTCTCCCTTGGTTTCACGTATGGAACCCGTTCCCCAGGCTCTCAGCCACGGTACTCCGTGTAATGCTTCCTCCGTCTAGAGGTCGACGGTAGCTAAAGCACGGTTTGTCTACAGTGTTGTTTCTTCGAGTGAGAACACTAGCTGTTAGACTTCCATGCAAAAGTGGGGCTGCCGTGCTAGCGTGATGAAACACATGGGGAGTCGTGTTCTGCCTTCTGCTGGGGCCTGAGGCTCATTCACAAAAAGCTTTGGACTCCCTTGCAGTGCTCTCATGCACGCACACAACAAAATGCTTCCACCCTCAGGAGCGGCTCTTTTAGCTGAAGCATGGATTCTCCAGCGAGTTTTTCCTTCGAGTTAGGCAGTTTTCATGAAGCCTGCACACACACCCGGGGCAACGGTACTAGCCCCATAACCATGGTTTGAGTTGAGAGCTGCCTTCTCTCCGGCCTGTCTCTCCCTCGATTTCACGAAACGGAACCCGTCCCCAGGCTCTCACCCACCGTACACCCTAAACTGCTTCCTCCCACATAGAGGTCGTCGGTAGCTAAAGCACGGTTTCTCTTCAGTGTTGTTTCTCCGAGTTAGAACGCTTGCTATGAATGTCCACAATAGCCAAACTGTGGAAAGAGCCATGTCCACCAACAGATGAATGGATAAAGAAGAGGGGGTATATATATATATATATACAATGGAATATTATGCAGCCATCAAAAGGAATGAGATCTTGCCATCTGCAACGACGTGGATGGAACTGGAGGGTATCATGCTGAGCGAAATAAGTCAAACCGAGAAAGACATGTATCATATGACCTCACTGATATGAGGAATTCTTAATCTCAGGAAACAAACTGAGGGTTGCTAGAGTGGGGGGTGGGGTGGGAGGGATGGGGTCACTGGGTGTTGGACACTGTGGAGGGTATGTGTTCTGGTAAGCGCTGTGAATTGTGCAAGACTGTTGAATCTCAGATCTCTACCTCTGAAACAAATAATGCAATATATGTTAAGAAAGAAAAAAAGAAGAAGAAGAATGTAGCAGGAGGGGAAGAATGAAGGGGGGAAAATCGGAGGGGGAGAAGAACCATGAGAGATGATGGACTCTGAAAAACAAACTGAGGGTTCTAGAGGGGAGGGGGCTGGGAGGATGGCTTAGCCTGGTGATGGGTATTGAGCAGGGCACGTTCTGCATGGAGCACTGGGTGTTATGCACAAACAATGAATCATGGAACACTATATCTAAAACTAATGATGTAATGTATGGGGATTAACATAACAATAAAAACATTAAATAATAATTAAAAAAAAGAATGCTTGCTATTAGACTTCCATGCAAAAGTGGGGCCGCAGTGCTAGCCTCAGGAAACAAGTGGGGAGTCATGTTCTGCCTTCTGCCGGGGCCTGAGTCCCACACGGAAAATGGGTCTGGACTCACTTGCAGTGCGCTCACGCATGCACACAGCAAAATGCGTCCACCCTCCGGCATGGCTACTTTAGCCGAAGCAGGAAATCTCTACAGAGTTGTTCCTTTGAGTTAGGTGGTTGGCTTTAGCCCTGCAGGCACACCCGGGGCAAGGGTACTAGCCTCATAAACAAGAGGTGAGTTGAGAACTGCCTTCCGCTCCGGCCTGTTTCTCACTCCATTTCACGTATGGGACCCTTTCCCCGGGCTCTCAGACAGACACGAGCACTGTCAAATTCCTCTGGCTTCAGGAACGGCAATGTTAACTCAAGCGCAGTAACTCTATAGCATTGATTCTTGGTGTTAGTAGCCTGGGAACTAGGCTTCCAGGCACACAGGGTACAGCAGTGCTAATCTCCTCAAACAAGAGGGGAGTCGACAGCAGCCTTCCTTCCAGGCCTGCTTCTCACTCCGAGTTACGTTTAGGTTCCATTTCTCATGCTTTCACAAAAACACACAACAGATGAAGTGCACGCTCAGGAAGGGCGATCTTTGCTGAGGCACGGGTCCTCCGCACTTTTGTTCCTTTCCGTTGGGTGGATGGCACTTAGGACTACACGCACACACGGGAGAGCCGATCTAGTTTCCCGAAACAAGAGTTGAGTCGATAGCTGCCTCCTGCCCATGCTTATTTCTGCCTCGGAATTCTGCTGGGACTCATTCCCCAGGTTTGCACTCAAGCAGAGTTGAAAATCCTGCCACCCTGTGGAGAGGCGAATGAGCTGAAGCTGGGATTCTTGACCGGCTTCTTTCTGCCAAAACAGTGTGGAGCACTTAGCATTCCTATGCACACATGGAGCAGTAGTGTTAGCTTCAGGTAACAAGAGCTGAGTCGAGAGGTGCCTTCTGGCCCGGACTTCTTCTCCCTCGGTCTCACGTAAGGAACCCGTTCCCCAGGCTCTCACCCACGGTAGCCTGGAAAGTGCTTCCTCCCTCAGAGACGTGGATGGTAGCTAAAGCACGATTTCTCTACCGTGTTGTTTCTTCGAGTTAGAACGCTAGCTATTAGACTGCCATGCAAATGTGGGGCTGCCGTGCTAGCTTGGTCAAACACGTGGGGAGTCGTGTTCTGCCTTTCGCAGGGGCCTGAGTCTCACTCGCAAAAAGCTTTGGACTCCCTTGCAGTGCTCTCACGCACGCACACCACAAAATGCTGCCACCCTCAGGAGCAGCTGTTTTACCTGCAGCACAGGCTCTCAACCGAGTTTTTCCTTCGAGTTAGGTGGCTGTGTTTAAGGCGGCACACACACCCTCTCGAATGGTACTAGCCCCATAACCAGGATGTGAGTTAAGAGCTGCCTTCTGTACCGGCCTGTCTCTCCCCGATATTACGATATTGAAACCGTCCCCAGGCTCTCAGCCACAGTACACCCTAAACTGCTCCGCCCACAGAGAGGTCGACGGTAGCTAAAGCACGGTTTCTCTACAGTGTTGTTTCTTCGAGTTAGAACGCTAGCTATTAGACTGCCATGCAAATGTGGGGCTGCCGTGCTAGCTTGGTCAAACACATGGGGAGTCGTGTTCTGCCTTTTGCTGGGGCCTGAGTCTCACTCGCAAAAAGCTTTGGACTCCCTTGCACTACTCTCACGCACGCACACAACAAAATGCTGCCACCCTCAGGAGCACCTGTTTTACCTGAAGCACAGGCTCTCAATCAAGTTTTCCTTCGAGTTAGGTGGCTGTGTTGAAGCCTGCACACACACCCTGGCGAACGGTACCAGCCCCATAACCATGATGTGTGTTGAGAGCTGCCTTCTGTACCGGCCTGCCTCTCCCCGATATTATGATATTGAAACTGTGCCCAGGCTCTCAGCCACAGTACACCCTAAACTGCTTCGCCCACAGAGAGGTCGACGGTAGCTAAAGCACGGTTTCTCTGCTGTGTAGTTTCTTCGAGTTAGAACGCTAGCTATTAGACTTCCATGCAAAAGTGGGGCTGCCGTGCTAGCGTGATGAAACACATGGGGAGTCGTGTTCTGCCTTTCGCTGGGGCCTGAGTCTCACTCGCAAAAAGCTTTGGACTTCCTTGCAGTGCTCTCACGCACGCACACAACAACATGCTGCCACCCTCAGGAGCAGCTGTTTGACCTGACGCACAAGCTCTGAACCGAGATTTTCCTTCGAGTTAGGTGGCTGTGTTTACCCTGGGCAACGGTACTAGCCCCATACCCATGATGTGGGTTGAGAGCTGCCTTCTGTACCGGCCTGTCTCTCCCCCGATATTACGATATTGAAACCGTCCCCAGGCTCTCAGCCACAGTACACCCTAAACTGCTTCGCCCACAGAGAGGTCGACGGTAGCTAAAGCACGGTTTGTCTACAGTGTTGTTTGTTCGAGTTAGAAAGCTAGCTATTAGACTTCCATTCAAAAGGGGGGCCGCAGTACTAGTTTCATGGAGCAAGTGGGGAGTCGTGTTCTGGCTTCTTCCGGGGCCTGGGTCTCACAAGGAAAATGGTTTTGGACTCACTTGCTGTGCACTCACGCATGCACACCACACAATGCGTCCACCCTGACGCATGGCTCTTTTAGCCGAAGCAGGAATTCCCTACAGAGTTGTTCCTTTGAGTTAGGTGGTTGGCTTATGGCCTGCAGGCACACCCGGGGCAAGGGGACTAGCCTCATAAACAAGAGGTGAGTTGAGAGCTGCCTTCCGCACCGGCCTGTTTCTCACTCCATTTCACGTATGGGACCCTTTCCCCGGTCTCTCATACACGACCACTATACAACTCCTGCGGCTTCAGGAACGGCAATGGTAGCTAAAGCGCAGTAAGGCTACAGCATTGATTCTTGGTGTTAGTAGCCTGGTAGGCGAATGAGCTGCAGCTGGGATTCTTTACAGACTTGTTTCTTCCCAGTCAGGGTCGAGCACATAGCATTCCAAGCACACATGGAGCAGTAGTCTTAGCTTCAGGTAGCAAGAGCTGAGTCCAGAGGTGCCTTCTGCCCGGACCTATTTCTCCCTTGGTTTCACGTATGGAACCCGTTCCCCAGGCTCTCAGCCACGGTACTCCGTGTAATGCTTCCTCCGTCTAGAGGTCGACGGTAGCTAAAGCACGGTTTGTCTACAGTGTTGTTTCTTCGAGTGAGAACACTAGCTGTTAGACTTCCATGCAAAAGTGGGGCTGCCGTGCTAGCGTGATGAAACACATGGGGAGTCGTGTTCTGCCTTCTGCTGGGGCCTGAGGCTCATTCACAAAAAGCTTTGGACTCCCTTGCAGTGCTCTCATGCACGCACACAACAAAATGCTTCCACCCTCAGGAGCGGCTCTTTTAGCTGAAGCATGGATTCTCCAGCGAGTTTTTCCTTCGAGTTAGGCAGTTTTCATGAAGCCTGCACACACACCCGGGGCAACGGTACTAGCCCCATAACCATGGTTTGAGTTGAGAGCTGCCTTCTCTCCGGCCTGTCTCTCCCTCGATTTCACGAAACGGAACCCGTCCCCAGGCTCTCACCCACCGTACACCCTAAACTGCTTCCTCCCACATAGAGGTCGTCGGTAGCTAAAGCACGGTTTCTCTTCAGTGTTGTTTCTCCGAGTTAGAACGCTTGCTATGAATGTCCACAATAGCCAAACTGTGGAAAGAGCCATGTCCACCAACAGATGAATGGATAAAGAAGAGGGGGTATATATATATACAATGGAATATTATGCAGCCATCAAAAGGAATGAGATCTTGCCATCTGCAACGACGTGGATGGAACTGGAGGGTATCATGCTGAGCGAAATAAGTCAAACCGAGAAAGACATGTATCATATGACCTCACTGATATGAGGAATTCTTAATCTCAGGAAACAAACTGAGGGTTGCTAGAGTGGGGGGTGGGGTGGGAGGGATGGGGTCACTGGGTGTTGGACACTGTGGAGGGTATGTGTTCTGGTAAGCGCTGTGAATTGTGCAAGACTGTTGAATCTCAGATCTGTACCTCTGAAACAAATAATGCAATATATGTTAAGAAAGAAAAAAAGAAGAAGAAGAATGTAGCAGGAGGGGAAGAATGAAGGGGGGAAAATCGGAGGGGGAGAAGAACCATGAGAGATGATGGACTCTGAAAAACAAACTGAGGGTTCTAGAGGGGAGGGGGCTGGGAGGATGGCTTAGCCTGGTGATGGGTATTGAGCAGGGCACGTTCTGCATGGAGCACTGGGTGTTATGCACAAACAATGAATCATGGAACACTATATCTAAAACTAATGATGTAATGTATGGGGATTAACATAACAATAAAAACATTAAATAATAATTAAAAAAAAGAACGCTTGCTATTAGACTTCCATGCAAAAGTGGGGCCGCAGTGCTAGCCTCAGGAAACAAGTGGGGAGTCATGTTCTGCCTTCTGCCGGGGCCTGAGTCCCACACGGAAAATGGGTCTGGACTCACTTGCAGTGCGCTCACGCATGCACACAGCAAAATGCGTCCACCCTCCGGCATGGCTACTTTAGCCGAAGCAGGAAATCTCTACAGAGTTGTTCCTTTGAGTTAGGTGGTTGGCTTTAGCCCTGCAGGCACACCCGGGGCAAGGGTACTAGCCTCATAAACAAGAGGTGAGTTGAGAACTGCCTTCCGCTCCGGCCTGTTTCTCACTCCATTTCACGTATGGGACCCTTTCCCCGGGCTCTCAGACAGACACGAGCACTGTCAAATTCCTCTGGCTTCAGGAACGGCAATGTTAACTCAAGCGCAGTAACTCTATAGCATTGATTCTTGGTGTTAGTAGCCTGGGAACTAGGCTTCCAGGCACACAGGGTACAGCAGTGCTAATCTCCTCAAACAAGAGGGGAGTCGACAGCAGCCTTCCTTCCAGGCCTGCTTCTCACTCCGAGTTACGTTTAGGTTCCATTTCTCATGCTTTCACAAAAACACACAACAGATGAAGTGCACGCTCAGGAAGGGCGATCTTTGCTGAGGCACGGGTCCTCCGCACTTTTGTTCCTTTCCGTTGGGTGGATGGCACTTAGGACTACACGCACACACGGGAGAGCCGATCTAGTTTCCCGAAACAAGAGTTGAGTCGATAGCTGCCTCCTGCCCATGCTTATTTCTGCCTCGGAATTCTGCTGGGACTCATTCCCCAGGTTTGCACTCAAGCAGAGTTGAAAATCCTGCCACCCTGTGGAGAGGCGAATGAGCTGAAGCTGGGATTCTTGACCGGCTTCTTTCTGCCAAAACAGTGTGGAGCACTTAGCATTCCTATGCACACATGGAGCAGTAGTGTTAGCTTCAGGTAACAAGAGCTGAGTCGAGAGGTGCCTTCTGGCCCGGACTTCTTCTCCCTCGGTCTCACGTAAGGAACCCGTTCCCCAGGCTCTCACCCACGGTAGCCTGGAAAGTGCTTCCTCCCTCAGAGACGTGGATGGTAGCTAAAGCACGATTTCTCTACCGTGTTGTTTCTTCGAGTTAGAACGCTAGCTATTAGACTGCCATGCAAATGTGGGGCTGCCGTGCTAGCTTGGTCAAACACGTGGGGAGTCGTGTTCTGCCTTTCGCAGGGGCCTGAGTCTCACTCGCAAAAAGCTTTGGACTCCCTTGCAGTGCTCTCACGCACGCACACCACAAAATGCTGCCACCCTCAGGAGCAGCTGTTTTACCTGCAGCACAGGCTCTCAACCGAGTTTTTCCTTCGAGTTAGGTGGCTGTGTTTAAGGCGGCGCACACACCCTCTCGAATGGTACTAGCCCCATAACCAGGATGTGAGTTAAGAGCTGCCTTCTGTACCGGCCTGTCTCTCCCCGATATTACGATATTGAAACCGTCCCCAGGCTCTCAGCCACAGTACACCCTAAACTGCTCCGCCCACAGAGAGGTCGACGGTAGCTAAAGCACGGTTTCTCTACAGTGTTGTTTCTTCGAGTTAGAACGCTAGCTATTAGACTGCCATGCAAATGTGGGGCTGCCGTGCTAGCTTGGTCAAACACATGGGGAGTCGTGTTCTGCCTTTTGCTGGGGCCTGAGTCTCACTCGCAAAAAGCTTTGGACTCCCTTGCACTACTCTCACGCACGCACACAACAAAATGCTGCCACCCTCAGGAGCACCTGTTTTACCTGAAGCACAGGCTCTCAATCAAGTTTTCCTTCGAGTTAGGTGGCTGTGTTGAAGCCTGCACACACACCCTGGCGAACGGTACCAGCCCCATAACCATGATGTGTGTTGAGAGCTGCCTTCTGTACCGGCCTGCCTCTCCCCGATATTATGATATTGAAACTGTGCCCAGGCTCTCAGCCACAGTACACCCTAAACTGCTTCGCCCACAGAGAGGTCGACGGTAGCTAAAGCACGGTTTCTCTGCTGTGTAGTTTCTTCGAGTTAGAACGCTAGCTATTAGACTTCCATGCAAAAGTGGGGCTGCCGTGCTAGCGTGATGAAACACATGGGGAGTCGTGTTCTGCCTTTCGCTGGGGCCTGAGTCTCACTCGCAAAAAGCTTTGGACTTCCTTGCAGTGCTCTCACGCACGCACACAACAAAATGCTGCCACCCTCAGGAGCAGCTGTTTGACCTGACGCACAAGCTCTGAACCGAGATTTTCCTTCGAGTTAGGTGGCTGTGTTTACCCTGGGCAACGGTACTAGCCCCATACCCATGATGTGGGTTGAGAGCTGCCTTCTGTACCGGCCTGTCTCTCCCCCGATATTACGATATTGAAACCGTCCCCAGGCTCTCAGCCACAGTACACCCTAAACTGCTTCGCCCACAGAGAGGTCGACGGTAGCTAAAGCACGGTTTGTCTACAGTGTTGTTTGTTCGAGTTAGAAAGCTAGCTATTAGACTTCCATTCAAAAGTGGGGCCGCAGTACTAGTTTCATGGAGCAAGTGGGGAGTCGTGTTCTGGCTTCTTCCGGGGCCTGGGTCTCACAAGGAAAATGGTTTTGGACTCACTTGCTGTGCACTCACGCATGTACACCACCCAATGCGTCCACCCTGAGGCATGGCTCTTTTAGCCGAAGCAGGAATTCCCTACAGAGTTGTTCCTTTGAGTTAGGTGGTTGGCTTATGGCCTGCAGGCACACCCGGGGCAAGGGGACTAGCCTCATAAACAAGAGGTGAGTTGAGAGCTGCCTTCCGCACCGGCCTGTTTCTCACTCCATTTCACGTATGGGACCCTTTCCCCGGTCTCTCATACACGAGCACTATACAACTCCTGCGGCTTCAGGAACGGCAATGGTAGCTAAAGCGCAGTAAGGCTACAGCATTGATTCTTGGTGTTAGTAGCCTGGTAGGCGAATGAGCTGCAGCTGGGATTCTTTACAGACTTGTTTCTTCCCAGTCAGGGTCGAGCACATAGCATTCCAAGCACACATGGAGCAGTAGTCTTAGCTTCAGGTAGCAAGAGCTGAGTCCAGAGGTGCCTTCTGCCCGGACCTATTTCTCCCTTGGTTTCACGTATGGAACCCGTTCCCCAGGCTCTCAGCCACGGTACTCCGTGTAATGCTTCCTCCGTCTAGAGGTCGACGGTAGCTAAAGCACGGTTTCTCTACAGTGTTGTTTCTTCGAGTGAGAACACTAGCTGTTAGACTTCCATGCAAAAGTGGGGCTGCCGTGCTAGCGTGATGAAACACATGGGGAGTCGTGTTCTGCCTTCTGCTGGGGCCTGAGGCTCATTCACAAAAAGCTTTGGACTCCCTTGCAGTGCTCTCATGCACGCACACAACAAAATGCTTCCACCCTCAGGAGCGGCTCTTTTAGCTGAAGCATGGATTCTCCAGCGAGTTTTTCCTTCGAGTTAGGCAGTTTTCATGAAGCCTGCACACACACCCGGGGCAACGGTACTAGCCCCATAACCATGGTTTGAGTTGAGAGCTGCCTTCTCTCCGGCCTGTCTCTCCCTCGATTTCACGAAACGGAACCCGTCCCCAGGCTCTCACCCACCGTACACCCTAAACTGCTTCCTCCCACATAGAGGTCGTCGGTAGCTAAAGCACGGTTTCTCTTCAGTGTTGTTTCTCCGAGTTAGAACGCTTGCTATGAATGTCCACAATAGCCAAACTGTGGAAAGAGCCATGTCCACCAACAGATGAATGGATAAAGAAGAGGGGGTATATATATATACAATGGAATATTATGCAGCCATCAAAAGGAATGAGATCTTGCCATCTGCAACGACGTGGATGGAACTGGAGGGTATCATGCTGAGCGAAATAAGTCAAACCGAGAAAGACATGTATCATATGACCTCACTGATATGAGGAATTCTTAATCTCAGGAAACAAACTGAGGGTTGCTAGAGTGGGGGGTGGGGTGGGAGGGATGGGGTCACTGGGTGTTGGACACTGTGGAGGGTATGTGTTCTGGTAAGCGCTGTGAATTGTGCAAGACTGTTGAATCTCAGATCTGTACCTCTGAAACAAATAATGCAATATATGTTAAGAAAGAAAAAAAGAAGAAGAAGAATGTAGCAGGAGGGGAAGAATGAAGGGGGGAAAATCGGAGGGGGAGAAGAACCATGAGAGATGATGGACTCTGAAAAACAAACTGAGGGTTCTAGAGGGGAGGGGGCTGGGAGGATGGCTTAGCCTGGTGATGGGTATTGAGCAGGGCACGTTCTGCATGGAGCACTGGGTGTTATGCACAAACAATGAATCATGGAACACTATATCTAAAACTAATGATGTAATGTATGGGGATTAACATAACAATAAAAACATTAAATAATAATTAAAAAAAAGAACGCTTGCTATTAGACTTCCATGCAAAAGTGGGGCCGCAGTGCTAGCCTCAGGAAACAAGTGGGGAGTCATGTTCTGCCTTCTGCCGGGGCCTGAGTCCCACACGGAAAATGGGTCTGGACTCACTTGCAGTGCGCTCACGCATGCACACAGCAAAATGCGTCCACCCTCCGGCATGGCTACTTTAGCCGAAGCAGGAAATCTCTACAGAGTTGTTCCTTTGAGTTAGGTGGTTGGCTTTAGCCCTGCAGGCACACCCGGGGCAAGGGTACTAGCCTCATAAACAAGAGGTGAGTTGAGAACTGCCTTCCGCTCCGGCCTGTTTCTCACTCCATTTCACGTATGGGACCCTTTCCCCGGGCTCTCAGACAGACACGAGCACTGTCAAATTCCTCTGGCTTCAGGAACGGCAATGTTAACTCAAGCGCAGTAACTCTATAGCATTGATTCTTGGTGTTAGTAGCCTGGGAACTAGGCTTCCAGGCACACAGGGTACAGCAGTGCTAATCTCCTCAAACAAGAGGGGAGTCGACAGCAGCCTTCCTTCCAGGCCTGCTTCTCACTCCGAGTTACGTTTAGGTTCCATTTCTCATGCTTTCACAAAAACACACAACAGATGAAGTGCACGCTCAGGAAGGGCGATCTTTGCTGAGGCACGGGTCCTCCGCACTTTTGTTCCTTTCCGTTGGGTGGATGGCACTTAGGACTACACGCACACACGGGAGAGCCGATCTAGTTTCCCGAAACAAGAGTTGAGTCGATAGCTGCCTCCTGCCCATGCTTATTTCTGCCTCGGAATTCTGCTGGGACTCATTCCCCAGGTTTGCACTCAAGCAGAGTTGAAAATCCTGCCACCCTGTGGAGAGGCGAATGAGCTGAAGCTGGGATTCTTGACCGGCTTCTTTCTGCCAAAACAGTGTGGAGCACTTAGCATTCCTATGCACACATGGAGCAGTAGTGTTAGCTTCAGGTAACAAGAGCTGAGTCGAGAGGTGCCTTCTGGCCCGGACTTCTTCTCCCTCGGTCTCACGTAAGGAACCCGTTCCCCAGGCTCTCACCCACGGTAGCCTGGAAAGTGCTTCCTCCCTCAGAGACGTGGATGGTAGCTAAAGCACGATTTCTCTACCGTGTTGTTTCTTCGAGTTAGAACGCTAGCTATTAGACTGCCATGCAAATGTGGGGCTGCCGTGCTAGCTTGGTCAAACACGTGGGGAGTCGTGTTCTGCCTTTCGCAGGGGCCTGAGTCTCACTCGCAAAAAGGTTTGGACTCCCTTGCAGTGCTCTCACGCACGCACACCACAAAATGCTGCCACCCTCAGGAGCAGCTGTTTTACCTGCAGCACAGGCTCTCAACCGAGTTTTTCCTTCGAGTTAGGTGGCTGTTTTTAAGGCGGCGCACACACCCTCTCGAATGGTACTAGCCCCATAACCAGGATGTGAGTTAAGAGCTGCCTTCTGTACCGGCCTGTCTCTCCCCGATATTACGATATTGAAACCGTCCCCAGGCTCTCAGCCACAGTACACCCTAAACTGCTCCGCCCACAGAGAGGTCGACGGTAGCTAA
This sequence comes from Halichoerus grypus, assembly GCF_964656455.1. NCBI lineage: Eukaryota > Metazoa > Chordata > Mammalia > Carnivora > Phocidae > Halichoerus > Halichoerus grypus. The sequence continues at coordinate 81,844,960 of NC_135715.1, forward strand.
AGCACGGTTTCTCTACAGTGTTGTTTCTTCGAGTTAGAACGCTAGCTATTAGACTGCCATGCAAATGTGGGGCTGCCGTGCTAGCTTGGTCAAACACATGGGGAGTCGTGTTCTGCCTTTTGCTGGGGCCTGAGTCTCACTCGCAAAAAGCTTTGGACTCCCTTGCACTACTCTCACGCACGCACACAACAAAATGCTGCCACCCTCAGGAGCACCTGTTTTACCTGAAGCACAGGCTCTCAATCAAGTTTTCCTTCGAGTTAGGTGGCTGTGTTGAAGCCTGCACACACACCCTGGCGAACGGTACCAGCCCCATAACCATGATGTGTGTTGAGAGCTGCCTTCTGTACCGGCCTGCCTCTCCCCGATATTATGATATTGAAACTGTGCCCAGGCTCTCAGCCACAGTACACCCTAAACTGCTTCGCCCACAGAGAGGTCGACGGTAGCTAAAGCACGGTTTCTCTGCTGTGTAGTTTCTTCGAGTTAGAACGCTAGCTATTAGACTTCCATGCAAAAGTGGGGCTGCCGTGCTAGCGTGATGAAACACATGGGGAGTCGTGTTCTGCCTTTCGCTGGGGCCTGAGTCTCACTCGCAAAAAGCTTTGGACTTCCTTGCAGTGCTCTCACGCACGCACACAACAAAATGCTGCCACCCTCAGGAGCAGCTGTTTGACCTGACGCACAAGCTCTGAACCGAGATTTTCCTTCGAGTTAGGTGGCTGTGTTTACCCTGGGCAACGGTACTAGCCCCATACCCATGATGTGGGTTGAGAGCTGCCTTCTGTACCGGCCTGTCTCTCCCCCGATATTACGATATTGAAACCGTCCCCAGGCTCTCAGCCACAGTACACCCTAAACTGCTTCGCCCACAGAGAGGTCGACGGTAGCTAAAGCACGGTTTGTCTACAGTGTTGTTTGTTCGAGTTAGAAAGCTAGCTATTAGACTTCCATTCAAAAGTGGGGCCGCAGTAGTAGTTTCATGGAGCAAGTGGGGAGTCGTGTTCTGGCTTCTTCCGGGGCCTGGGTCTCACAAGGAAAATGGTTTTGGACTCACTTGCTGTGCACTCACGCATGCACACCACACAATGCGTCCACCCTGAGGCATGGCTCTTTTAGCCGAAGCAGGAATTCCCTACAGAGCTGTTCCTTTGAGTTAGGTGGTTGGCTTATGGCCTGCAGGCACACCCGGGGCAAGGGGACTAGCCTCATAAACAAGAGGTGAGTTGAGAGCTGCCTTCCGCACCGGCCTGTTTCTCACTCCATTTCACGTATGGGACCCTTTCCCCGGTCTCTCATACACGAGCACTATACAACTCCTGCGGCTTCAGGAACGGCAATGGTAGCTAAAGCGCAGTAAGGCTACAGCATTGATTCTTGGTGTTAGTAGCCTGGTAGGCGAATGAGCTGCAGCTGGGATTCTTTACAGACTTGTTTCTTCCCAGTCAGGGTCGAGCACATAGCATTCCAAGCACACATGGAGCAGTAGTCTTAGCTTCAGGTAGCAAGAGCTGAGTCCAGAGGTGCCTTCTGCCCGGACCTATTTCTCCCTTGGTTTCACGTATGGAACCCGTTCCCCAGGCTCTCAGCCACGGTACTCCGTGTAATGCTTCCTCCGTCTAGAGGTCGACGGTAGCTAAAGCACGGTTTGTCTACAGTGTTGTTTCTTCGAGTGAGAACACTAGCTGTTAGACTTCCATGCAAAAGTGGGGCTGCCGTGCTAGCGTGATGAAACACATGGGGAGTCGTGTTCTGCCTTCTGCTGGGGCCTGAGGCTCATTCACAAAAAGCTTTGGACTCCCTTGCAGTGCTCTCATGCACGCACACAACAAAATGCTTCCACCCTCAGGAGCGGCTCTTTTAGCTGAAGCATGGATTCTCCAGCGAGTTTTTCCTTCGAGTTAGGCAGTTTTCATGAAGCCTGCACACACACCCGGGGCAACGGTACTAGCCCCATAACCATGGTTTGAGTTGAGAGCTGCCTTCTCTCCGGCCTGTCTCTCCCTCGATTTCACGAAACGGAACCCGTCCCCAGGCTCTCACCCACCGTACACCCTAAACTGCTTCCTCCCACATAGAGGTCGTCGGTAGCTAAAGCACGGTTTCTCTTCAGTGTTGTTTCTCCGAGTTAGAACGCTTGCTATGAATGTCCACAATAGCCAAACTGTGGAAAGAGCCATGTCCACCAACAGATGAATGGATAAAGAAGAGGGGGTATATATATATACAATGGAATATTATGCAGCCATCAAAAGGAATGAGATCTTGCCATCTGCAACGACGTGGATGGAACTGGAGGGTATCATGCTGAGCGAAATAAGTCAAACCGAGAAAGACATGTATCATATGACCTCACTGATATGAGGAATTCTTAATCTCAGGAAACAAACTGAGGGTTGCTAGAGTGGGGGGTGGGGTGGGAGGGATGGGGTCACTGGGTGTTGGACACTGTGGAGGGTATGTGTTCTGGTAAGCGCTGTGAATTGTGCAAGACTGTTGAATCTCAGATCTGTACCTCTGAAACAAATAATGCAATATATGTTAAGAAAGAAAAAAAGAAGAAGAAGAATGTAGCAGGAGGGGAAGAATGAAGGGGGGAAAATCGGAGGGGGAGAAGAACCATGAGAGATGATGGACTCTGAAAAACAAACTGAGGGTTCTAGAGGGGAGGGGGCTGGGAGGATGGCTTAGCCTGGTGATGGGTATTGAGCAGGGCACGTTCTGCATGGAGCACTGGGTGTTATGCACAAACAATGAATCATGGAACACTATATCTAAAACTAATGATGTAATGTATGGGGATTAACATAACAATAAAAACATTAAATAATAATTAAAAAAAAGAACGCTTGCTATTAGACTTCCATGCAAAAGTGGGGCCGCAGTGCTAGCCTCAGGAAACAAGTGGGGAGTCATGTTCTGCCTTCTGCCGGGGCCTGAGTCCCACACGGAAAATGGGTCTGGACTCACTTGCAGTGCGCTCACGCATGCACACAGCAAAATGCGTCCACCCTCCGGCATGGCTACTTTAGCCGAAGCAGGAAATCTCTACAGAGTTGTTCCTTTGAGTTAGGTGGTTGGCTTTAGCCCTGCAGGCACACCCGGGGCAAGGGTACTAGCCTCATAAACAAGAGGTGAGTTGAGAACTGCCTTCCGCTCCGGCCTATTTCTCACTCCATTTCACGTATGGGACCCTTTCCCCGGGCTCTCAGACAGACACGAGCACTGTCAAATTCCTCTGGCTTCAGGAACGGCAATGTTAACTCAAGCGCAGTAACTCTATAGCATTGATTCTTGGTGTTAGTAGCCTGGGAACTAGGCTTCCAGGCACACAGGGTACAGCAGTGCTAATCTCCTCAAACAAGAGGGGAGTCGACAGCAGCCTTCCTTCCAGGCCTGCTTCTCACTCCGAGTTACGTTTAGGTTCCATTTCTCATGCTTTCACAAAAACACACAACAGATGAAGTGCACGCTCAGGAAGGGCGATCTTTGCTGAGGCACGGGTCCTCCGCACTTTTGTTCCTTTCCGTTGGGTGGATGGCACTTAGGACTACACGCACACACGGGAGAGCCGATCTAGTTTCCCGAAACAAGAGTTGAGTCGATAGCTGCCTCCTGCCCATGCTTATTTCTGCCTCGGAATTCTGCTGGGACTCATTCCCCAGGTTTGCACTCAAGCAGAGTTGAAAATCCTGCCACCCTGTGGAGAGGCGAATGAGCTGAAGCTGGGATTCTTGACCGGCTTCTTTCTGCCAAAACAGTGTGGAGCACTTAGCATTCCTATGCACACATGGAGCAGTAGTGTTAGCTTCAGGTAACAAGAGCTGAGTCGAGAGGTGCCTTCTGGCCCGGACTTCTTCTCCCTCGGTCTCACGTAAGGAACCCGTTCCCCAGGCTCTCACCCACGGTAGCCTGGAAAGTGCTTCCTCCCTCAGAGACGTGGATGGTAGCTAAAGCACGATTTCTCTACCGTGTTGTTTCTTCGAGTTAGAACGCTAGCTATTAGACTGCCATGCAAATGTGGGGCTGCCGTGCTAGCTTGGTCAAACACGTGGGGAGTCGTGTTCTGCCTTTCGCAGGGGCCTGAGTCTCACTCGCAAAAAGCTTTGGACTCCCTTGCAGTGCTCTCACGCACGCACACCACAAAATGCTGCCACCCTCAGGAGCAGCTGTTTTACCTGCAGCACAGGCTCTCAACCGAGTTTTTCCTTCGAGTTAGGTGGCTGTGTTTAAGGCGGCACACACACCCTCTCGAATGGTACTAGCCCCATAACCAGGATGTGAGTTAAGAGCTGCCTTCTGTACCGGCCTGTCTCTCCCCGATATTACGATATTGAAACCGTCCCCAGGCTCTCAGCCACAGTACACCCTAAACTGCTCCGCCCACAGAGAGGTCGACGGTAGCTAAAGCACGGTTTCTCTACAGTGTTGTTTCTTCGAGTTAGAACGCTAGCTATTAGACTGCCATGCAAATGTGGGGCTGCCGTGCTAGCTTGGTCAAACACATGGGGAGTCGTGTTCTGCCTTTTGCTGGGGCCTGAGTCTCACTCGCAAAAAGCTTTGGACTCCCTTGCACTACTCTCACGCACGCACACAACAAAATGCTGCCACCCTCAGGAGCACCTGTTTTACCTGAAGCACAGGCTCTCAATCAAGTTTTCCTTCGAGTTAGGTGGCTGTGTTGAAGCCTGCACACACACCCTGGCGAACGGGACCAGCCCCATAACCATGATGTGTGTTGAGAGCTGCCTTCTGTACCGGCCTGCCTCTCCCCGATATTATGATATTGAAACTGTGCCCAGGCTCTCAGCCACAGTACACCCTAAACTGCTTCGCCCACAGAGAGGTCGACGGTAGCTAAAGCACGGTTTCTCTGCTGTGTAGTTTCTTCGAGTTAGAACGCTAGCTATTAGACTTCCATGCAAAAGTGGGGCTGCCGTGCTAGCGTGATGAAACACATGGGGAGTCGTGTTCTGCCTTTCGCTGGGGCCTGAGTCTCACTCGCAAAAAGCTTTGGACTTCCTTGCAGTGCTCTCACGCACGCACACAACAAAATGCTGCCACCCTCAGGAGCAGCTGTTTGACCTGACGCACAAGCTCTGAACCGAGATTTTCCTTCGAGTTAGGTGGCTGTGTTTACCCTGGGCAACGGTACTAGCCCCATACCCATGATGTGGGTTGAGAGCTGCCTTCTGTACCGGCCTGTCTCTCCCCCGATATTACGATATTGAAACCGTCCCCAGGCTCTCAGCCACAGTACACCCTAAACTGCTTCGCCCACAGAGAGGTCGACGGTAGCTAAAGCACGGTTTGTCTACAGTGTTGTTTGTTCGAGTTAGAAAGCTAGCTATTAGACTTCCATTCAAAAGTGGGGCCGCAGTAGTAGTTTCATGGAGCAAGTGGGGAGTCGTGTTCTGGCTTCTTCCGGGGCCTGGGTCTCACAAGGAAAATGGTTTTGGACTCACTTGCTGTGCACTCACGCATGCACACCACACAATGCGTCCACCCTGAGGCATGGCTCTTTTAGCCGAAGCAGGAATTCCCTACAGAGTTGTTCCTTTGAGTTAGGTGGTTGGCTTATGGCCTGCAGGCACACCCGGGGCAAGGGGACTAGCCTCATAAACAAGAGGTGAGTTGAGAGCTGCCTTCCGCACCGGCCTGTTTCTCACTCCATTTCACGTATGGGACCCTTTCCCCGGTCTCTCATACACGAGCACTATACAACTCCTGCGGCTTCAGGAACGGCAATGGTAGCTAAAGCGCAGTAAGGCTACAGCATTGATTCTTGGTGTTAGTAGCCTGGTAGGCGAATGAGCTGCAGCTGGGATTCTTTACAGACTTGTTTCTTCCCAGTCAGGGTCGAGCACATAGCATTCCAAGCACACATGGAGCAGTAGTCTTAGCTTCAGGTAGCAAGAGCTGAGTCCAGAGGTGCCTTCTGCCCGGACCTATTTCTCCCTTGGTTTCACGTATGGAACCCGTTCCCCAGGCTCTCAGCCACGGTACTCCGTGTAATGCTTCCTCCGTCTAGAGGTCGACGGTAGCTAAAGCACGGTTTGTCTACAGTGTTGTTTCTTCGAGTGAGAACACTAGCTGTTAGACTTCCATGCAAAAGTGGGGCTGCCGTGCTAGCGTGATGAAACACATGGGGAGTCGTGTTCTGCCTTCTGCTGGGGCCTGAGGCTCATTCACAAAAAGCTTTGGACTCCCTTGCAGTGCTCTCATGCACGCACACAACAAAATGCTTCCACCCTCAGGAGCGGCTCTTTTAGCTGAAGCATGGATTCTCCAGCGAGTTTTTCCTTCGAGTTAGGCAGTTTTCATGAAGCCTGCACACACACCCGGGGCAACGGTACTAGCCCCATAACCATGGTTTGAGTTGAGAGCTGCCTTCTCTCCGGCCTGTCTCTCCCTCGATTTCACGAAACGGAACCCGTCCCCAGGCTCTCACCCACCGTACACCCTAAACTGCTTCCTCCCACATAGAGGTCGTCGGTAGCTAAAGCACGGTTTCTCTTCAGTGTTGTTTCTCCGAGTTAGAACGCTTGCTATGAATGTCCACAATAGCCAAACTGTGGAAAGAGCCATGTCCACCAACAGATGAATGGATAAAGAAGAGGGGGTATATATATATACAATGGAATATTATGCAGCCATCAAAAGGAATGAGATCTTGCCATCTGCAACGACGTGGATGGAACTGGAGGGTATCATGCTGAGCGAAATAAGTCAAACCGAGAAAGACATGTATCATATGACCTCACTGATATGAGGAATTCTTAATCTCAGGAAACAAACTGAGGGTTGCTAGAGTGGGGGGTGGGGTGGGAGGGATGGGGTCACTGGGTGTTGGACACTGTGGAGGGTATGTGTTCTGGTAAGCGCTGTGAATTGTGCAAGACTGTTGAATCTCAGATCTGTACCTCTGAAACAAATAATGCAATATATGTTAAGAAAGAAAAAAAGAAGAAGAAGAATGTAGCAGGAGGGGAAGAATGAAGGGGGGAAAATCGGAGGGGGAGAAGAACCATGAGAGATGATGGACTCTGAAAAACAAACTGAGGGTTCTAGAGGGGAGGGGGCTGGGAGGATGGCTTAGCCTGGTGATGGGTATTGAGCAGGGCACGTTCTGCATGGAGCACTGGGTGTTATGCACAAACAATGAATCATGGAACACTATATCTAAAACTAATGATGTAATGTATGGGGATTAACATAACAATAAAAACATTAAATAATAATTAAAAAAAAGAACGCTTGCTATTAGACTTCCATGCAAAAGTGGGGCCGCAGTGCTAGCCTCAGGAAACAAGTGGGGAGTCATGTTCTGCCTTCTGCCGGGGCCTGAGTCCCACACGGAAAATGGGTCTGGACTCACTTGCAGTGCGCTCACGCATGCACACAGCAAAATGCGTCCACCCTCCGGCATGGCTACTTTAGCCGAAGCAGGAAATCTCTACAGAGTTGTTCCTTTGAGTTAGGTGGTTGGCTTTAGCCCTGCAGGCACACCCGGGGCAAGGGTACTAGCCTCATAAACAAGAGGTGAGTTGAGAACTGCCTTCCGCTCCGGCCTGTTTCTCACTCCATTTCACGTATGGGACCCTTTCCCCGGGCTCTCAGACAGACACGAGCACTGTCAAATTCCTCTGGCTTCAGGAACGGCAATGTTAACTCAAGCGCAGTAACTCTATAGCATTGATTCTTGGTGTTAGTAGCCTGGGAACTAGGCTTCCAGGCACACAGGGTACAGCAGTGCTAATCTCCTCAAACAAGAGGGGAGTCGACAGCAGCCTTCCTTCCAGGCCTGCTTCTCACTCCGAGTTACGTTTAGGTTCCATTTCTCTGCTTTCACAAAAACACACAACAGATGAAGTGCACGCTCAGGAAGGGCGATCTTTGCTGAGGCACGGGTCCTCCGCACTTTTGTTCCTTTCCGTTGGGTGGATGGCACTTAGGACTACACGCACACACGGGAGAGCCGATCTAGTTTCCCGAAACAAGAGTTGAGTCGATAGCTGCCTCCTGCCCATGCTTATTTCTGCCTCGGAATTCTGCTGGGACTCATTCCCCAGGTTTGCACTCAAGCAGAGTTGAAAATCCTGCCACCCTGTGGAGAGGCGAATGAGCTGAAGCTGGGATTCTTGACCGGCTTCTTTCTGCCAAAACAGTGTGGAGCACTTAGCATTCCTATGCACACATGGAGCAGTAGTGTTAGCTTCAGGTAACAAGAGCTGAGTCGAGAGGTGCCTTCTGGCCCGGACTTCTTCTCCCTCGGTCTCACGTAAGGAACCCGTTCCCCAGGCTCTCACCCACGGTAGCCTGGAAAGTGCTTCCTCCCTCAGAGACGTGGATGGTAGCTAAAGCACGATTTCTCTACCGTGTTGTTTCTTCGAGTTAGAACGCTAGCTATTAGACTGCCATGCAAAAGTGGGGCTGCCGTGCTAGCTTGGTCAAACACATGGGGAGTCGTGTTCTGCCTTTCGCAGGGGCCTGAGTCTCACTCGCAAAAAGCTTTGGACTCCCTTGCAGTGCTCTCACGCACGCACACCACAAAATGCTGCCACCCTCAGGAGCAGCTGTTTTACCTGCAGCACAGGCTCTCAACCGAGTTTTTCCTTCGAGTTAGGTGGCTGTGTTTAAGGCGGCACACACACCCTCTCGAATGGTACTAGCCCCATAACCAGGATGTGAGTTAAGAGCTGCCTTCTGTACCGGCCTGTCTCTCCCCGATATTACGATATTGAAACCGTCCCCAGGCTCTCAGCCACAGTACACCCTAAACTGCTCCGCCCACAGAGAGGTCGACGGTAGCTAAAGCACGGTTTCTCTACAGTGTTGTTTCTTCGAGTTAGAACGCTAGCTATTAGACTGCCATGCAAATGTGGGGCTGCCGTGCTAGCTTGGTCAAACACATGGGGAGTCGTGTTCTGCCTTTTGCTGGGGCCTGAGTCTCACTCGCAAAAAGCTTTGGACTCCCTTGCACTACTCTCACGCACGCACACAACAAAATGCTGCCACCCTCAGGAGCACCTGTTTTACCTGAAGCACAGGCTCTCAATCAAGTTTTCCTTCGAGTTAGGTGGCTGTGTTGAAGCCTGCACACACACCCTGGCGAACGGTACCAGCCCCATAACCATGATGTGTGTTGAGAGCTGCCTTCTGTACCGGCCTGCCTCTCCCCGATATTATGATATTGAAACTGTGCCCAGGCTCTCAGCCACAGTACACCCTAAACTGCTTCGCCCACAGAGAGGTCGACGGTAGCTAAAGCACGGTTTCTCTGCTGTGTAGTTTCTTCGAGTTAGAACGCTAGCTATTAGACTTCCATGCAAAAGTGGGGCTGCCGTGCTAGCGTGATGAAACACATGGGGAGTCGTGTTCTGCCTTTCGCTGGGGCCTGAGTCTCACTCGCAAAAAGCTTTGGACTTCCTTGCAGTGCTCTCACGCACGCACACAACAAAATGCTGCCACCCTCAGGAGCAGCTGTTTGACCTGACGCACAAGCTCTGAACCGAGATTTTCCTTCGAGTTAGGTGGCTGTGTTTACCCTGGGCAACGGTACTAGCCCCATACCCATGATGTGGGTTGAGAGCTGCCTTCTGTACCGGCCTGTCTCTCCCCCGATATTACGATATTGAAACCGTCCCCAGGCTCTCAGCCACAGTACACCCTAAACTGCTTCGCCCACAGAGAGGTTGACGGTAGCTAAAGCACGGTTTGTCTACAGTGTTGTTTGTTCGAGTTAGAAAGCTAGCTATTAGACTTCCATTCAAAAGTGGGGCCGCAGTAGTAGTTTCATGGAGCAAGTGGGGAGTCGTGTTCTGGCTTCTTCCGGGGCCTGGGTCTCACAAGGAAAATGGTTTTGGACTCACTTGCTGTGCACTCACGCATGCACACCACACAATGCGTCCACCCTGACGCATGGCTCTTTTAGCCGAAGCAGGAATTCCCTACAGAGTTGTTCCTTTGAGTTAGGTGGTTGGCTTATGGCCTGCAGGCACACCCGGGGCAAGGGGACTAGCCTCATAAACAAGAGGTGAGTTGAGAGCTGCCTTCCGCACCGGCCTGTTTCTCACTCCATTTCACGTATGGGACCCTTTCCCCGGTCTCTCATACACGACCACTATACAACTCCTGCGGCTTCAGGAACGGCAATGGTAGCTAAAGCGCAGTAAGGCTACAGCATTGATTCTTGGTGTTAGTAGCCTGGTAGGCGAATGAGCTGCAGCTGGGATTCTTTACAGACTTGTTTCTTCCCAGTCAGGGTCGAGCACATAGCATTCCAAGCACACATGGAGCAGTAGTCTTAGCTTCAGGTAGCAAGAGCTGAGTCCAGAGGTGCCTTCTGCCCGGACCTATTTCTCCCTTGGTTTCACGTATGGAACCCGTTCCCCAGGCTCTCAGCCACGGTACTCCGTGTAATGCTTCCTCCGTCTAGAGGTCGACGGTAGCTAAAGCACGGTTTGTCTACAGTGTTGTTTCTTCGAGTGAGAACACTAGCTGTTAGACTTCCATGCAAAAGTGGGGCTGCCGTGCTAGCGTGATGAAACACATGGGGAGTCGTGTTCTGCCTTCTGCTGGGGCCTGAGGCTCATTCACAAAAAGCTTTGGACTCCCTTGCAGTGCTCTCATGCACGCACACAACAAAATGCTTCCACCCTCAGGAGCGGCTCTTTTAGCTGAAGCATGGATTCTCCAGCGAGTTTTTCCTTCGAGTTAGGCAGTTTTCATGAAGCCTGCACACACACCCGGGGCAACGGTACTAGCCCCATAACCATGGTTTGAGTTGAGAGCTGCCTTCTCTCCGGCCTGTCTCTCCCTCGATTTCACGAAACGGAACCCGTCCCCAGGCTCTCACCCACCGTACACCCTAAACTGCTTCCTCCCACATAGAGGTCGTCGGTAGCTAAAGCACGGTTTCTCTTCAGTGTTGTTTCTCCGAGTTAGAACGCTTGCTATGAATGTCCACAATAGCCAAACTGTGGAAAGAGCCATGTCCACCAACAGATGAATGGATAAAGAAGAGGGGGTATATATATATACAATGGAATATTATGCAGCCATCAAAAGGAATGAGATCTTGCCATCTGCAACGACGTGGATGGAACTGGAGGGTATCATGCTGAGCGAAATAAGTCAAACCGAGAAAGACATGTATCATATGACCTCACTGATATGAGGAATTCTTAATCTCAGGAAACAAACTGAGGGTTGCTAGAGTGGGGGGTGGGGTGGGAGGGATGGGGTCACTGGGTGTTGGACACTGTGGAGGGTATGTGTTCTGGTAAGCGCTGTGAATTGTGCAAGACTGTTGAATCTCAGATCTGTACCTCTGAAACAAATAATGCAATATATGTTAAGAAAGAAAAAAAGAAGAAGAAGAATGTAGCAGGAGGGGAAGAATGAAGGGGGGAAAATCGGAGGGGGAGAAGAACCATGAGAGATGATGGACTCTGAAAAACAAACTGAGGGTTCTAGAGGGGAGGGGGCTGGGAGGATGGCTTAGCCTGGTGATGGGTATTGAGCAGGGCACGTTCTGCATGGAGCACTGGGTGTTATGCACAAACAATGAATCATGGAACACTATATCTAAAACTAATGATGTAATGTATGGGGATTAACATAACAATAAAAACATTAAATAATAATTAAAAAAAAGAACGCTTGCTATTAGACTTCCATGCAAAAGTGGGGCCGCAGTGCTAGCCTCAGGAAACAAGTGGGGAGTCATGTTCTGCCTTCTGCCGGGGCCTGAGTCCCACACGGAAAATGGGTCTGGACTCACTTGCAGTGCGCTCACGCATGCACACAGCAAAATGCGTCCACCCTCCGGCATGGCTACTTTAGCCGAAGCAGGAAATCTCTACAGAGTTGTTCCTTTGAGTTAGGTGGTTGGCTTTAGCCCTGCAGGCACACCCGGGGCAAGGGTACTAGCCTCATAAACAAGAGGTGAGTTGAGAACTGCCTTCCGCTCCGGCCTGTTTCTCACTCCATTTCACGTATGGGACCCTTTCCCCGGGCTCTCAGACAGACACGAGCACTGTCAAATTCCTCTGGCTTCAGGAACGGCAATGTTAACTCAAGCGCAGTAACTCTATAGCATTGATTCTTGGTGTTAGTAGCCTGGGAACTAGGCTTCCAGGCACACAGGGTACAGCAGTGCTAATCTCCTCAAACAAGAGGGGAGTCGACAGCAGCCTTCCTTCCAGGCCTGCTTCTCACTCCGAGTTACGTTTAGGTTCCATTTCTCATGCTTTCACAAAAACACACAACAGATGAAGTGCACGCTCAGGAAGGGCGATCTTTGCTGAGGCACGGGTCCTCCGCACTTTTGTTCCTTTCCGTTGGGTGGATGGCACTTAGGACTACACGCACACACGGGAGAGCCGATCTAGTTTCCCGAAACAAGAGTTGAGTCGATAGCTGCCTCCTGCCCATGCTTATTTCTGCCTCGGAATTCTGCTGGGACTCATTCCCCAGGTTTGCACTCAAGCAGAGTTGAAAATCCTGCCACCCTGTGGAGAGGCGAATGAGCTGAAGCTGGGATTCTTGACCGGCTTCTTTCTGCCAAAACAGTGTGGAGCACTTAGCATTCCTATGCACACATGGAGCAGTAGTGTTAGCTTCAGGTAACAAGAGCTGAGTCGAGAGGTGCCTTCTGGCCCGGACTTCTTCTCCCTCGGTCTCACGTAAGGAACCCGTTCCCCAGGCTCTCACCCACGGTAGCCTGGAAAGTGCTTCCTCCCTCAGAGACGTGGATGGTAGCTAAAGCACGATTTCTCTACCGTGTTGTTTCTTCGAGTTAGAACGCTAGCTATTAGACTGCCATGCAAATGTGGGGCTGCCGTGCTAGCTTGGTCAAACACATGGGGAGTCGTGTTCTGCCTTTCGCAGGGGCCTGAGTCTCACTCGCAAAAAGCTTTGGACTCCCTTGCAGTGCTCTCACGCACGCACACCACAAAATGCTGCCACCCTCAGGAGCAGCTGTTTTACCTGCAGCACAGGCTCTCAACCGAGTTTTTCCTTCGAGTTAGGTGGCTGTGTTTAAGGCGGCGCACACACCCTCTCGAATGGTACTAGCCCCATAACCAGGATGTGAGTTAAGAGCTGCCTTCTGTACCGGCCTGTCTCTCCCCCGATATTACGATATTGAAACCGTCCCCAGGCTCTCAGCCACAGTACACCCTAAACTGCTCCGCCCACAGAGAGGTCGACGGTAGCTAAAGCACGGTTTCTCTACAGTGTTGTTTCTTCGAGTTAGAACGCTAGCTATTAGACTGCCATGCAAATGTGGGGCTGCCGTGCTAGCTTGGTCAAACACATGGGGAGTCGTGTTCTGCCTTTTGCTGGGGCCTGAGTCTCACTCGCAAAAAGCTTTGGACTCCCTTGCAGTACTCTCACGCACGCACACAACAAAATGCTGCCACCCTCAGGAGCACCTGTTTTACCTGAAGCACAGGCTCTCAATCAAGTTTTCCTTCGAGTTAGGTGGCTGTGTTGAAGCCTGCACACACACCCTGGCGAACGGTACCAGCCCCATAACCATGATGTGTGTTGAGAGCTGCCTTCTGTACCGGCCTGCCTCTCCCCGATATTATGATATTGAAACTGTGCCCAGGCTCTCAGCCACAGTACACCCTAAACTGCTTCGCCCACAGAGAGGTCGACGGTAGCTAAAGCACGGTTTCTCTGCTGTGTAGTTTCTTCGAGTTAGAACGCTAGCTATTAGACTTCCATGCAAAAGTGGGGCTGCCGTGCTAGCGTGATGAAACACATGGGGAGTCGTGTTCTGCCTTTCGCTGGGGCCTGAGTCTCACTCGCAAAAAGCTTTGGACTTCCTTGCAGTGCTCTCACGCACGCACACAACAAAATGCTGCCACCCTCAGGAGCAGCTGTTTGACCTGACGCACAAGCTCTGAACCGAGATTTTCCTTCGAGTTAGGTGGCTGTGTTTACCCTGGGCAACGGTACTAGCCCCATACCCATGATGTGGGTTGAGAGCTGCCTTCTGTACCGGCCTGTCTCTCCCCCGATATTACGATATTGAAACCGTCCCCAGGCTCTCAGCCACAGTACACCCTAAACTGCTTCGCCCACAGAGAGGTCGACGGTAGCTAAAGCACGGTTTGTCTACAGTGTTGTTTGTTCGAGTTAGAAAGCTAGCTATTAGACTTCCATTCAAAAGTGGGGCCGCAGTAGTAGTTTCATGGAGCAAGTGGGGAGTCGTGTTCTGGCTTCTTCCGGGGCCTGGGTCTCACAAGGAAAATGGTTTTGGACTCACTTGCTGTGCACTCACGCATGCACACCACACAATGCGTCCACCCTGACGCATGGCTCTTTTAGCCGAAGCAGGAATTCCCTACAGAGTTGTTCCTTTGAGTTAGGTGGTTGGCTTATGGCCTGCAGGCACACCCGGGGCAAGGGGACTAGCCTCATAAACAAGAGGTGAGTTGAGAGCTGCCTTCCGCACCGGCCTGTTTCTCACTCCATTTCACGTATGGGACCCTTTCCCGGTCTCTCATACACGACCACTATACAACTCCTGCGGCTTCAGGAACGGCAATGGTAGCTAAAGCGCAGTAAGGCTACAGCATTGATTCTTGGTGTTAGTAGCCTGGTAGGCGAATGAGCTGCAGCTGGGATTCTTTACAGACTTGTTTCTTCCCAGTCAGGGTCGAGCACATAGCATTCCAAGCACACATGGAGCAGTAGTCTTAGCTTCAGGTAGCAAGAGCTGAGTCCAGAGGTGCCTTCTGCCCGGACCTATTTCTCCCTTGGTTTCACGTATGGAACCCGTTCCCCAGGCTCTCAGCCACGGTACTCCGTGTAATGCTTCCTCCGTCTAGAGGTCGACGGTAGCTAAAGCACGGTTTCTCTACAGTGTTGTTTCTTCGAGTGAGAACACTAGCTGTTAGACTTCCATGCAAAAGTGGGGCTGCCGTGCTAGCGTGATGAAACACATGGGGAGTCGTGTTCTGCCTTCTGCTGGGGCCTGAGGCTCATTCACAAAAAGCTTTGGACTCCCTTGCAGTGCTCTCATGCACGCACACAACAAAATGCTTCCACCCTCAGGAGCGGCTCTTTTAGCTGAAGCATGGATTCTCCAGCGAGTTTTTCCTTCGAGTTAGGCAGTTTTCATGAAGCCTGCACACACACCCGGGGCAACGGTACTAGCCCCATAACCATGGTTTGAGTTGAGAGCTGCCTTCTCTCCGGCCTGTCTCTCCCTCGATTTCACGAAACGGAACCCGTCCCCAGGCTCTCACCCACCGTACACCCTAAACTGCTTCCTCCCACATAGAGGTCGTCGGTAGCTAAAGCACGGTTTCTCTTCAGTGTTGTTTCTCCGAGTTAGAACGCTTGCTATGAATGTCCACAATAGCCAAACTGTGGAAAGAGCCATGTCCACCAACAGATGAATGGATAAAGAAGAGGGGGTATATATATATACAATGGAATATTATGCAGCCATCAAAAGGAATGAGATCTTGCCATCTGCAACGACGTGGATGGAATTGGAGGGTATCATGCTGAGCGAAATAAGTCAAACCGAGAAAGACATGTATCATATGACCTCACTGATATGAGGAATTCTTAATCTCAGGAAACAAACTGAGGGTTGCTAGAGTGGGGGGTGGGGTGGGAGGGATGGGGTCACTGGGTGTTGGACACTGTGGAGGGTATGTGTTCTGGTAAGCGCTGTGAATTGTGCAAGACTGTTGAATCTCAGATCTGTACCTCTGAAACAAATAATGCAATATATGTTAAGAAAGAAAAAAAGAAGAAGAAGAATGTAGCAGGAGGGGAAGAATGAAGGGGGGAAAATCGGAGGGGGAGAAGAACCATGAGAGATGATGGACTCTGAAAAACAAACTGAGGGTTCTAGAGGGGAGGGGGCTGGGAGGATGGCTTAGCCTGGTGATGGGTATTGAGCAGGGCACGTTCTGCATGGAGCACTGGGTGTTATGCACAAACAATGAATCATGGAACACTATATCTAAAACTAATGATGTAATGTATGGGGATTAACATAACAATAAAAACATTAAATAATAATTAAAAAAAAGAACGCTTGCTATTAGACTTCCATGCAAAAGTGGGGCCGCAGTGCTAGCCTCAGGAAACAAGTGGGGAGTCATGTTCTGCCTTCTGCCGGGGCCTGAGTCCCACACGGAAAATGGGTCTGGACTCACTTGCAGTGCGCTCACGCATGCACACAGCAAAATGCGTCCACCCTCCGGCATGGCTACTTTAGCCGAAGCAGGAAATCTCTACAGAGTTGTTCCTTTGAGTTAGGTGGTTGGCTTTAGCCCTGCAGGCACACCCGGGGCAAGGGTACTAGCCTCATAAACAAGAGGTGAGTTGAGAACTGCCTTCCGCTCCGGCCTGTTTCTCACTCCATTTCACGTATGGGACCCTTTCCCCGGGCTCTCAGACAGACACGAGCACTGTCAAATTCCTCTGGCTTCAGGAACGGCAATGTTAACTCAAGCGCAGTAACTCTATAGCATTGATTCTTGGTGTTAGTAGCCTGGGAACTAGGCTTCCAGGCACACAGGGTACAGCAGTGCTAATCTCCTCAAACAAGAGGGGAGTCGACAGCAGCCTTCCTTCCAGGCCTGCTTCTCACTCCGAGTTACGTTTAGGTTCCATTTCTCATGCTTTCACAAAAACACACAACAGATGAAGTGCACGCTCAGGAAGGGCGATCTTTGCTGAGGCACGGGTCCTCCGCACTTTTGTTCCTTTCCGTTGGGTGGATGGCACTTAGGACTACACGCACACACGGGAGAGCCGATCTAGTTTCCCGAAACAAGAGTTGAGTCGATAGCTGCCTCCTGCCCATGCTTATTTCTGCCTCGGAATTCTGCTGGGACTCATTCCCCAGGTTTGCACTCAAGCAGAGTTGAAAATCCTGCCACCCTGTGGAGAGGCGAATGAGCTGAAGCTGGGATTCTTGACCGGCTTCTTTCTGCCAAAACAGTGTGGAGCACTTAGCATTCCTATGCACACATGGAGCAGTAGTGTTAGCTTCAGGTAACAAGAGCTGAGTCGAGAGGTGCCTTCTGGCCCGGACTTCTTCTCCCTCGGTCTCACGTAAGGAACCCGTTCCCCAGGCTCTCACCCACGGTAGCCTGGAAAGTGCTTCCTCCCTCAGAGACGTGGATGGTAGCTAAAGCACGATTTCTCTACCGTGTTGTTTCTTCGAGTTAGAACGCTAGCTATTAGACTGCCATGCAAATGTGGGGCTGCCGTGCTAGCTTGGTCAAACACATGGGGAGTCGTGTTCTGCCTTTCGCAGGGGCCTGAGTCTCACTCGCAAAAAGCTTTGGACTCCCTTGCAGTGCTCTCACGCACGCACACCACAAAATGCTGCCACCCTCAGGAGCAGCTGTTTTACCTGCAGCACAGGCTCTCAACCGAGTTTTTCCTTCGAGTTAGGTGGCTGTGTTTAAGGCGGCGCACACACCCTCTCGAATGGTACTAGCCCCATAACCAGGATGTGAGTTAAGAGCTGCCTTCTGTACCGGCCTGTCTCTCCCCCGATATTACGATATTGAAACCGTCCCCAGGCTCTCAGCCACAGTACACCCTAAACTGCTCCGCCCACAGAGAGGTCGACGGTAGCTAAAGCACGGTTTCTCTACAGTGTTGTTTCTTCGAGTTAGAACGCTAGCTATTAGACTGCCATGCAAATGTGGGGCTGTCGTGCTAGCTTGGTCAAACACATGGGGAGTCGTGTTCTGCCTTTTGCTGGGGCCTGAGTCTCACTCGCAAAAAGCTTTGGACTCCCTTGCACTACTCTCACGCACGCACACAACAAAATGCTGCCACCCTCAGGAGCACCTGTTTTACCTGAAGCACAGGCTCTCAATCAAGTTTTCCTTCGAGTTAGGTGGCTGTGTTGAAGCCTGCACACACACCCTGGCGAACGGTACCAGCCCCATAACCATGATGTGTGTTGAGAGCTGCCTTCTGTACCGGCCTGCCTCTCCCCGATATTATGATATTGAAACTGTGCCCAGGCTCTCAGCCACAGTACACCCTAAACTGCTTCGCCCACAGAGAGGTCGACGGTAGCTAAAGCACGGTTTCTCTGCTGTGTAGTTTCTTCGAGTTAGAACGCTAGCTATTAGACTTCCATGCAAAAGTGGGGCTGCCGTGCTAGCGTGATGAAACACATGGGGAGTCGTGTTCTGCCTTTCGCTGGGGCCTGAGTCTCGCTCGCAAAAAGCTTTGGACTTCCTTGCAGTGCTCTCACGCACGCACACAACAAAATGCTGCCACCCTCAGGAGCAGCTGTTTGACCTGACGCACAAGCTCTGAACCGAGATTTTCCTTCGAGTTAGGTGGCTGTGTTTACCCTGGGCAACGGTACTAGCCCCATACCCATGATGTGGGTTGAGAGCTGCCTTCTGTACCGGCCTGTCTCTCCCCCGATATTACGATATTGAAACCGTCCCCAGGCTCTCAGCCACAGTACACCCTAAACTGCTTCGCCCACAGAGAGGTCGACGGTAGCTAAAGCACGGTTTGTCTACAGTGTTGTTTGTTCGAGTTAGAAAGCTAGCTATTAGACTTCCATTCAAAAGTGGGGCCGCAGTAGTAGTTTCATGGAGCAAGTGGGGAGTCGTGTTCTGGCTTCTTCCGGGGCCTGGGTCTCACAAGGAAAATGGTTTTGGACTCACTTGCTGTGCACTCACGCATGCACACCACACAATGCGTCCACCCTGACGCATGGCTCTTTTAGCCGAAGCAGGAATTCCCTACAGAGTTGTTCCTTTGAGTTAGGTGGTTGGCTTATGGCCTGCAGGCACACCCGGGGCAAGGGGACTAGCCTCATAAACAAGAGGTGAGTTGAGAGCTGCCTTCCGCACCGGCCTGTTTCTCACTCCATTTCACGTATGGGACCCTTTCCCGGTCTCTCATACACGACCACTATACAACTCCTGCGGCTTCAGGAACGGCAATGGTAGCTAAAGCGCAGTAAGGCTACAGCATTGATTCTTGGTGTTAGTAGCCTGGTAGGCGAATGAGCTGCAGCTGGGATTCTTTACAGACTTGTTTCTTCCCAGTCAGGGTCGAGCACATAGCATTCCAAGCACACATGGAGCAGTAGTCTTAGCTTCAGGTAGCAAGAGCTGAGTCCAGAGGTGCCTTCTGCCCGGACCTATTTCTCCCTTGGTTTCACGTATGGAACCCGTTCCCCAGGCTCTCAGCCACGGTACTCCGTGTAATGCTTCCTCCGTCTAGAGGTCGACGGTAGCTAAAGCACGGTTTGTCTACAGTGTTGTTTCTTCGAGTGAGAACACTAGCTGTTAGACTTCCATGCAAAAGTGGGGCTGCCGTGCTAGCGTGATGAAATACATGGGGAGTCGTGTTCTGCCTTCTGCTGGGGCCTGAGGCTCATTCACAAAAAGCTTTGGACTCCCTTGCAGTGCTCTCATGCACGCACACAACAAAATGCTTCCACCCTCAGGAGCGGCTCTTTTAGCTGAAGCATGGATTCTCCAGCGAGTTTTTCCTTCGAGTTAGGCAGTTTTCATGAAGCCTGCACACACACCCGGGGCAACGGTACTAGCCCCATAACCATGGTTTGAGTTGAGAGCTGCCTTCTCTCCGGCCTGTCTCTCCCTCGATTTCACGAAACGGAACCCGTCCCCAGGCTCTCACCCACCGTACACCCTAAACTGCTTCCTCCCACATAGAGGTCGTCGGTAGCTAAAGCACGGTTTCTCTTCAGTGTTGTTTCTCCGAGTTAGAACGCTTGCTATGAATGTCCACAATAGCCAAACTATGGAAAGAGCCATGTCCACCAACAGATGAATGGATAAAGAAGAGGGGGTATATATATATACAATGGAATATTATGCAGCCATCAAAAGGAATGAGATCTTGCCATCTGCAACGACGTGGATGGAACTGGAGGGTATCATGCTGAGCGAAATAAGTCAAACCGAGAAAGACATGTATCATATGACCTCACTGATATGAGGAATTCTTAATCTCAGGAAACAAACTGAGGGTTGCTAGAGTGGGGGGTGGGGTGGGAGGGATGGGGTCACTGGGTGTTGGACACTGTGGAGGGTATGTGTTCTGGTAAGCGCTGTGAATTGTGCAAGACTGTTGAATCTCAGATCTGTACCTCTGAAACAAATAATGCAATATATGTTAAGAAAGAAAAAAAGAAGAAGAAGAATGTAGCAGGAGGGGAAGAATGAAGGGGGGAAAATCGGAGGGGGAGAAGAACCATGAGAGATGATGGACTCTGAAAAACAAACTGAGGGTTCTAGAGGGGAGGGGGCTGGGAGGATGGCTTAGCCTGGTGATGGGTATTGAGCAGGGCACGTTCTGCATGGAGCACTGGGTGTTATGCACAAACAATGAATCATGGAACACTATATCTAAAACTAATGATGTAATGTATGGGGATTAACATAACAATAAAAACATTAAATAATAATTAAAAAAAAGAACGCTTGCTATTAGACTTCCATGCAAAAGTGGGGCCGCAGTGCTAGCCTCAGGAAACAAGTGGGGAGTCATGTTCTGCCTTCTGCCGGGGCCTGAGTCCCACACGGAAAATGGGTCTGGACTCACTTGCAGTGCGCTCACGCATGCACACAGCAAAATGCGTCCACCCTCCGGCATGGCTACTTTAGCCGAAGCAGGAAATCTCTACAGAGTTGTTCCTTTGAGTTAGGTGGTTGGCTTTAGCCCTGCAGGCACACCCGGGGCAAGGGTACTAGCCTCATAAACAAGAGGTGAGTTGAGAACTGCCTTCCGCTCCGGCCTGTTTCTCACTCCATTTCACGTATGGGACCCTTTCCCCGGGCTCTCAGACAGACACGAGCACTGTCAAATTCCTCTGGCTTCAGGAACGGCAATGTTAACTCAAGCGCAGTAACTCTATAGCATTGATTCTTGGTGTTAGTAGCCTGGGAACTAGGCTTCCAGGCACACAGGGTACAGCAGTGCTAATCTCCTCAAACAAGAGGGGAGTCGACAGCAGCCTTCCTTCCAGGCCTGCTTCTCACTCCGAGTTACGTTTAGGTTCCATTTCTCATGCTTTCACAAAAACACACAACAGATGAAGTGCACGCTCAGGAAGGGCGATCTTTGCTGAGGCACGGGTCCTCCGCACTTTTGTTCCTTTCCGTTGGGTGGATGGCACTTAGGACTACACGCACACACGGGAGAGCCGATCTAGTTTCCCGAAACAAGAGTTGAGTCGATAGCTGCCTCCTGCCCATGCTTATTTCTGCCTCGGAATTCTGCTGGGACTCATTCCCCAGGTTTGCACTCAAGCAGAGTTGAAAATCCTGCCACCCTGTGGAGAGGCGAATGAGCTGAAGCTGGGATTCTTGACCGGCTTCTTTCTGCCAAAACAGTGTGGAGCACTTAGCATTCCTATGCACACATGGAGCAGTAGTGTTAGCTTCAGGTAACAAGAGCTGAGTCGAGAGGTGCCTTCTGGCCCGGACTTCTTCTCCCTCGGTCTCACGTAAGGAACCCGTTCCCCAGGCTCTCACCCACGGTAGCCTGGAAAGTGCTTCCTCCCTCAGAGACGTGGATGGTAGCTAAAGCACGATTTCTCTACCGTGTTGTTTCTTCGAGTTAGAACGCTAGCTATTAGACTGCCATGCAAAAGTGGGGCTGCCGTGCTAGCTTGGTCAAACACATGGGGAGTCGTGTTCTGCCTTTCGCAGGGGCCTGAGTCTCACTCGCAAAAAGCTTTGGACTCCCTTGCAGTGCTCTCACGCACGCACACCACAAAATGCTGCCACCCTCAGGAGCAGCTGTTTGACCTGCAGCACAGGCTCTCAACCGAGTTTTTCCTTCGAGTTAGGTGGCTGTGTTTAAGGCGGCGCACACACCCTCTCGAATGGTACTAGCCCCATAACCAGGATGTGAGTTAAGAGCTGCCTTCTGTACCGGCCTGTCTCTCCCCGATATTACGATATTGAAACCGTCCCCAGGCTCTCAGCCACAGTACACCCTAAACTGCTCCGTCCACAGAGAGGTCGACGGTAGCTAAAGCACGGTTTCTCTACAGTGTTGTTTCTTCGAGTTAGAACGCTAGCTATTAGACTGCCATGCAAATGTGGGGCTGCCGTGCTAGCTTGGTCAAACACATGGGGAGTCGTGTTCTGCCTTTTGCTGGGGCCTGAGTCTCACTCGCAAAAAGCTTTGGACTCCCTTGCACTACTCTCACGCACGCACACAACAAAATGCTGCCACCCTCAGGATCACCTGTTTTACCTGAAGCACAGGCTCTCAATCAAGTTTTCCTTCGAGTTAGGTGGCTGTGTTGAAGCCTGCACACACACCCTGGCGAACGGTACCAGCCCCATAACCATGATGTGTGTTGAGAGCTGCCTTCTGTACCGGCCTGCCTCTCCCCGATATTATGATATTGAAACTGTGCCCAGGCTCTCAGCCACAGTACACCCTAAACTGCTTCGCCCACAGAGAGGTCGACGGTAGCTAAAGCACGGTTTCTCTGCTGTGTAGTTTCTTCGAGTTAGAACGCTAGCTATTAGACTTCCATGCAAAAGTGGGGCTGCCGTGCTAGCGTGATGAAACACATGGGGAGTCGTGTTCTGCCTTTCGCTGGGGCCTGAGTCTCACTCGCAAAAAGCTTTGGACTTCCTTGCAGTGCTCTCACGCACGCACACAACAAAATGCTGCCACCCTCAGGAGCAGCTGTTTGACCTGACGCACAAGCTCTGAACCGAGATTTTCCTTCGAGTTAGGTGGCTGTGTTTACCCTGGGCAACGGTACTAGCCCCATAACCATGATGTGGGTTGAGAGCTGCCTTCTGTACCGGCCTGTCTCTCCCCCGATATTACGATATTGAAACCGTCCCCAGGCTCTCAGCCACAGTACACCCTAAACTGCTTCGCCCACAGAGAGGTCGACGGTAGCTAAAGCACGGTTTGTCTACAGTGTTGTTTGTTCGAGTTAGAAAGCTTGCTATTAGACTTCCATTCAAAAGTGGGGCCGCAGTAGTAGTTTCATGGAGCAAGTGGGGAGTCGTGTTCTGGCTTCTTCCGGGGCCTGGGTCTCACAAGGAAAATGGTTTTGGACTCACTTGCTGTGCACTCACGCATGCACACCACACAATGCGTCCACCCTGACGCATGGCTCTTTTAGCCGAAGCAGGAATTCCCTACAGAGTTGTTCCTTTGAGTTAGGTGGTTGGCTTATGGCCTGCAGGCACACCCGGGGCAAGGGGACTAGCCTCATAAACAAGAGGTGAGTTGAGAGCTGCCTTCCGCACCGGCCTGTTTCTCACTCCATTTCACGTATGGGACCCTTTCCCCGGTCTCTCATACACGAGCACTATACAACTCCTGCAGCTTCAGGAACGGCAATGGTAGCTAAAGCGCAGTAAGGCTACAGCATTGATTCTTGGTGTTAGTAGCCTGGTAGGCGAATGAGCTGCAGCTGGGATTCTTTACAGACTTGTTTCTTCCCAGTCAGGGTCGAGCACATAGCATTCCAAGCACACATGGAGCAGTAGTCTTAGCTTCAGGTAGCAAGAGCTGAGTCCAGAGGTGCCTTCTGCCCGGACCTATTTCTCCCTTGGTTTCACGTATGGAACCCGTTCCCCAGGCTCTCAGCCACGGTACTCCGTGTAATGCTTCCTCCGTCTAGAGGTCGACGGTAGCTAAAGCACGGTTTGTCTACAGTGTTGTTTCTTCGAGTGAGAACACTAGCTGTTAGACTTCCATGCAAAAGTGGGGCTGCCGTGCTAGCGTGATGAAACACATGGGGAGTCGTGTTCTGCCTTCTGCTGGGGCCTGAGGCTCATTCACAAAAAGCTTTGGACTCCCTTGCAGTGCTCTCATGCACGCACACAACAAAATGCTTCCACCCTCAGGAGCGGCTCTTTTAGCTGAAGCATGGATTCTCCAGCGAGTTTTTCCTTCGAGTTAGGCAGTTTTCATGAAGCCTGCACACACACCCGGGGCAACGGTACTAGCCCCATAACCATGGTTTGAGTTGAGAGCTGCCTTCTCTCCGGCCTGTCTCTCCCTCGATTTCACGAAACGGAACCCGTCCCCAGGCTCTCACCCACCGTACACCCTAAACTGCTTCCTCCCACATAGAGGTCGTCGGTAGCTAAAGCACGGTTTCTCTTCAGTGTTGTTTCTCCGAGTTAGAACGCTTGCTATGAATGTCCACAATAGCCAAACTGTGGAAAGAGCCATGTCCACCAACAGATGAATGGATAAAGAAGAGGGGGTATATATATATACAATGGAATATTATGCAGCCATCAAAAGGAATGAGATCTTGCCATCTGCAACGACGTGGATGGAACTGGAGGGTATCATGCTGAGCGAAATAAGTCAAACCGAGAAAGACATGTATCATATGACCTCACTGATATGAGGAATTCTTAATCTCAGGAAACAAACTGAGGGTTGCTAGAGTGGGGGGTGGGGTGGGAGGGATGGGGTCACTGGGTGTTGGACACTGTGGAGGGTATGTGTTCTGGTAAGCGCTGTGAATTGTGCAAGACTGTTGAATCTCAGATCTGTACCTCTGAAACAAATAATGCAATATATGTTAAGAAAGAAAAAAAAAAGAAGAAGAATGTAGCAGGAGGGGAAGAATGAAGGGGGGAAAATCGGAGGGGGAGAAGAACCATGAGAGATGATGGACTCTGAAAAACAAACTGAGGGTTCTAGAGGGGAGGGGGCTGGGAGGATGGCTTAGCCTGGTGATGGGTATTGAGCAGGGCACGTTCTGCATGGAGCACTGGGTGTTATGCACAAACAATGAATCATGGAACACTATATCTAAAACTAATGATGTAATGTATGGGGATTAACATAACAATAAAAACATTAAATAATAATTAAAAAAAAGAACGCTTGCTATTAGACTTCCATGCAAAAGTGGGGCCGCAGTGCTAGCCTCAGGAAACAAGTGGGGAGTCATGTTCTGCCTTCTGCCGGGGCCTGAGTCCCACACGGAAAATGGGTCTGGACTCACTTGCAGTGCGCTCACGCATGCACACAGCAAAATGCGTCCACCCTCCGGCATGGCTACTTTAGCCGAAGCAGGAAATCTCTACAGAGTTGTTCCTTTGAGTTAGGTGGTTGGCTTTAGCCCTGCAGGCACACCCGGGGCAAGGGTACTAGCCTCATAAACAAGAGGTGAGTTGAGAACTGCCTTCCGCTCCGGCCTGTTTCTCACTCCATTTCACGTATGGGACCCTTTCCCCGGGCTCTCAGACAGACACGAGCACTGTCAAATTCCTCTGGCTTCAGGAACGGCAATGTTAACTCAAGCGCAGTAACTCTATAGCATTGATTCTTGGTGTTAGTAGCCTGGGAACTAGGCTTCCAGGCACACAGGGTACAGCAGTGCTAATCTCCTCAAACAAGAGGGGAGTCGACAGCAGCCTTCCTTCCAGGCCTGCTTCTCACTCTGAGTTACGTTTAGGTTCCATTTCTCATGCTTTCACAAAAACACACAACAGATGAAGTGCACGCTCAGGAAGGGCGATCTTTGCTGAGGCACGGGTCCTCCGCACTTTTGTTCCTTTCCGTTGGGTGGATGGCACTTAGGACTACACGCACACACGGGAGAGCCGATCTAGTTTCCCGAAACAAGAGTTGAGTCGATAGCTGCCTCCTGCCCATGCTTATTTCTGCCTCGGAATTCTGCTGGGACTCATTCCCCAGGTTTGCACTCAAGCAGAGTTGAAAATCCTGCCACCCTGTGGAGAGGCGAATGAGCTGAAGCTGGGATTCTTGACCGGCTTCTTTCTGCCAAAACAGTGTGGAGCACTTAGCATTCCTATGCACACATGGAGCAGTAGTGTTAGCTTCAGGTAACAAGAGCTGAGTCGAGAGGTGCCTTCTGGCCCGGACTTCTTCTCCCTCGGTCTCACGTAAGGAACCCGTTCCCCAGGCTCTCACCCACGGTAGCCTGGAAAGTGCTTCCTCCCTCAGAGACGTGGATGGTAGCTAAAGCACGATTTCTCTACCGTGTTGTTTCTTCGAGTTAGAACGCTAGCTATTAGACTGCCATGCAAAAGTGGGGCTGCCGTGCTAGCTTGGTCAAACACATGGGGAGTCGTGTTCTGCCTTTCGCAGGGGCCTGAGTCTCACTCGCAAAAAGCTTTGGACTCCCTTGCAGTGCTCTCACGCACGCACACCACAAAATGCTGCCACCCTCAGGAGCAGCTGTTTTACCTACAGCACAGGCTCTCAACCGAGTTTTTCCTTCGAGTTAGGTGGCTGTGTTTAAGGCGGCACACACACCCTCTCGAATGGTACTAGCCCCATAACCAGGATGTGAGTTAAGAGCTGCCTTCTGTACCGGCCTGTCTCTCCCCGATATTACGATATTGAAACCGTCCCCAGGCTCTCAGCCACATTACACCCTAAACTGCTCCGTCCACAGAGAGGTCGACGGTAGCTAAAGCACGGTTTCTCTACAGTGTTGTTTCTTCGAGTTAGAACGCTAGCTATTAGACTGCCATGCAAATGTGGGGCTGCCGTGCTAGCTTGGTCAAACACATGGGGAGTCGTGTTCTGCCTTTTGCTGGGGCCTGAGTCTCACTCGCAAAAAGCTTTGGACTCCCTTGCACTACTCTCACGCACGCACACAACAAAATGCTGCCACCCTCAGGATCACCTGTTTTACCTGAAGCACAGGCTCTCAATCAAGTTTTCCTTCGAGTTAGGTGGCTGTGTTGAAGCCTGCACACACACCCTGGCGAACGGTACCAGCCCCATAACCATGATGTGTGTTGAGAGCTGCCTTCTGTACCGGCCTGCCTCTCCCCGATATTATGATATTGAAACTGTGCCCAGGCTCTCAGCCACAGTACACCCTAAACTGCTTCGCCCACAGAGAGGTCGACGGTAGCTAAAGCACGGTTTCTCTGCTGTGTAGTTTCTTCGAGTTAGAACGCTAGCTATTAGACTTCCATGCAAAAGTGGGGCTGCCGTGCTAGCGTGATGAAACACATGGGGAGTCGTGTTCTGCCTTTCGCTGGGGCCTGAGTCTCACTCGCAAAAAGCTTTGGACTTCCTTGCAGTGCTCTCACGCACGCACACAACAAAATGCTGCCACCCTCAGGAGCAGCTGTTTGACCTGACGCACAAGCTCTGAACCGAGATTTTCCTTCGAGTTAGGTGGCTGTGTTTACCCTGGGCAACGGTACTAGCCCCATAACCATGATGTGGGTTGAGAGCTGCCTTCTGTACCGGCCTGTCTCTCCCCCGATATTACGATATTGAAACCGTCCCCAGGCTCTCAGCCACAGTACACCCTAAACTGCTTCGCCCACAGAGAGGTCGACGGTAGCTAAAGCACGGTTTGTCTACAGTGTTGTTTGTTCGAGTTAGAAAGCTAGCTATTAGACTTCCATTCAAAAGTGGGGCCGCAGTAGTAGTTTCATGGAGCAAGTGGGGAGTCGTGTTCTGGCTTCTTCCGGGGCCTGGGTCTCACAAGGAAAATGGTTTTGGACTCACTTGCTGTGCACTCACGCATGCACACCACACAATGCGTCCACCCTGACGCATGGCTCTTTTAGCCGAAGCAGGAATTCCCTACAGAGTTGTTCCTTTGAGTTAGGTGGTTGGCTTATGGCCTGCAGGCACACCCGGGGCAAGGGGACTAGCCTCATAAACAAGAGGTGAGTTGAGAGCTGCCTTCCGCACCGGCCTGTTTCTCACTCCATTTCACGTATGGGACCCTTTCCCCGGTCTCTCATACACGACCACTATACAACTCCTGCGGCTTCAGGAACGGCAATGGTAGCTAAAGCGCAGTAAGGCTACAGCATTGATTCTTGGTGTTAGTAGCCTGGTAGGCGAATGAGCTGCAGCTGGGATTCTTTACAGACTTGTTTCTTCCCAGTCAGGGTCGAGCACATAGCATTCCAAGCACACATGGAGCAGTAGTCTTAGCTTCAGGTAGCAAGAGCTGAGTCCAGAGGTGCCTTCTGCCCGGACCTATTTCTCCCTTGGTTTCACGTATGGAACCCGTTCCCCAGGCTCTCAGCCACGGTACTCCGTGTAATGCTTCCTCCGTCTAGAGGTCGACGGTAGCTAAAGCACGGTTTCTCTACAGTGTTGTTTCTTCGAGTGAGAACACTAGCTGTTAGACTTCCATGCAAAAGTGGGGCTGCCGTGCTAGCGTGATGAAATACATGGGGAGTCGTGTTCTGCCTTCTGCTGGGGCCTGAGGCTCATTCACAAAAAGCTTTGGACTCCCTTGCAGTGCTCTCATGCACGCACACAACAAAATGCTTCCACCCTCAGGAGCGGCTCTTTTAGCTGAAGCATGGATTCCCCAGCGAGTTTTTCCTTCGAGTTAGGCAGTTTTCATGAAGCCTGCACACACACCCGGGGCAACGGTACTAGCCCCATAACCATGGTTTGAGTTGAGAGCTGCCTTCTCTCCGGCCTGTCTCTCCCTCGATTTCACGAAACGGAACCCGTCCTCAGGCTCTCACCCACCGTACACCCTAAACTGCTTCCTCCCACATAGAGGTCGTCGGTAGCTAAAGCACGGTTTCTCTTCAGTGTTGTTTCTCCGAGTTAGAACGCTTGCTATGAATGTCCACAATAGCCAAACTGTGGAAAGAGCCATGTCCACCAACAGATGAATGGGTAAAGAAGAGGGGGTATATATATATATACAATGGAATATTATGCAGCCATCAAAAGGAATGAGATCTTGCCATCTGCAACGACGTGGATGGAACTGGAGGGTATCATGCTGAGCGAAATAAGTCAAACCGAGAAAGACATGTATCATATGACCTCACTGATATGAGGAATTCTTAATCTCAGGAAACAAACTGAGGGTTGCTAGAGTGGGGGGTGGGGTGGGAGGGATGGGGTCACTGGGTGTTGGACACTGTGGAGGGTATGTGTTCTGGTAAGCACTGTGAATTGTGCAAGACTGTTGAATCTCAGATCTGTACCTCTGAAACAAATAATGCAATATATGTTAAGAAAGAAAAAAAGAAGAAGAAGAATGTAGCAGGAGGGGAAGAATGAAGGGGGGAAAATCGGAGGGGGAGAAGAACCATGAGAGATGATGGACTCTGAAAAACAAACTGAGGGTTCTAGAGGGGAGGGGGCTGGGAGGATGGCTTAGCCTGGTGATGGGTATTGAGCAGGGCACGTTCTGCATGGAGCACTGGGTGTTATGCACAAACAATGAACCATGGAACACTATATCTAAAACTAATGATGTAATGTATGGGGATTAACATAACAATAAAAACATTAAATAATAATTAAAAAAAAGAACGCTTGCTATTAGACTTCCATGCAAAAGTGGGGCCGCAGTGCTAGCCTCAGGAAACAAGTGGGGAGTCATGTTCTGCCTTCTGCCGGGGCCTGAGTCCCACACGGAAAATGGGTCTGGACTCACTTGCAGTGCGCTCACGCATGCACACAGCAAAATGCGTCCACCCTCCGGCATGGCTACTTTAGCCGAAGCAGGAAATCTCTACAGAGTTGTTCCTTTGAGTTAGGTGGTTGGCTTTAGCCCTGCAGGCACACCCGGGGCAAGGGTACTAGCCTCATAAACAAGAGGTGAGTTGAGAACTGCCTTCCGCTCCGGCCTGTTTCTCACTCCATTTCACGTATGGGACCCTTTCCCCGGGCTCTCAGACAGACACGAGCACTGTCAAATTCCTCTGGCTTCAGGAACGGCAATGTTAACTCAAGCGCAGTAACTCTATAGCATTGATTCTTGGTGTTAGTAGCCTGGGAACTAGGCTTCCAGGCACACAGGGTACAGCAGTGCTAATCTCCTCAAACAAGAGGGGAGTCGACAGCAGCCTTCCTTCCAGGCCTGCTTCTCACTCCGAGTTACGTTTAGGTTCCATTTCTCATGCTTTCACAAAAACACACAACAGATGAAGTGCACGCTCAGGAAGGGCGATCTTTGCTGAGGCACGGGTCCTCCGCACTTTTGTTCCTTTCCGTTGGGTGGATGGCACTTAGGACTACACGCACACACGGGAGAGCCGATCTAGTTTCCCGAAACAAGAGTTGAGTCGATAGCTGCCTCCTGCCCATGCTTATTTCTGCCTCGGAATTCTGCTGGGACTCATTCCCCAGGTTTGCACTCAAGCAGAGTTGAAAATCCTGCCACCCTGTGGAGAGGCGAATGAGCTGAAGCTGGGATTCTTGACCGGCTTCTTTCTGCCAAAACAGTGTGGAGCACTTAGCATTCCTATGCACACATGGAGCAGTAGTGTTAGCTTCAGGTAACAAGAGCTGAGTCGAGAGGTGCCTTCTGGCCCGGACTTCTTCTCCCTCGGTCTCACGTAAGGAACCCGTTCCCCAGGCTCTCACCCACGGTAGCCTGGAAAGTGCTTCCTCCCTCAGAGACGTGGATGGTAGCTAAAGCACGATTTCTCTACCGTGTTGTTTCTTCGAGTTAGAACGCTAGCCATTAGACTGCCATGCAAATGTGGGGCTGCCGTGCTAGCTTGGTCAAACACGTGGGGAGTCGTGTTCTGCCTTTCGCAGGGGCCTGAGTCTCACTCGCAAAAAGCTTTGGACTCCCTTGCAGTGCTCTCACGCACGCACACCACAAAATGCTGCCACCCTCAGGAGCAGCTGTTTTACCTGCAGCACAGGCTCTCAACCGAGTTTTTCCTTCGAGTTAGGTGGCTGTGTTTAAGGCGGCACACACACCCTCTCGAATGGTACTAGCCCCATAACCAGGATGTGAGTTAAGAGCTGCCTTCTGTACCGGCCTGTCTCTCCCCCGATATTACGATATTGAAACCGTCCCCAGGCTCTCAGCCACAGTACACCCTAAACTGCTCCGCCCACAGAGAGGTCGACGGTAGCTAAAGCACGGTTTCTCTACAGTGTTGTTTCTTCGAGTTAGAACGCTAGCTATTAGACTGCCATGCAAATGTGGGGCTGCCGTGCTAGCTTGGTCAAACACATGGGGAGTCGTGTTCTGCCTTTTGCTGGGGCCTGAGTCTCACTCGCAAAAAGCTTTGGACTCCCTTGCACTACTCTCACGCACGCACACAACAAAATGCTGCCACCCTCAGGAGCACCTGTTTTACCTGAAGCACAGGCTCTCAATCAAGTTTTCCTTCGAGTTAGGTGGCTGTGTTGAAGCCTGCACACACACCCTGGCGAACGGTACCAGCCCCATAACCATGATGTGTGTTGAGAGCTGCCTTCTGTACCGGCCTGCCTCTCCCCGATATTATGATATTGAAACTGTGCCCAGGCTCTCAGCCACAGTACACCCTAAACTGCTTCGCCCACAGAGAGGTCGACGGTAGCTAAAGCACGGTTTCTCTGCTGTGTAGTTTCTTCGAGTTAGAACGCTAGCTATTAGACTTCCATGCAAAAGTGGGGCTGCCGTGCTAGCGTGATGAAACACACGGGGAGTCGTGTTCTGCCTTTCGCTGGGGCCTGAGTCTCGCTCGCAAAAAGCTTTGGACTTCCTTGCAGTGCTCTCACGCACGCACACAACAAAATGCTGCCACCCTCAGGAGCAGCTGTTTGACCTGACGCACAAGCTCTGAACCGAGATTTTCCTTCGAGTTAGGTGGCTGTGATTACCCTGGGCAACGGTACTAGCCCCATACCCATGATGTGGGTTGAGAGCTGCCTTCTGTACCGGCCTGTCTCTCCCCCGATATTACGATATTGAAACCGTCCCCAGGCTCTCAGCCACAGTACACCCTAAACTGCTTCGCCCACAGAGAGGTCGACGGTAGCTAAAGCACGGTTTGTCTACAGTGTTGTTTGTTCGAGTTAGAAAGCTAGCTATTAGACTTCCATTCAAAAGTGGGGCCGCAGTAGTAGTTTCATGGAGCAAGTGGGGAGTCGTGTTCTGGCTTCTTCCGGGGCCTGGGTCTCACAAGGAAAATGGTTTTGGACTCACTTGCTGTGCACTCACGCATGCACACCACACAATGCGTCCACCCTGAGGCATGGCTCTTTTAGCCGAAGCAGGAATTCCCTACAGAGTTGTTCCTTTGAGTTAGGTGGTTGGCTTATGGCCTGCAGGCACACCCGGGGCAAGGGGACTAGCCTCATAAACAAGAGGTGAGTTGAGAGCTGCCTTCCGCACCGGCCTGTTTCTCACTCCATTTCACGTATGGGACCCTTTCCCCGGTCTCTCATACACGACCACTATACAACTCCTGCGGCTTCAGGAACGGCAATGGTAGCTAAAGCGCAGTAAGGCTACAGCATTGATTCTTGGTGTTAGTAGCCTGGTAGGCGAATGAGCTGCAGCTGGGATTCTTTACAGACTTGTTTCTTCCCAGTCAGGGTCGAGCACATAGCATTCCAAGCACACATGGAGCAGTAGTCTTAGCTTCAGGTAGCAAGAGCTGAGTCCAGAGGTGCCTTCTGCCCGGACCTATTTCTCCCTTGGTTTCAAGTATGGAACCCGTTCCCCAGGCTCTCAGCCACGGTACTCCGTGTAATGCTTCCTCCGTCTAGAGGTCGACGGTAGCTAAAGCACGGTTTCTCTACAGTGTTGTTTCTTCGAGTGAGAACACTAGCTGTTAGACTTCCATGCAAAAGTGGGGCTGCCGTGCTAGCGTGATGAAATACATGGGGAGTCGTGTTCTGCCTTCTGCTGGGGCCTGAGGCTCATTCACAAAAAGCTTTGGACTCCCTTGCAGTGCTCTCATGCACGCACACAACAAAATGCTTCCACCCTCAGGAGCGGCTCTTTTAGCTGAAGCATGGATTCTCCAGCGAGTTTTTCCTTCGAGTTAGGCAGTTTTCATGAAGCCTGCACACACACCCGGGGCAACGGTACTAGCCCCATAACCATGGTTTGAGTTGAGAGCTGCCTTCTCTCCGGCCTGTCTCTCCCTCGATTTCACGAAACGGAACCCGTCCTCAGGCTCTCACCCACCGTACACCCTAAACTGCTTCCTCCCACATAGAGGTCGTCGGTAGCTAAAGCACGGTTTCTCTTCAGTGTTGTTTCTCCGAGTTAGAACGCTTGCTATGAATGTCCACAATAGCCAAACTGTGGAAAGAGCCATGTCCACCAACAGATGAATGGGTAAAGAAGAGGGGGTATATATATATATACAATGGAATATTATGCAGCCATCAAAAGGAATGAGATCTTGCCATCTGCAACGACGTGGATGGAACTGGAGGGTATCATGCTGAGCGAAATAAGTCAAACCGAGAAAGACATGTATCATATGACCTCACTGATATGAGGAATTCTTAATCTCAGGAAACAAACTGAGGGTTGCTAGAGTGGGGGGTGGGGTGGGAGGGATGGGGTCACTGGGTGTTGGACACTGTGGAGGGTATGTGTTCTGGTAAGCGCTGTGAATTGTGCAAGACTGTTGAATCTCAGATCTGTACCTCTGAAACAAATAATGCAATATATGTTAAGAAAGAAAAAAAGAAGAAGAAGAATGTAGCAGGAGGGGAAGAATGAAGGGGGGAAAATCGGAGGGGGAGAAGAACCATGAGAGATGATGGACTCTGAAAAACAAACTGAGGGTTCTAGAGGGGAGGGGGCTGGGAGGATGGCTTAGCCTGGTGATGGGTATTGAGCAGGGCACGTTCTGCATGGAGCACTGGGTGTTATGCACAAACAATGAATCATGGAACACTATATCTAAAACTAATGATGTAATGTATGGGGATTAACATAACAATAAAAACATTAAATAATAATTAAAAAAAAGAACGCTTGCTATTAGACTTCCATGCAAAAGTGGGGCCGCAGTGCTAGCCTCAGGAAACAAGTGGGGAGTCATGTTCTGCCTTCTGCCGGGGCCTGAGTCCCACACGGAAAATGGGTCTGGACTCACTTGCAGTGCGCTCACGCATGCACACAGCAAAATGCGTCCACCCTCCGGCATGGCTACTTTAGCCGAAGCAGGAAATCTCTACAGAGTTGTTCCTTTGAGTTAGGTGGTTGGCTTTAGCCCTGCAGGCACACCCGGGGCAAGGGTACTAGCCTCATAAACAAGAGGTGAGTTGAGAACTGCCTTCCGCTCCGGCCTGTTTCTCACTCCATTTCACGTATGGGACCCTTTCCCCGGGCTCTCAGACAGACACGAGCACTGTCAAATTCCTCTGGCTTCAGGAACGGCAATGTTAACTCAAGCGCAGTAACTCTATAGCATTGATTCTTGGTGTTAGTAGCCTGGGAACTAGGCTTCCAGGCACACAGGGTACAGCAGTGCTAATCTCCTCAAACAAGAGGGGAGTCGACAGCAGCCTTCCTTCCAGGCCTGCTTCTCACTCCGAGTTACGTTTAGGTTCCATTTCTCATGCTTTCACAAAAACACACAACAGATGAAGTGCACGCTCAGGAAGGGCGATCTTTGCTGAGGCACGGGTCCTCCGCACTTTTGTTCCTTTCCGTTGGGTGGATGGCACTTAGGACTACACGCACACACGGGAGAGCCGATCTAGTTTCCCGAAACAAGAGTTGAGTCGATAGCTGCCTCCTGCCCATGCTTATTTCTGCCTCGGAATTCTGCTGGGACTCATTCCCCAGGTTTGCACTCAAGCAGAGTTGAAAATCCTGCCACCCTGTGGAGAGGCGAATGAGCTGAAGCTGGGATTCTTGACCGGCTTCTTTCTGCCAAAACAGTGTGGAGCACTTAGCATTCCTATGCACACATGGAGCAGTAGTGTTAGCTTCAGGTAACAAGAGCTGAGTCGAGAGGTGCCTTCTGGCCCGGACTTCTTCTCCCTCGGTCTCACGTAAGGAACCCGTTCCCCAGGCTCTCACCCACGGTAGCCTGGAAAGTGCTTCCTCCCTCAGAGACGTGGATGGTAGCTAAAGCACGATTTCTCTACCGTGTTGTTTCTTCGAGTTAGAACGCTAGCTATTAGACTGCCATGCAAATGTGGGGCTGCCGTGCTAGCTTGGTCAAACACGTGGGGAGTCGTGTTCTGCCTTTCGCAGGGGCCTGAGTCTCACTCGCAAAAAGCTTTGGACTCCCTTGCAGTGCTCTCACGCACGCACACCACAAAATGCTGCCACCCTCAGGAGCAGCTGTTTTACCTGCAGCACAGGCTCTCAACCGAGTTTTTCCTTCGAGTTAGGTGGCTGTGTTTAAGGCGGCACACACACCCTCTCGAATGGTACTAGCCCCATAACCAGGATGTGAGTTAAGAGCTGCCTTCTGTACCGGCCTGTCTCTCCCCGATATTACGATATTGAAACCGTCCCCAGGCTCTCAGCCACAGTACACCCTAAACTGCTCCGCCCACAGAGAGGTCGACGGTAGCTAAAGCACGGTTTCTCTACAGTGTTGTTTCTTCGAGTTAGAACGCTAGCTATTAGACTGCCATGCAAATGTGGGGCTGCCGTGCTAGCTTGGTCAAACACATGGGGAGTCGTGTTCTGCCTTTTGCTGGGGCCTGAGTCTCACTCGCAAAAAGCTTTGGACTCCCTTGCACTACTCTCACGCACGCACACAACAAAATGCTGCCACCCTCAGGAGCACCTGTTTTACCTGAAGCACAGGCTCTCAATCAAGTTTTCCTTCGAGTTAGGTGGCTGTGTTGAAGCCTGCACACACACCCTGGCGAACGGTACCAGCCCCATAACCATGATGTGTGTTGAGAGCTGCCTTCTGTACCGGCCTGCCTCTCCCCGATATTATGATATTGAAACTGTGCCCAGGCTCTCAGCCACAGTACACCCTAAACTGCTTCGCCCACAGAGAGGTCGACGGTAGCTTAAGCACGGTTTCTCTGCTGTGTAGTTTCTTCGAGTTAGAACGCTAGCTATTAGACTTCCATGCAAAAGTGGGGCTGCCGTGCTAGCGTGATGAAACACATGGGGAGTCGTGTTCTGCCTTTCGCTGGGGCCTGAGTCTCACTCGCAAAAAGCTTTGGACTTCCTTGCAGTGCTCTCACGCACGCACACAACAAAATGCTGCCACCCTCAGGAGCAGCTGTTTGACCTGACGCACAAGCTCTGAACCGAGATTTTCCTTCGAGTTAGGTGGCTGTGTTTACCCTGGGCAACGGTACTAGCCCCATACCCATGGATGTGGGTTGAGAGCTGCCTTCTGTACCGGCCTGTCTCTCCCCCGATATTACGATATTGAAACCGTCCCCAGGCTCTCAGCCACAGTACACCCTAAACTGCTTCGCCCACAGAGAGGTCGACGGTAGCTAAAGCACGGTTTGTCTACAGTGTTGTTTGTTCGAGTTAGAAAGCTAGCTATTAGACTTCCATTCAAAAGTGGGGCCGCAGTAGTAGTTTCATGGAGCAAGTGGGGAGTCGTGTTCTGGCTTCTTCCGGGGCCTGGGTCTCACAAGGAAAATGGTTTTGGACTCACTTGCTGTGCACTCACGCATGCACACCACACAATGCGTCCACCCTGACGCATGGCTCTTTTAGCCGAAGCAGGAATTCCCTACAGAGTTGTTCCTTTGAGTTAGGTGGTTGGCTTATGGCCTGCAGGCACACCCGGGGCAAGGGGACTAGCCTCATAAACAAGAGGTGAGTTGAGAGCTGCCTTCCGCACCGGCCTGTTTCTCACTCCATTTCACGTATGGGACCCTTTCCCCGGTCTCTCATACACGAGCACTATACAACTCCTGCGGCTTCAGGAACGGCAATGGTAGCTAAAGCGCAGTAAGGCTACAGCATTGATTCTTGGTGTTAGTAGCCTGGTAGGCGAATGAGCTGCAGCTGGGATTCTTTACAGACTTGTTTCTTCCCAGTCAGGGTCGAGCACATAGCATTCCAAGCACACATGGAGCAGTAGTCTTAGCTTCAGGTAGCAAGAGCTGAGTCCAGAGGTGCCTTCTGCCCGGACCTATTTCTCCCTTGGTTTCACGTATGGAACCCGTTCCCCAGGCTCTCAGCCACGGTACTCCGTGTAATGCTTCCTCCGTCTAGAGGTCGACGGTAGCTAAAGCACGGTTTGTCTACAGTGTTGTTTCTTCGAGTGAGAACACTAGCTGTTAGACTTCCATGCAAAAGTGGGGCTGCCGTGCTAGCGTGATGAAACACATGGGGAGTCGTGTTCTGCCTTCTGCTGGGGCCTGAGGCTCATTCACAAAAAGCTTTGGACTCCCTTGCAGTGCTCTCATGCACGCACACAACAAAATGCTTCCACCCTCAGGAGCGGCTCTTTTAGCTGAAGCATGGATTCTCCAGCGAGTTTTTCCTTCGAGTTAGGCAGTTTTCATGAAGCCTGCACACACACCCGGGGCAACGGTACTAGCCCCATAACCATGGTTTGAGTTGAGAGCTGCCTTCTCTCCGGCCTGTCTCTCCCTCGATTTCACGAAACGGAACCCGTCCCCAGGCTCTCACCCACCGTACACCCTAAACTGCTTCCTCCCACATAGAGGTCGTCGGTAGCTAAAGCACGGTTTCTCTTCAGTGTTGTTTCTCCGAGTTAGAACGCTTGCTATGAATGTCCACAATAGCCAAACTGTGGAAAGAGCCATGTCCACCAACAGATGAATGGATAAAGAAGAGGGGGTATATATATATACAATGGAATATTATGCAGCCATCAAAAGGAATGAGATCTTGCCATCTGCAACGACGTGGATGGAACTGGAGGGTATCATGCTGAGCGAAATAAGTCAAACCGAGAAAGACATGTATCATATGACCTCACTGATATGAGGAATTCTTAATCTCAGGAAACAAACTGAGGGTTGCTAGAGTGGGGGGTGGGGTGGGAGGGATGGGGTCACTGGGTGTTGGACACTGTGGAGGGTATGTGTTCTGGTAAGCGCTGTGAATTGTGCAAGACTGTTGAATCTCAGATCTGTACCTCTGAAACAAATAATGCAATATATGTTAAGAAAGAAAAAAAGAAGAAGAAGAATGTAGCAGGAGGGGAAGAATGAAGGGGGGAAAATCGGAGGGGGAGAAGAACCATGAGAGATGATGGACTCTGAAAAACAAACTGAGGGTTCTAGAGGGGAGGGGGCTGGGAGGATGGCTTAGCCTGGTGATGGGTATTGAGCAGGGCACGTTCTGCATGGAGCACTGGGTGTTATGCACAAACAATGAATCATGGAACACTATATCTAAAACTAATGATGTAATGTATGGGGATTAACATAACAATAAAAACATTAAATAATAATTAAAAAAAAGAACGCTTGCTATTAGACTTCCATGCAAAAGTGGGGCCGCAGTGCTAGCCTCAGGAAACAAGTGGGGAGTCATGTTCTGCCTTCTGCCGGGGCCTGAGTCCCACACGGAAAATGGGTCTGGACTCACTTGCAGTGCGCTCACGCATGCACACAGCAAAATGCGTCCACCCTCCGGCATGGCTACTTTAGCCGAAGCAGGAAATCTCTACAGAGTTGTTCCTTTGAGTTAGGTGGTTGGCTTTAGCCCTGCAGGCACACCCGGGGCAAGGGTACTAGCCTCATAAACAAGAGGTGAGTTGAGAACTGCCTTCCGCTCCGGCCTGTTTCTCACTCCATTTCACGTATGGGACCCTTTCCCCGGGCTCTCAGACAGACACGAGCACTGTCAAATTCCTCTGGCTTCAGGAACGGCAATGTTAACTCAAGCGCAGTAACTCTATAGCATTGATTCTTGGTGTTAGTAGCCTGGGAACTAGGCTTCCAGGCACACAGGGTACAGCAGTGCTAATCTCCTCAAACAAGAGGGGAGTCGACAGCAGCCTTCCTTCCAGGCCTGCTTCTCACTCCGAGTTACGTTTAGGTTCCATTTCTCTGCTTTCACAAAAACACACAACAGATGAAGTGCACGCTCAGGAAGGGCTATCTTTGCTGAGGCACGGGTCCTCCGCACTTTTGTTCCTTTCCGTTGGGTGGATGGCACTTAGGACTACACGCACACACGGGAGAGCCGATCTAGTTTCCCGAAACAAGAGTTGAGTCGATAGCTGCCTCCTGCCCATGCTTATTTCTGCCTCGGAATTCTGCTGGGACTCATTCCCCAGGTTTGCACTCAAGCAGAGTTGAAAATCCTGCCACCCTGTGGAGAGGCGAATGAGCTGAAGCTGGGATTCTTGACCGGCTTCTTTCTGCCAAAACAGTGTGGAGCACTTAGCATTCCTATGCACACATGGAGCAGTAGTGTTAGCTTCAGGTAACAAGAGCTGAGTCGAGAGGTGCCTTCTGGCCCGGACTTCTTCTCCCTCGGTCTCACGTAAGGAACCCGTTCCCCAGGCTCTCACCCACGGTAGCCTGGAAAGTGCTTCCTCCCTCAGAGACGTGGATGGTAGCTAAAGCACGATTTCTCTACCGTGTTGTTTCTTCGAGTTAGAACGCTAGCTATTAGACTGCCATGCAAAAGTGGGGCTGCCGTGCTAGCTTGGTCAAACACATGGGGAGTCGTGTTCTGCCTTTCGCAGGGGCCTGAGTCTCACTCGCAAAAAGCTTTGGACTCCCTTGCAGTGCTCTCACGCACGCACACCACAAAATGCTGCCACCCTCAGGAGCAGCTGTTTTACCTGCAGCACAGGCTCTCAACCGAGTTTTTCCTTCGAGTTAGGTGGCTGTGTTTAAGGCGGCACACACACCCTCTCGAATGGTACTAGCCCCATAACCAGGATGTGAGTTAAGAGCTGCCTTCTGTACCGGCCTGTCTCTCCCCGATATTACGATATTGAAACCGTCCCCAGGCTCTCAGCCACAGTACACCCTAAACTGCTCCGCCCACAGAGAGGTCGACGGTAGCTAAAGCACGGTTTCTCTACAGTGTTGTTTCTTCGAGTTAGAACGCTAGCTATTAGACTGCCATGCAAATGTGGGGCTGCCGTGCTAGCTTGGTCAAACACATGGGGAGTCGTGTTCTGCCTTTTGCTGGGGCCTGAGTCTCACTCGCAAAAAGCTTTGGACTCCCTTGCACTACTCTCACGCACGCACACAACAAAATGCTGCCACCCTCAGGAGCACCTGTTTTACCTGAAGCACAGGCTCTCAATCAAGTTTTCCTTCGAGTTAGGTGGCTGTGTTGAAGCCTGCACACACACCCTGGCGAACGGTACCAGC
The DNA here is from genome assembly GCF_964656455.1 of Halichoerus grypus. Lineage (NCBI taxonomy): Eukaryota > Metazoa > Chordata > Mammalia > Carnivora > Phocidae > Halichoerus > Halichoerus grypus. The sequence goes on from NC_135715.1 coordinate 81,884,947, forward strand.
CCCATAACCATGATGTGTGTTGAGAGCTGCCTTCTGTACCGGCCTGCCTCTCCCCGATATTATGATATTGAAACTGTGCCCAGGCTCTCAGCCACAGTACACCCTAAACTGCTTCGCCCACAGAGAGGTCGACGGTAGCTAAAGCACGGTTTCTCTGCTGTGTAGTTTCTTCGAGTTAGAACGCTAGCTATTAGACTTCCATGCAAAAGTGGGGCTGCCGTGCTAGCGTGATGAAACACATGGGGAGTCGTGTTCTGCCTTTCGCTGGGGCCTGAGTCTCACTCGCAAAAAGCTTTGGACTTCCTTGCAGTGCTCTCACGCACGCACACAACAAAATGCTGCCACCCTCAGGAGCAGCTGTTTGACCTGACGCACAAGCTCTGAACCGAGATTTTCCTTCGAGTTAGGTGGCTGTGTTTACCCTGGGCAACGGTACTAGCCCCATACCCATGATGTGGGTTGAGAGCTGCCTTCTGTACCGGCCTGTCTCTCCCCCGATATTACGATATTGAAACCGTCCCCAGGCTCTCAGCCACAGTACACCCTAAACTGCTTCGCCCACAGAGAGGTCGACGGTAGCTAAAGCACGGTTTGTCTACAGTGTTGTTTGTTCGAGTTAGAAAGCTAGCTATTAGACTTCCATTCAAAAGTGGGGCCGCAGTAGTAGTTTCATGGAGCAAGTGGGGAGTCGTGTTCTGGCTTCTTCCGGGGCCTGGGTCTCACAAGGAAAATGGTTTTGGACTCACTTGCTGTGCACTCACGCATGCACACCACCCAATGCGTCCACCCTGAGGCATGGCTCTTTTAGCCGAAGCAGGAATTCCCTACAGAGTTGTTCCTTTGAGTTAGGTGGTTGGCTTATGGCCTGCAGGCACACCCGGGGCAAGGGGACTAGCCTCATAAACAAGAGGTGAGTTGAGAGCTGCCTTCCGCACCGGCCTGTTTCTCACTCCATTTCACGTATGGGACCCTTTCCCCGGTCTCTCATACACGACCACTATACAACTCCTGCGGCTTCAGGAACGGCAATGGTAGCTAAAGCGCAGTAAGGCTACAGCATTGATTCTTGGTGTTAGTAGCCTGGTAGGCGAATGAGCTGCAGCTGGGATTCTTTACAGACTTGTTTCTTCCCAGTCAGGGTCGAGCACATAGCATTCCAAGCACACATGGAGCAGTAGTCTTAGCTTCAGGTAGCAAGAGCTGAGTCCAGAGGTGCCTTCTGCCCGGACCTATTTCTCCCTTGGTTTCACGTATGGAACCCGTTCCCCAGGCTCTCAGCCACGGTACTCCGTGTAATGCTTCCTCCGTCTAGAGGTCGACGGTAGCTAAAGCACGGTTTGTCTACAGTGTTGTTTCTTCGAGTGAGAACACTAGCTGTTAGACTTCCATGCAAAAGTGGGGCTGCCGTGCTAGCGTGATGAAACACATGGGGAGTCGTGTTCTGCCTTCTGCTGGGGCCTGAGGCTCATTCACAAAAAGCTTTGGACTCCCTTGCAGTGCTCTCATGCACGCACACAACAAAATGCTTCCACCCTCAGGAGCGGCTCTTTTAGCTGAAGCATGGATTCTCCAGCGAGTTTTTCCTTCGAGTTAGGCAGTTTTCATGAAGCCTGCACACACACCCGGGGCAACGGTACTAGCCCCATAACCATGGTTTGAGTTGAGAGCTGCCTTCTCTCCGGCCTGTCTCTCCCTCGATTTCACGAAACGGAACCCGTCCCCAGGCTCTCACCCACCGTACACCCTAAACTGCTTCCTCCCACATAGAGGTCGTCGGTAGCTAAAGCACGGTTTCTCTTCAGTGTTGTTTCTCCGAGTTAGAACGCTTGCTATGAATGTCCACAATAGCCAAACTGTGGAAAGAGCCATGTCCACCAACAGATGAATGGATAAAGAAGAGGGGGTATATATATATACAATGGAATATTATGCAGCCATCAAAAGGAATGAGATCTTGCCATCTGCAACGACGTGGATGGAACTGGAGGGTATCATGCTGAGCGAAATAAGTCAAACCGAGAAAGACATGTATCATATGACCTCACTGATATGAGGAATTCTTAATCTCAGGAAACAAACTGAGGGTTGCTAGAGTGGGGGGTGGGGTGGGAGGGATGGGGTCACTGGGTGTTGGACACTGTGGAGGGTATGTGTTCTGGTAAGCGCTGTGAATTGTGCAAGACTGTTGAATCTCAGATCTGTACCTCTGAAACAAATAATGCAATATATGTTAAGAAAGAAAAAAAGAAGAAGAAGAATGTAGCAGGAGGGGAAGAATGAAGGGGGGAAAATCGGAGGGGGAGAAGAACCATGAGAGATGATGGACTCTGAAAAACAAACTGAGGGTTCTAGAGGGGAGGGGGCTGGGAGGATGGCTTAGCCTGGTGATGGGTATTGAGCAGGGCACGTTCTGCATGGAGCACTGGGTGTTATGCACAAACAATGAATCATGGAACACTATATCTAAAACTAATGATGTAATGTATGGGGATTAACATAACAATAAAAACATTAAATAATAATTAAAAAAAAGAACGCTTGCTATTAGACTTCCATGCAAAAGTGGGGCCGCAGTGCTAGCCTCAGGAAACAAGTGGGGAGTCATGTTCTGCCTTCTGCCGGGGCCTGAGTCCCACACGGAAAATGGGTCTGGACTCACTTGCAGTGCGCTCACGCATGCACACAGCAAAATGCGTCCACCCTCCGGCATGGCTACTTTAGCCGAAGCAGGAAATCTCTACAGAGTTGTTCCTTTGAGTTAGGTGGTTGGCTTTAGCCCTGCAGGCACACCCGGGGCAAGGGTACTAGCCTCATAAACAAGAGGTGAGTTGAGAACTGCCTTCCGCTCCGGCCTGTTTCTCACTCCATTTCACGTATGGGACCCTTTCCCCGGGCTCTCAGACAGACACGAGCACTGTCAAATTCCTCTGGCTTCAGGAACGGCAATGTTAACTCAAGCGCAGTAACTCTATAGCATTGATTCTTGGTGTTAGTAGCCTGGGAACTAGGCTTCCAGGCACACAGGGTACAGCAGTGCTAATCTCCTCAAACAAGAGGGGAGTCGACAGCAGCCTTCCTTCCAGGCCTGCTTCTCACTCCGAGTTACGTTTAGGTTCCATTTCTCATGCTTTCACAAAAACACACAACAGATGAAGTGCACGCTCAGGAAGGGCGATCTTTGCTGAGGCACGGGTCCTCCGCACTTTTGTTCCTTTCCGTTGGGTGGATGGCACTTAGGACTACACGCACACACGGGAGAGCCGATCTAGTTTCCCGAAACAAGAGTTGAGTCGATAGCTGCCTCCTGCCCATGCTTATTTCTGCCTCGGAATTCTGCTGGGACTCATTCCCCAGGTTTGCACTCAAGCAGAGTTGAAAATCCTGCCACCCTGTGGAGAGGCGAATGAGCTGAAGCTGGGATTCTTGACCGGCTTCTTTCTGCCAAAACAGTGTGGAGCACTTAGCATTCCTATGCACACATGGAGCAGTAGTGTTAGCTTCAGGTAACAAGAGCTGAGTCGAGAGGTGCCTTCTGGCCCGGACTTCTTCTCCCTCGGTCTCACGTAAGGAACCCGTTCCCCAGGCTCTCACCCACGGTAGCCTGGAAAGTGCTTCCTCCCTCAGAGACGTGGATGGTAGCTAAAGCACGATTTCTCTACCGTGTTGTTTCTTCGAGGTAGAACGCTAGCTATTAGACTGCCATGCAAATGTGGGGCTGCCGTGCTAGCTTGGTCAAACACATGGGGAGTCGTGTTCTGCCTTTCGCAGGGGCCTGAGTCTCACTCGCAAAAAGCTTTGGACTCCCTTGCAGTGCTCTCACGCACGCACACCACAAAATGCTGCCACCCTCAGGAGCAGCTGTTTTACCTGCAGCACAGGCTCTCAACCGAGTTTTTCCTTCGAGTTAGGTGGCTGTGTTTAAGGCGGCGCACACACCCTCTCGAATGGTACTAGCCCCATAACCAGGATGTGAGTTAAGAGCTGCCTTCTGTACCGGCCTGTCTCTCCCCGATATTACGATATTGAAACCGTCCCCAGGCTCTCAGCCACAGTACACCCTAAACTGCTCCGCCCACAGAGAGGTCGACGGTAGCTAAAGCACGATTTCTCTACAGTGTTGTTTCTTCGAGTTAGAACGCTAGCTATTAGACTGCCATGCAAATGTGGGGCTGCCGTGCTAGCTTGGTCAAACACATGGGGAGTCGTGTTCTGCCTTTTGCTGGGGCCTGAGTCTCACTCGCAAAAAGCTTTGGACTCCCTTGCACTACTCTCACGCACGCACACAACAAAATGCTGCCACCCTCAGGAGCACCTGTTTTACCTGAAGCACAGGCTCTCAATCAAGTTTTCCTTCGAGTTAGGTGGCTGTGTTGAAGCCTGCACACACACCCTGGCGAACGGTACCAGCCCCATAACCATGATGTGTGTTGAGAGCTGCCTTCTGTACCGGCCTGCCTCTCCCCGATATTATGATATTGAAACTGTGCCCAGGCTCTCAGCCACAGTACACCCTAAACTGCTTCGCCCACAGAGAGGTCGACGGTAGCTAAAGCACGGTTTCTCTGCTGTGTAGTTTCTTCGAGTTAGAACGCTAGCTATTAGACTTCCATGCAAAAGTGGGGCTGCCGTGCTAGCGTGATGAAACACATGGGGAGTCGTGTTCTGCCTTTCGCTGGGGCCTGAGTCTCACTCGCAAAAAGCTTTGGACTTCCTTGCAGTGCTCTCACGCACGCACACAACAAAATGCTGCCACCCTCAGGAGCAGCTGTTTGACCTGACGCACAAGCTCTGAACCGAGATTTTCCTTCGAGTTAGGTGGCTGTGTTTACCCTGGGCAACGGTACTAGCCCCATACCCATGATGTGGGTTGAGAGCTGCCTTCTGTACCGGCCTGTCTCTCCCCCGATATTACGATATTGAAACCGTCCCCAGGCTCTCAGCCACAGTACACCCTAAACTGCTTCGCCCACAGAGAGGTCGACGGTAGCTAAAGCACGGTTTGTCTACAGTGTTGTTTGTTCGAGTTAGAAAGCTAGCTATTAGACTTCCATTCAAAAGTGGGGCCGCAGTACTAGTTTCATGGAGCAAGTGGGGAGTCGTGTTCTGGCTTCTTCCGGGGCCTGGGTCTCACAAGGAAAATGGTTTTGGACTCACTTGCTGTGCACTCACGCATGCACACCACACAATGCGTCCACCCTGACGCATGGCTCTTTTAGCCGAAGCAGGAATTCCCTACAGAGTTGTTCCTTTGAGTTAGGTGGTTGGCTTATGGCCTGCAGGCACACCCGGGGCAAGGGGACTAGCCTCATAAACAAGAGGTGAGTTGAGAGCTGCCTTCCGCACCGGCCTGTTTCTCACTCCATTTCACGTATGGGACCCTTTCCCCGGTATCTCATACACGAGCACTATACAACTCCTGCGGCTTCAGGAACGGCAATGGTAGCTAAAGCGCAGTAAGGCTACAGCATTGATTCTTGGTGTTAGTAGCCTGGTAGGCGAATGAGCTGCAGCTGGGATTCTTTACAGACTTGTTTCTTCCCAGTCAGGGTCGAGCACATAGCATTCCAAGCACACATGGAGCAGTAGTCTTAGCTTCAGGTAGCAAGAGCTGAGTCCAGAGGTGCCTTCTGCCCGGACCTATTTCTCCCTTGGTTTCACGTATGGAACCCGTTCCCCAGGCTCTCAGCCACGGTACTCCGTGTAATGCTTCCTCCGTCTAGAGGTCGACGGTAGCTAAAGCACGGTTTGTCTACAGTGTTGTTTCTTCGAGTGAGAACACTAGCTGTTAGACTTCCATGCAAAAGTGGGGCTGCCGTGCTAGCGTGATGAAACACATGGGGAGTCGTGTTCTGCCTTCTGCTGGGGCCTGAGGCTCATTCACAAAAAGCTTTGGACTCCCTTGCAGTGCTCTCATGCACGCACACAACAAAATGCTTCCACCCTCAGGAGCGGCTCTTTTAGCTGAAGCATGGATTCTCCAGCGAGTTTTTCCTTCGAGTTAGGCAGTTTTCATGAAGCCTGCACACACACCCGGGGCAACGGTACTAGCCCCATAACCATGGTTTGAGTTGAGAGCTGCCTTCTCTCCGGCCTGTCTCTCCCTCGATTTCACGAAACGGAACCCGTCCCCAGGCTCTCACCCACCGTACACCCTAAACTGCTTCCTCCCACATAGAGGTCGTCGGTAGCTAAAGCACGGTTTCTCTTCAGTGTTGTTTCTCCGAGTTAGAACGCTTGCTATGAATGTCCACAATAGCCAAACTGTGGAAAGAGCCATGTCCACCAACAGATGAATGGATAAAGAAGAGGGGGTATATATATATATATATACAATGGAATATTATGCAGCCATCAAAAGGAATGAGATCTTGCCATCTGCAACGACGTGGATGGAACTGGAGGGTATCATGCTGAGCGAAATAAGTCAAACCGAGAAAGACATGTATCATATGACCTCACTGATATGAGGAATTCTTAATCTCAGGAAACAAACTGAGGGTTGCTAGAGTGGGGGGTGGGGTGGGAGGGATGGGGTCACTGGGTGTTGGACACTGTGGAGGGTATGTGTTCTGGTAAGCGCTGTGAATTGTGCAAGACTGTTGAATCTCAGATCTCTACCTCTGAAACAAATAATGCAATATATGTTAAGAAAGAAAAAAAGAAGAAGAAGAATGTAGCAGGAGGGGAAGAATGAAGGGGGGAAAATCGGAGGGGGAGAAGAACCATGAGAGATGATGGACTCTGAAAAACAAACTGAGGGTTCTAGAGGGGAGGGGGCTGGGAGGATGGCTTAGCCTGGTGATGGGTATTGAGCAGGGCACGTTCTGCATGGAGCACTGGGTGTTATGCACAAACAATGAATCATGGAACACTATATCTAAAACTAATGATGTAATGTATGGGGATTAACATAACAATAAAAACATTAAATAATAATTAAAAAAAAGAATGCTTGCTATTAGACTTCCATGCAAAAGTGGGGCCGCAGTGCTAGCCTCAGGAAACAAGTGGGGAGTCATGTTCTGCCTTCTGCCGGGGCCTGAGTCCCACACGGAAAATGGGTCTGGACTCACTTGCAGTGCGCTCACGCATGCACACAGCAAAATGCGTCCACCCTCCGGCATGGCTACTTTAGCCGAAGCAGGAAATCTCTACAGAGTTGTTCCTTTGAGTTAGGTGGTTGGCTTTAGCCCTGCAGGCACACCCGGGGCAAGGGTACTAGCCTCATAAACAAGAGGTGAGTTGAGAACTGCCTTCCGCTCCGGCCTGTTTCTCACTCCATTTCACGTATGGGACCCTTTCCCCGGGCTCTCAGACAGACACGAGCACTGTCAAATTCCTCTGGCTTCAGGAACGGCAATGTTAACTCAAGCGCAGTAACTCTATAGCATTGATTCTTGGTGTTAGTAGCCTGGGAACTAGGCTTCCAGGCACACAGGGTACAGCAGTGCTAATCTCCTCAAACAAGAGGGGAGTCGACAGCAGCCTTCCTTCCAGGCCTGCTTCTCACTCCGAGTTACGTTTAGGTTCCATTTCTCATGCTTTCACAAAAACACACAACAGATGAAGTGCACGCTCAGGAAGGGCGATCTTTGCTGAGGCACGGGTCCTCCGCACTTTTGTTCCTTTCCGTTGGGTGGATGGCACTTAGGACTACACGCACACACGGGAGAGCCGATCTAGTTTCCCGAAACAAGAGTTGAGTCGATAGCTGCCTCCTGCCCATGCTTATTTCTGCCTCGGAATTCTGCTGGGACTCATTCCCCAGGTTTGCACTCAAGCAGAGTTGAAAATCCTGCCACCCTGTGGAGAGGCGAATGAGCTGAAGCTGGGATTCTTGACCGGCTTCTTTCTGCCAAAACAGTGTGGAGCACTTAGCATTCCTATGCACACATGGAGCAGTAGTGTTAGCTTCAGGTAACAAGAGCTGAGTCGAGAGGTGCCTTCTGGCCCGGACTTCTTCTCCCTCGGTCTCACGTAAGGAACCCGTTCCCCAGGCTCTCACCCACGGTAGCCTGGAAAGTGCTTCCTCCCTCAGAGACGTGGATGGTAGCTAAAGCACGATTTCTCTACCGTGTTGTTTCTTCGAGTTAGAACGCTAGCTATTAGACTGCCATGCAAATGTGGGGCTGCCGTGCTAGCTTGGTCAAACACGTGGGGAGTCGTGTTCTGCCTTTCGCAGGGGCCTGAGTCTCACTCGCAAAAAGCTTTGGACTCCCTTGCAGTGCTCTCACGCACGCACACCACAAAATGCTGCCACCCTCAGGAGCAGCTGTTTTACCTGCAGCACAGGCTCTCAACCGAGTTTTTCCTTCGAGTTAGGTGGCTGTGTTTAAGGCGGCACACACACCCTCTCGAATGGTACTAGCCCCATAACCAGGATGTGAGTTAAGAGCTGCCTTCTGTACCGGCCTGTCTCTCCCCGATATTACGATATTGAAACCGTCCCCAGGCTCTCAGCCACAGTACACCCTAAACTGCTCCGCCCACAGAGAGGTCGACGGTAGCTAAAGCACGGTTTCTCTACAGTGTTGTTTCTTCGAGTTAGAACGCTAGCTATTAGACTGCCATGCAAATGTGGGGCTGCCGTGCTAGCTTGGTCAAACACATGGGGAGTCGTGTTCTGCCTTTTGCTGGGGCCTGAGTCTCACTCGCAAAAAGCTTTGGACTCCCTTGCACTACTCTCACGCACGCACACAACAAAATGCTGCCACCCTCAGGAGCACCTGTTTTACCTGAAGCACAGGCTCTCAATCAAGTTTTCCTTCGAGTTAGGTGGCTGTGTTGAAGCCTGCACACACACCCTGGCGAACGGTACCAGCCCCATAACCATGATGTGTGTTGAGAGCTGCCTTCTGTACCGGCCTGCCTCTCCCCGATATTATGATATTGAAACTGTGCCCAGGCTCTCAGCCACAGTACACCCTAAACTGCTTCGCCCACAGAGAGGTCGACGGTAGCTAAAGCACGGTTTCTCTGCTGTGTAGTTTCTTCGAGTTAGAACGCTAGCTATTAGACTTCCATGCAAAAGTGGGGCTGCCGTGCTAGCGTGATGAAACACATGGGGAGTCGTGTTCTGCCTTTCGCTGGGGCCTGAGTCTCACTCGCAAAAAGCTTTGGACTTCCTTGCAGTGCTCTCACGCACGCACACAACAACATGCTGCCACCCTCAGGAGCAGCTGTTTGACCTGACGCACAAGCTCTGAACCGAGATTTTCCTTCGAGTTAGGTGGCTGTGTTTACCCTGGGCAACGGTACTAGCCCCATACCCATGATGTGGGTTGAGAGCTGCCTTCTGTACCGGCCTGTCTCTCCCCCGATATTACGATATTGAAACCGTCCCCAGGCTCTCAGCCACAGTACACCCTAAACTGCTTCGCCCACAGAGAGGTCGACGGTAGCTAAAGCACGGTTTGTCTACAGTGTTGTTTGTTCGAGTTAGAAAGCTAGCTATTAGACTTCCATTCAAAAGGGGGGCCGCAGTACTAGTTTCATGGAGCAAGTGGGGAGTCGTGTTCTGGCTTCTTCCGGGGCCTGGGTCTCACAAGGAAAATGGTTTTGGACTCACTTGCTGTGCACTCACGCATGCACACCACACAATGCGTCCACCCTGACGCATGGCTCTTTTAGCCGAAGCAGGAATTCCCTACAGAGTTGTTCCTTTGAGTTAGGTGGTTGGCTTATGGCCTGCAGGCACACCCGGGGCAAGGGGACTAGCCTCATAAACAAGAGGTGAGTTGAGAGCTGCCTTCCGCACCGGCCTGTTTCTCACTCCATTTCACGTATGGGACCCTTTCCCCGGTCTCTCATACACGACCACTATACAACTCCTGCGGCTTCAGGAACGGCAATGGTAGCTAAAGCGCAGTAAGGCTACAGCATTGATTCTTGGTGTTAGTAGCCTGGTAGGCGAATGAGCTGCAGCTGGGATTCTTTACAGACTTGTTTCTTCCCAGTCAGGGTCGAGCACATAGCATTCCAAGCACACATGGAGCAGTAGTCTTAGCTTCAGGTAGCAAGAGCTGAGTCCAGAGGTGCCTTCTGCCCGGACCTATTTCTCCCTTGGTTTCACGTATGGAACCCGTTCCCCAGGCTCTCAGCCACGGTACTCCGTGTAATGCTTCCTCCGTCTAGAGGTCGACGGTAGCTAAAGCACGGTTTGTCTACAGTGTTGTTTCTTCGAGTGAGAACACTAGCTGTTAGACTTCCATGCAAAAGTGGGGCTGCCGTGCTAGCGTGATGAAACACATGGGGAGTCGTGTTCTGCCTTCTGCTGGGGCCTGAGGCTCATTCACAAAAAGCTTTGGACTCCCTTGCAGTGCTCTCATGCACGCACACAACAAAATGCTTCCACCCTCAGGAGCGGCTCTTTTAGCTGAAGCATGGATTCTCCAGCGAGTTTTTCCTTCGAGTTAGGCAGTTTTCATGAAGCCTGCACACACACCCGGGGCAACGGTACTAGCCCCATAACCATGGTTTGAGTTGAGAGCTGCCTTCTCTCCGGCCTGTCTCTCCCTCGATTTCACGAAACGGAACCCGTCCCCAGGCTCTCACCCACCGTACACCCTAAACTGCTTCCTCCCACATAGAGGTCGTCGGTAGCTAAAGCACGGTTTCTCTTCAGTGTTGTTTCTCCGAGTTAGAACGCTTGCTATGAATGTCCACAATAGCCAAACTGTGGAAAGAGCCATGTCCACCAACAGATGAATGGATAAAGAAGAGGGGGTATATATATATACAATGGAATATTATGCAGCCATCAAAAGGAATGAGATCTTGCCATCTGCAACGACGTGGATGGAACTGGAGGGTATCATGCTGAGCGAAATAAGTCAAACCGAGAAAGACATGTATCATATGACCTCACTGATATGAGGAATTCTTAATCTCAGGAAACAAACTGAGGGTTGCTAGAGTGGGGGGTGGGGTGGGAGGGATGGGGTCACTGGGTGTTGGACACTGTGGAGGGTATGTGTTCTGGTAAGCGCTGTGAATTGTGCAAGACTGTTGAATCTCAGATCTGTACCTCTGAAACAAATAATGCAATATATGTTAAGAAAGAAAAAAAGAAGAAGAAGAATGTAGCAGGAGGGGAAGAATGAAGGGGGGAAAATCGGAGGGGGAGAAGAACCATGAGAGATGATGGACTCTGAAAAACAAACTGAGGGTTCTAGAGGGGAGGGGGCTGGGAGGATGGCTTAGCCTGGTGATGGGTATTGAGCAGGGCACGTTCTGCATGGAGCACTGGGTGTTATGCACAAACAATGAATCATGGAACACTATATCTAAAACTAATGATGTAATGTATGGGGATTAACATAACAATAAAAACATTAAATAATAATTAAAAAAAAGAACGCTTGCTATTAGACTTCCATGCAAAAGTGGGGCCGCAGTGCTAGCCTCAGGAAACAAGTGGGGAGTCATGTTCTGCCTTCTGCCGGGGCCTGAGTCCCACACGGAAAATGGGTCTGGACTCACTTGCAGTGCGCTCACGCATGCACACAGCAAAATGCGTCCACCCTCCGGCATGGCTACTTTAGCCGAAGCAGGAAATCTCTACAGAGTTGTTCCTTTGAGTTAGGTGGTTGGCTTTAGCCCTGCAGGCACACCCGGGGCAAGGGTACTAGCCTCATAAACAAGAGGTGAGTTGAGAACTGCCTTCCGCTCCGGCCTGTTTCTCACTCCATTTCACGTATGGGACCCTTTCCCCGGGCTCTCAGACAGACACGAGCACTGTCAAATTCCTCTGGCTTCAGGAACGGCAATGTTAACTCAAGCGCAGTAACTCTATAGCATTGATTCTTGGTGTTAGTAGCCTGGGAACTAGGCTTCCAGGCACACAGGGTACAGCAGTGCTAATCTCCTCAAACAAGAGGGGAGTCGACAGCAGCCTTCCTTCCAGGCCTGCTTCTCACTCCGAGTTACGTTTAGGTTCCATTTCTCATGCTTTCACAAAAACACACAACAGATGAAGTGCACGCTCAGGAAGGGCGATCTTTGCTGAGGCACGGGTCCTCCGCACTTTTGTTCCTTTCCGTTGGGTGGATGGCACTTAGGACTACACGCACACACGGGAGAGCCGATCTAGTTTCCCGAAACAAGAGTTGAGTCGATAGCTGCCTCCTGCCCATGCTTATTTCTGCCTCGGAATTCTGCTGGGACTCATTCCCCAGGTTTGCACTCAAGCAGAGTTGAAAATCCTGCCACCCTGTGGAGAGGCGAATGAGCTGAAGCTGGGATTCTTGACCGGCTTCTTTCTGCCAAAACAGTGTGGAGCACTTAGCATTCCTATGCACACATGGAGCAGTAGTGTTAGCTTCAGGTAACAAGAGCTGAGTCGAGAGGTGCCTTCTGGCCCGGACTTCTTCTCCCTCGGTCTCACGTAAGGAACCCGTTCCCCAGGCTCTCACCCACGGTAGCCTGGAAAGTGCTTCCTCCCTCAGAGACGTGGATGGTAGCTAAAGCACGATTTCTCTACCGTGTTGTTTCTTCGAGTTAGAACGCTAGCTATTAGACTGCCATGCAAATGTGGGGCTGCCGTGCTAGCTTGGTCAAACACGTGGGGAGTCGTGTTCTGCCTTTCGCAGGGGCCTGAGTCTCACTCGCAAAAAGCTTTGGACTCCCTTGCAGTGCTCTCACGCACGCACACCACAAAATGCTGCCACCCTCAGGAGCAGCTGTTTTACCTGCAGCACAGGCTCTCAACCGAGTTTTTCCTTCGAGTTAGGTGGCTGTGTTTAAGGCGGCGCACACACCCTCTCGAATGGTACTAGCCCCATAACCAGGATGTGAGTTAAGAGCTGCCTTCTGTACCGGCCTGTCTCTCCCCGATATTACGATATTGAAACCGTCCCCAGGCTCTCAGCCACAGTACACCCTAAACTGCTCCGCCCACAGAGAGGTCGACGGTAGCTAAAGCACGGTTTCTCTACAGTGTTGTTTCTTCGAGTTAGAACGCTAGCTATTAGACTGCCATGCAAATGTGGGGCTGCCGTGCTAGCTTGGTCAAACACATGGGGAGTCGTGTTCTGCCTTTTGCTGGGGCCTGAGTCTCACTCGCAAAAAGCTTTGGACTCCCTTGCACTACTCTCACGCACGCACACAACAAAATGCTGCCACCCTCAGGAGCACCTGTTTTACCTGAAGCACAGGCTCTCAATCAAGTTTTCCTTCGAGTTAGGTGGCTGTGTTGAAGCCTGCACACACACCCTGGCGAACGGTACCAGCCCCATAACCATGATGTGTGTTGAGAGCTGCCTTCTGTACCGGCCTGCCTCTCCCCGATATTATGATATTGAAACTGTGCCCAGGCTCTCAGCCACAGTACACCCTAAACTGCTTCGCCCACAGAGAGGTCGACGGTAGCTAAAGCACGGTTTCTCTGCTGTGTAGTTTCTTCGAGTTAGAACGCTAGCTATTAGACTTCCATGCAAAAGTGGGGCTGCCGTGCTAGCGTGATGAAACACATGGGGAGTCGTGTTCTGCCTTTCGCTGGGGCCTGAGTCTCACTCGCAAAAAGCTTTGGACTTCCTTGCAGTGCTCTCACGCACGCACACAACAAAATGCTGCCACCCTCAGGAGCAGCTGTTTGACCTGACGCACAAGCTCTGAACCGAGATTTTCCTTCGAGTTAGGTGGCTGTGTTTACCCTGGGCAACGGTACTAGCCCCATACCCATGATGTGGGTTGAGAGCTGCCTTCTGTACCGGCCTGTCTCTCCCCCGATATTACGATATTGAAACCGTCCCCAGGCTCTCAGCCACAGTACACCCTAAACTGCTTCGCCCACAGAGAGGTCGACGGTAGCTAAAGCACGGTTTGTCTACAGTGTTGTTTGTTCGAGTTAGAAAGCTAGCTATTAGACTTCCATTCAAAAGTGGGGCCGCAGTACTAGTTTCATGGAGCAAGTGGGGAGTCGTGTTCTGGCTTCTTCCGGGGCCTGGGTCTCACAAGGAAAATGGTTTTGGACTCACTTGCTGTGCACTCACGCATGTACACCACCCAATGCGTCCACCCTGAGGCATGGCTCTTTTAGCCGAAGCAGGAATTCCCTACAGAGTTGTTCCTTTGAGTTAGGTGGTTGGCTTATGGCCTGCAGGCACACCCGGGGCAAGGGGACTAGCCTCATAAACAAGAGGTGAGTTGAGAGCTGCCTTCCGCACCGGCCTGTTTCTCACTCCATTTCACGTATGGGACCCTTTCCCCGGTCTCTCATACACGAGCACTATACAACTCCTGCGGCTTCAGGAACGGCAATGGTAGCTAAAGCGCAGTAAGGCTACAGCATTGATTCTTGGTGTTAGTAGCCTGGTAGGCGAATGAGCTGCAGCTGGGATTCTTTACAGACTTGTTTCTTCCCAGTCAGGGTCGAGCACATAGCATTCCAAGCACACATGGAGCAGTAGTCTTAGCTTCAGGTAGCAAGAGCTGAGTCCAGAGGTGCCTTCTGCCCGGACCTATTTCTCCCTTGGTTTCACGTATGGAACCCGTTCCCCAGGCTCTCAGCCACGGTACTCCGTGTAATGCTTCCTCCGTCTAGAGGTCGACGGTAGCTAAAGCACGGTTTCTCTACAGTGTTGTTTCTTCGAGTGAGAACACTAGCTGTTAGACTTCCATGCAAAAGTGGGGCTGCCGTGCTAGCGTGATGAAACACATGGGGAGTCGTGTTCTGCCTTCTGCTGGGGCCTGAGGCTCATTCACAAAAAGCTTTGGACTCCCTTGCAGTGCTCTCATGCACGCACACAACAAAATGCTTCCACCCTCAGGAGCGGCTCTTTTAGCTGAAGCATGGATTCTCCAGCGAGTTTTTCCTTCGAGTTAGGCAGTTTTCATGAAGCCTGCACACACACCCGGGGCAACGGTACTAGCCCCATAACCATGGTTTGAGTTGAGAGCTGCCTTCTCTCCGGCCTGTCTCTCCCTCGATTTCACGAAACGGAACCCGTCCCCAGGCTCTCACCCACCGTACACCCTAAACTGCTTCCTCCCACATAGAGGTCGTCGGTAGCTAAAGCACGGTTTCTCTTCAGTGTTGTTTCTCCGAGTTAGAACGCTTGCTATGAATGTCCACAATAGCCAAACTGTGGAAAGAGCCATGTCCACCAACAGATGAATGGATAAAGAAGAGGGGGTATATATATATACAATGGAATATTATGCAGCCATCAAAAGGAATGAGATCTTGCCATCTGCAACGACGTGGATGGAACTGGAGGGTATCATGCTGAGCGAAATAAGTCAAACCGAGAAAGACATGTATCATATGACCTCACTGATATGAGGAATTCTTAATCTCAGGAAACAAACTGAGGGTTGCTAGAGTGGGGGGTGGGGTGGGAGGGATGGGGTCACTGGGTGTTGGACACTGTGGAGGGTATGTGTTCTGGTAAGCGCTGTGAATTGTGCAAGACTGTTGAATCTCAGATCTGTACCTCTGAAACAAATAATGCAATATATGTTAAGAAAGAAAAAAAGAAGAAGAAGAATGTAGCAGGAGGGGAAGAATGAAGGGGGGAAAATCGGAGGGGGAGAAGAACCATGAGAGATGATGGACTCTGAAAAACAAACTGAGGGTTCTAGAGGGGAGGGGGCTGGGAGGATGGCTTAGCCTGGTGATGGGTATTGAGCAGGGCACGTTCTGCATGGAGCACTGGGTGTTATGCACAAACAATGAATCATGGAACACTATATCTAAAACTAATGATGTAATGTATGGGGATTAACATAACAATAAAAACATTAAATAATAATTAAAAAAAAGAACGCTTGCTATTAGACTTCCATGCAAAAGTGGGGCCGCAGTGCTAGCCTCAGGAAACAAGTGGGGAGTCATGTTCTGCCTTCTGCCGGGGCCTGAGTCCCACACGGAAAATGGGTCTGGACTCACTTGCAGTGCGCTCACGCATGCACACAGCAAAATGCGTCCACCCTCCGGCATGGCTACTTTAGCCGAAGCAGGAAATCTCTACAGAGTTGTTCCTTTGAGTTAGGTGGTTGGCTTTAGCCCTGCAGGCACACCCGGGGCAAGGGTACTAGCCTCATAAACAAGAGGTGAGTTGAGAACTGCCTTCCGCTCCGGCCTGTTTCTCACTCCATTTCACGTATGGGACCCTTTCCCCGGGCTCTCAGACAGACACGAGCACTGTCAAATTCCTCTGGCTTCAGGAACGGCAATGTTAACTCAAGCGCAGTAACTCTATAGCATTGATTCTTGGTGTTAGTAGCCTGGGAACTAGGCTTCCAGGCACACAGGGTACAGCAGTGCTAATCTCCTCAAACAAGAGGGGAGTCGACAGCAGCCTTCCTTCCAGGCCTGCTTCTCACTCCGAGTTACGTTTAGGTTCCATTTCTCATGCTTTCACAAAAACACACAACAGATGAAGTGCACGCTCAGGAAGGGCGATCTTTGCTGAGGCACGGGTCCTCCGCACTTTTGTTCCTTTCCGTTGGGTGGATGGCACTTAGGACTACACGCACACACGGGAGAGCCGATCTAGTTTCCCGAAACAAGAGTTGAGTCGATAGCTGCCTCCTGCCCATGCTTATTTCTGCCTCGGAATTCTGCTGGGACTCATTCCCCAGGTTTGCACTCAAGCAGAGTTGAAAATCCTGCCACCCTGTGGAGAGGCGAATGAGCTGAAGCTGGGATTCTTGACCGGCTTCTTTCTGCCAAAACAGTGTGGAGCACTTAGCATTCCTATGCACACATGGAGCAGTAGTGTTAGCTTCAGGTAACAAGAGCTGAGTCGAGAGGTGCCTTCTGGCCCGGACTTCTTCTCCCTCGGTCTCACGTAAGGAACCCGTTCCCCAGGCTCTCACCCACGGTAGCCTGGAAAGTGCTTCCTCCCTCAGAGACGTGGATGGTAGCTAAAGCACGATTTCTCTACCGTGTTGTTTCTTCGAGTTAGAACGCTAGCTATTAGACTGCCATGCAAATGTGGGGCTGCCGTGCTAGCTTGGTCAAACACGTGGGGAGTCGTGTTCTGCCTTTCGCAGGGGCCTGAGTCTCACTCGCAAAAAGGTTTGGACTCCCTTGCAGTGCTCTCACGCACGCACACCACAAAATGCTGCCACCCTCAGGAGCAGCTGTTTTACCTGCAGCACAGGCTCTCAACCGAGTTTTTCCTTCGAGTTAGGTGGCTGTTTTTAAGGCGGCGCACACACCCTCTCGAATGGTACTAGCCCCATAACCAGGATGTGAGTTAAGAGCTGCCTTCTGTACCGGCCTGTCTCTCCCCGATATTACGATATTGAAACCGTCCCCAGGCTCTCAGCCACAGTACACCCTAAACTGCTCCGCCCACAGAGAGGTCGACGGTAGCTAAAGCACGGTTTCTCTACAGTGTTGTTTCTTCGAGTTAGAACGCTAGCTATTAGACTGCCATGCAAATGTGGGGCTGCCGTGCTAGCTTGGTCAAACACATGGGGAGTCGTGTTCTGCCTTTTGCTGGGGCCTGAGTCTCACTCGCAAAAAGCTTTGGACTCCCTTGCACTACTCTCACGCACGCACACAACAAAATGCTGCCACCCTCAGGAGCACCTGTTTTACCTGAAGCACAGGCTCTCAATCAAGTTTTCCTTCGAGTTAGGTGGCTGTGTTGAAGCCTGCACACACACCCTGGCGAACGGTACCAGCCCCATAACCATGATGTGTGTTGAGAGCTGCCTTCTGTACCGGCCTGCCTCTCCCCGATATTATGATATTGAAACTGTGCCCAGGCTCTCAGCCACAGTACACCCTAAACTGCTTCGCCCACAGAGAGGTCGACGGTAGCTAAAGCACGGTTTCTCTGCTGTGTAGTTTCTTCGAGTTAGAACGCTAGCTATTAGACTTCCATGCAAAAGTGGGGCTGCCGTGCTAGCGTGATGAAACACATGGGGAGTCGTGTTCTGCCTTTCGCTGGGGCCTGAGTCTCACTCGCAAAAAGCTTTGGACTTCCTTGCAGTGCTCTCACGCACGCACACAACAAAATGCTGCCACCCTCAGGAGCAGCTGTTTGACCTGACGCACAAGCTCTGAACCGAGATTTTCCTTCGAGTTAGGTGGCTGTGTTTACCCTGGGCAACGGTACTAGCCCCATACCCATGATGTGGGTTGAGAGCTGCCTTCTGTACCGGCCTGTCTCTCCCCCGATATTACGATATTGAAACCGTCCCCAGGCTCTCAGCCACAGTACACCCTAAACTGCTTCGCCCACAGAGAGGTCGACGGTAGCTAAAGCACGGTTTGTCTACAGTGTTGTTTGTTCGAGTTAGAAAGCTAGCTATTAGACTTCCATTCAAAAGTGGGGCCGCAGTAGTAGTTTCATGGAGCAAGTGGGGAGTCGTGTTCTGGCTTCTTCCGGGGCCTGGGTCTCACAAGGAAAATGGTTTTGGACTCACTTGCTGTGCACTCACGCATGCACACCACACAATGCGTCCACCCTGAGGCATGGCTCTTTTAGCCGAAGCAGGAATTCCCTACAGAGCTGTTCCTTTGAGTTAGGTGGTTGGCTTATGGCCTGCAGGCACACCCGGGGCAAGGGGACTAGCCTCATAAACAAGAGGTGAGTTGAGAGCTGCCTTCCGCACCGGCCTGTTTCTCACTCCATTTCACGTATGGGACCCTTTCCCCGGTCTCTCATACACGAGCACTATACAACTCCTGCGGCTTCAGGAACGGCAATGGTAGCTAAAGCGCAGTAAGGCTACAGCATTGATTCTTGGTGTTAGTAGCCTGGTAGGCGAATGAGCTGCAGCTGGGATTCTTTACAGACTTGTTTCTTCCCAGTCAGGGTCGAGCACATAGCATTCCAAGCACACATGGAGCAGTAGTCTTAGCTTCAGGTAGCAAGAGCTGAGTCCAGAGGTGCCTTCTGCCCGGACCTATTTCTCCCTTGGTTTCACGTATGGAACCCGTTCCCCAGGCTCTCAGCCACGGTACTCCGTGTAATGCTTCCTCCGTCTAGAGGTCGACGGTAGCTAAAGCACGGTTTGTCTACAGTGTTGTTTCTTCGAGTGAGAACACTAGCTGTTAGACTTCCATGCAAAAGTGGGGCTGCCGTGCTAGCGTGATGAAACACATGGGGAGTCGTGTTCTGCCTTCTGCTGGGGCCTGAGGCTCATTCACAAAAAGCTTTGGACTCCCTTGCAGTGCTCTCATGCACGCACACAACAAAATGCTTCCACCCTCAGGAGCGGCTCTTTTAGCTGAAGCATGGATTCTCCAGCGAGTTTTTCCTTCGAGTTAGGCAGTTTTCATGAAGCCTGCACACACACCCGGGGCAACGGTACTAGCCCCATAACCATGGTTTGAGTTGAGAGCTGCCTTCTCTCCGGCCTGTCTCTCCCTCGATTTCACGAAACGGAACCCGTCCCCAGGCTCTCACCCACCGTACACCCTAAACTGCTTCCTCCCACATAGAGGTCGTCGGTAGCTAAAGCACGGTTTCTCTTCAGTGTTGTTTCTCCGAGTTAGAACGCTTGCTATGAATGTCCACAATAGCCAAACTGTGGAAAGAGCCATGTCCACCAACAGATGAATGGATAAAGAAGAGGGGGTATATATATATACAATGGAATATTATGCAGCCATCAAAAGGAATGAGATCTTGCCATCTGCAACGACGTGGATGGAACTGGAGGGTATCATGCTGAGCGAAATAAGTCAAACCGAGAAAGACATGTATCATATGACCTCACTGATATGAGGAATTCTTAATCTCAGGAAACAAACTGAGGGTTGCTAGAGTGGGGGGTGGGGTGGGAGGGATGGGGTCACTGGGTGTTGGACACTGTGGAGGGTATGTGTTCTGGTAAGCGCTGTGAATTGTGCAAGACTGTTGAATCTCAGATCTGTACCTCTGAAACAAATAATGCAATATATGTTAAGAAAGAAAAAAAGAAGAAGAAGAATGTAGCAGGAGGGGAAGAATGAAGGGGGGAAAATCGGAGGGGGAGAAGAACCATGAGAGATGATGGACTCTGAAAAACAAACTGAGGGTTCTAGAGGGGAGGGGGCTGGGAGGATGGCTTAGCCTGGTGATGGGTATTGAGCAGGGCACGTTCTGCATGGAGCACTGGGTGTTATGCACAAACAATGAATCATGGAACACTATATCTAAAACTAATGATGTAATGTATGGGGATTAACATAACAATAAAAACATTAAATAATAATTAAAAAAAAGAACGCTTGCTATTAGACTTCCATGCAAAAGTGGGGCCGCAGTGCTAGCCTCAGGAAACAAGTGGGGAGTCATGTTCTGCCTTCTGCCGGGGCCTGAGTCCCACACGGAAAATGGGTCTGGACTCACTTGCAGTGCGCTCACGCATGCACACAGCAAAATGCGTCCACCCTCCGGCATGGCTACTTTAGCCGAAGCAGGAAATCTCTACAGAGTTGTTCCTTTGAGTTAGGTGGTTGGCTTTAGCCCTGCAGGCACACCCGGGGCAAGGGTACTAGCCTCATAAACAAGAGGTGAGTTGAGAACTGCCTTCCGCTCCGGCCTGTTTCTCACTCCATTTCACGTATGGGACCCTTTCCCCGGGCTCTCAGACAGACACGAGCACTGTCAAATTCCTCTGGCTTCAGGAACGGCAATGTTAACTCAAGCGCAGTAACTCTATAGCATTGATTCTTGGTGTTAGTAGCCTGGGAACTAGGCTTCCAGGCACACAGGGTACAGCAGTGCTAATCTCCTCAAACAAGAGGGGAGTCGACAGCAGCCTTCCTTCCAGGCCTGCTTCTCACTCCGAGTTACGTTTAGGTTCCATTTCTCATGCTTTCACAAAAACACACAACAGATGAAGTGCACGCTCAGGAAGGGCGATCTTTGCTGAGGCACGGGTCCTCCGCACTTTTGTTCCTTTCCGTTGGGTGGATGGCACTTAGGACTACACGCACACACGGGAGAGCCGATCTAGTTTCCCGAAACAAGAGTTGAGTCGATAGCTGCCTCCTGCCCATGCTTATTTCTGCCTCGGAATTCTGCTGGGACTCATTCCCCAGGTTTGCACTCAAGCAGAGTTGAAAATCCTGCCACCCTGTGGAGAGGCGAATGAGCTGAAGCTGGGATTCTTGACCGGCTTCTTTCTGCCAAAACAGTGTGGAGCACTTAGCATTCCTATGCACACATGGAGCAGTAGTGTTAGCTTCAGGTAACAAGAGCTGAGTCGAGAGGTGCCTTCTGGCCCGGACTTCTTCTCCCTCGGTCTCACGTAAGGAACCCGTTCCCCAGGCTCTCACCCACGGTAGCCTGGAAAGTGCTTCCTCCCTCAGAGACGTGGATGGTAGCTAAAGCACGATTTCTCTACCGTGTTGTTTCTTCGAGGTAGAACGCTAGCTATTAGACTGCCATGCAAATGTGGGGCTGCCGTGCTAGCTTGGTCAAACACATGGGGAGTCGTGTTCTGCCTTTCGCAGGGGCCTGAGTCTCACTCGCAAAAAGCTTTGGACTCCCTTGCAGTGCTCTCACGCACGCACACCACAAAATGCTGCCACCCTCAGGAGCAGCTGTTTTACCTGCAGCACAGGCTCTCAACCGAGTTTTTCCTTCGAGTTAGGTGGCTGTGTTTAAGGCGGCGCACACACCCTCTCGAATGGTACTAGCCCCATAACCAGGATGTGAGTTAAGAGCTGCCTTCTGTACCGGCCTGTCTCTCCCCGATATTACGATATTGAAACCGTCCCCAGGCTCTCAGCCACAGTACACCCTAAACTGCTCCGCCCACAGAGAGGTCGACGGTAGCTAAAGCACGATTTCTCTACAGTGTTGTTTCTTCGAGTTAGAACGCTAGCTATTAGACTGCCATGCAAATGTGGGGCTGCCGTGCTAGCTTGGTCAAACACATGGGGAGTCGTGTTCTGCCTTTTGCTGGGGCCTGAGTCTCACTCGCAAAAAGCTTTGGACTCCCTTGCACTACTCTCACGCACGCACACAACAAAATGCTGCCACCCTCAGGAGCACCTGTTTTACCTGAAGCACAGGCTCTCAATCAAGTTTTCCTTCGAGTTAGGTGGCTGTGTTGAAGCCTGCACACACACCCTGGCGAACGGTACCAGCCCCATAACCATGATGTGTGTTGAGAGCTGCCTTCTGTACCGGCCTGCCTCTCCCCGATATTATGATATTGAAACTGTGCCCAGGCTCTCAGCCACAGTACACCCTAAACTGCTTCGCCCACAGAGAGGTCGACGGTAGCTAAAGCACGGTTTCTCTGCTGTGTAGTTTCTTCGAGTTAGAACGCTAGCTATTAGACTTCCATGCAAAAGTGGGGCTGCCGTGCTAGCGTGATGAAACACATGGGGAGTCGTGTTCTGCCTTTCGCTGGGGCCTGAGTCTCACTCGCAAAAAGCTTTGGACTTCCTTGCAGTGCTCTCACGCACGCACACAACAAAATGCTGCCACCCTCAGGAGCAGCTGTTTGACCTGACGCACAAGCTCTGAACCGAGATTTTCCTTCGAGTTAGGTGGCTGTGTTTACCCTGGGCAACGGTACTAGCCCCATACCCATGATGTGGGTTGAGAGCTGCCTTCTGTACCGGCCTGTCTCTCCCCCGATATTACGATATTGAAACCGTCCCCAGGCTCTCAGCCACAGTACACCCTAAACTGCTTCGCCCACAGAGAGGTCGACGGTAGCTAAAGCACGGTTTGTCTACAGTGTTGTTTGTTCGAGTTAGAAAGCTAGCTATTAGACTTCCATTCAAAAGTGGGGCCGCAGTACTAGTTTCATGGAGCAAGTGGGGAGTCGTGTTCTGGCTTCTTCCGGGGCCTGGGTCTCACAAGGAAAATGGTTTTGGACTCACTTGCTGTGCACTCACGCATGCACACCACACAATGCGTCCACCCTGACGCATGGCTCTTTTAGCCGAAGCAGGAATTCCCTACAGAGTTGTTCCTTTGAGTTAGGTGGTTGGCTTATGGCCTGCAGGCACACCCGGGGCAAGGGGACTAGCCTCATAAACAAGAGGTGAGTTGAGAGCTGCCTTCCGCACCGGCCTGTTTCTCACTCCATTTCACGTATGGGACCCTTTCCCCGGTATCTCATACACGAGCACTATACAACTCCTGCGGCTTCAGGAACGGCAATGGTAGCTAAAGCGCAGTAAGGCTACAGCATTGATTCTTGGTGTTAGTAGCCTGGTAGGCGAATGAGCTGCAGCTGGGATTCTTTACAGACTTGTTTCTTCCCAGTCAGGGTCGAGCACATAGCATTCCAAGCACACATGGAGCAGTAGTCTTAGCTTCAGGTAGCAAGAGCTGAGTCCAGAGGTGCCTTCTGCCCGGACCTATTTCTCCCTTGGTTTCACGTATGGAACCCGTTCCCCAGGCTCTCAGCCACGGTACTCCGTGTAATGCTTCCTCCGTCTAGAGGTCGACGGTAGCTAAAGCACGGTTTGTCTACAGTGTTGTTTCTTCGAGTGAGAACACTAGCTGTTAGACTTCCATGCAAAAGTGGGGCTGCCGTGCTAGCGTGATGAAACACATGGGGAGTCGTGTTCTGCCTTCTGCTGGGGCCTGAGGCTCATTCACAAAAAGCTTTGGACTCCCTTGCAGTGCTCTCATGCACGCACACAACAAAATGCTTCCACCCTCAGGAGCGGCTCTTTTAGCTGAAGCATGGATTCTCCAGCGAGTTTTTCCTTCGAGTTAGGCAGTTTTCATGAAGCCTGCACACACACCCGGGGCAACGGTACTAGCCCCATAACCATGGTTTGAGTTGAGAGCTGCCTTCTCTCCGGCCTGTCTCTCCCTCGATTTCACGAAACGGAACCCGTCCCCAGGCTCTCACCCACCGTACACCCTAAACTGCTTCCTCCCACATAGAGGTCGTCGGTAGCTAAAGCACGGTTTCTCTTCAGTGTTGTTTCTCCGAGTTAGAACGCTTGCTATGAATGTCCACAATAGCCAAACTGTGGAAAGAGCCATGTCCACCAACAGATGAATGGATAAAGAAGAGGGGGTATATATATATATATATACAATGGAATATTATGCAGCCATCAAAAGGAATGAGATCTTGCCATCTGCAACGACGTGGATGGAACTGGAGGGTATCATGCTGAGCGAAATAAGTCAAACCGAGAAAGACATGTATCATATGACCTCACTGATATGAGGAATTCTTAATCTCAGGAAACAAACTGAGGGTTGCTAGAGTGGGGGGTGGGGTGGGAGGGATGGGGTCACTGGGTGTTGGACACTGTGGAGGGTATGTGTTCTGGTAAGCGCTGTGAATTGTGCAAGACTGTTGAATCTCAGATCTCTACCTCTGAAACAAATAATGCAATATATGTTAAGAAAGAAAAAAAGAAGAAGAAGAATGTAGCAGGAGGGGAAGAATGAAGGGGGGAAAATCGGAGGGGGAGAAGAACCATGAGAGATGATGGACTCTGAAAAACAAACTGAGGGTTCTAGAGGGGAGGGGGCTGGGAGGATGGCTTAGCCTGGTGATGGGTATTGAGCAGGGCACGTTCTGCATGGAGCACTGGGTGTTATGCACAAACAATGAATCATGGAACACTATATCTAAAACTAATGATGTAATGTATGGGGATTAACATAACAATAAAAACATTAAATAATAATTAAAAAAAAGAATGCTTGCTATTAGACTTCCATGCAAAAGTGGGGCCGCAGTGCTAGCCTCAGGAAACAAGTGGGGAGTCATGTTCTGCCTTCTGCCGGGGCCTGAGTCCCACACGGAAAATGGGTCTGGACTCACTTGCAGTGCGCTCACGCATGCACACAGCAAAATGCGTCCACCCTCCGGCATGGCTACTTTAGCCGAAGCAGGAAATCTCTACAGAGTTGTTCCTTTGAGTTAGGTGGTTGGCTTTAGCCCTGCAGGCACACCCGGGGCAAGGGTACTAGCCTCATAAACAAGAGGTGAGTTGAGAACTGCCTTCCGCTCCGGCCTGTTTCTCACTCCATTTCACGTATGGGACCCTTTCCCCGGGCTCTCAGACAGACACGAGCACTGTCAAATTCCTCTGGCTTCAGGAACGGCAATGTTAACTCAAGCGCAGTAACTCTATAGCATTGATTCTTGGTGTTAGTAGCCTGGGAACTAGGCTTCCAGGCACACAGGGTACAGCAGTGCTAATCTCCTCAAACAAGAGGGGAGTCGACAGCAGCCTTCCTTCCAGGCCTGCTTCTCACTCCGAGTTACGTTTAGGTTCCATTTCTCATGCTTTCACAAAAACACACAACAGATGAAGTGCACGCTCAGGAAGGGCGATCTTTGCTGAGGCACGGGTCCTCCGCACTTTTGTTCCTTTCCGTTGGGTGGATGGCACTTAGGACTACACGCACACACGGGAGAGCCGATCTAGTTTCCCGAAACAAGAGTTGAGTCGATAGCTGCCTCCTGCCCATGCTTATTTCTGCCTCGGAATTCTGCTGGGACTCATTCCCCAGGTTTGCACTCAAGCAGAGTTGAAAATCCTGCCACCCTGTGGAGAGGCGAATGAGCTGAAGCTGGGATTCTTGACCGGCTTCTTTCTGCCAAAACAGTGTGGAGCACTTAGCATTCCTATGCACACATGGAGCAGTAGTGTTAGCTTCAGGTAACAAGAGCTGAGTCGAGAGGTGCCTTCTGGCCCGGACTTCTTCTCCCTCGGTCTCACGTAAGGAACCCGTTCCCCAGGCTCTCACCCACGGTAGCCTGGAAAGTGCTTCCTCCCTCAGAGACGTGGATGGTAGCTAAAGCACGATTTCTCTACCGTGTTGTTTCTTCGAGTTAGAACGCTAGCTATTAGACTGCCATGCAAATGTGGGGCTGCCGTGCTAGCTTGGTCAAACACGTGGGGAGTCGTGTTCTGCCTTTCGCAGGGGCCTGAGTCTCACTCGCAAAAAGCTTTGGACTCCCTTGCAGTGCTCTCACGCACGCACACCACAAAATGCTGCCACCCTCAGGAGCAGCTGTTTTACCTGCAGCACAGGCTCTCAACCGAGTTTTTCCTTCGAGTTAGGTGGCTGTGTTTAAGGCGGCACACACACCCTCTCGAATGGTACTAGCCCCATAACCAGGATGTGAGTTAAGAGCTGCCTTCTGTACCGGCCTGTCTCTCCCCGATATTACGATATTGAAACCGTCCCCAGGCTCTCAGCCACAGTACACCCTAAACTGCTCCGCCCACAGAGAGGTCGACGGTAGCTAAAGCACGGTTTCTCTACAGTGTTGTTTCTTCGAGTTAGAACGCTAGCTATTAGACTGCCATGCAAATGTGGGGCTGCCGTGCTAGCTTGGTCAAACACATGGGGAGTCGTGTTCTGCCTTTTGCTGGGGCCTGAGTCTCACTCGCAAAAAGCTTTGGACTCCCTTGCACTACTCTCACGCACGCACACAACAAAATGCTGCCACCCTCAGGAGCACCTGTTTTACCTGAAGCACAGGCTCTCAATCAAGTTTTCCTTCGAGTTAGGTGGCTGTGTTGAAGCCTGCACACACACCCTGGCGAACGGTACCAGCCCCATAACCATGATGTGTGTTGAGAGCTGCCTTCTGTACCGGCCTGCCTCTCCCCGATATTATGATATTGAAACTGTGCCCAGGCTCTCAGCCACAGTACACCCTAAACTGCTTCGCCCACAGAGAGGTCGACGGTAGCTAAAGCACGGTTTCTCTGCTGTGTAGTTTCTTCGAGTTAGAACGCTAGCTATTAGACTTCCATGCAAAAGTGGGGCTGCCGTGCTAGCGTGATGAAACACATGGGGAGTCGTGTTCTGCCTTTCGCTGGGGCCTGAGTCTCACTCGCAAAAAGCTTTGGACTTCCTTGCAGTGCTCTCACGCACGCACACAACAACATGCTGCCACCCTCAGGAGCAGCTGTTTGACCTGACGCACAAGCTCTGAACCGAGATTTTCCTTCGAGTTAGGTGGCTGTGTTTACCCTGGGCAACGGTACTAGCCCCATACCCATGATGTGGGTTGAGAGCTGCCTTCTGTACCGGCCTGTCTCTCCCCCGATATTACGATATTGAAACCGTCCCCAGGCTCTCAGCCACAGTACACCCTAAACTGCTTCGCCCACAGAGAGGTCGACGGTAGCTAAAGCACGGTTTGTCTACAGTGTTGTTTGTTCGAGTTAGAAAGCTAGCTATTAGACTTCCATTCAAAAGGGGGGCCGCAGTACTAGTTTCATGGAGCAAGTGGGGAGTCGTGTTCTGGCTTCTTCCGGGGCCTGGGTCTCACAAGGAAAATGGTTTTGGACTCACTTGCTGTGCACTCACGCATGCACACCACACAATGCGTCCACCCTGACGCATGGCTCTTTTAGCCGAAGCAGGAATTCCCTACAGAGTTGTTCCTTTGAGTTAGGTGGTTGGCTTATGGCCTGCAGGCACACCCGGGGCAAGGGGACTAGCCTCATAAACAAGAGGTGAGTTGAGAGCTGCCTTCCGCACCGGCCTGTTTCTCACTCCATTTCACGTATGGGACCCTTTCCCCGGTCTCTCATACACGACCACTATACAACTCCTGCGGCTTCAGGAACGGCAATGGTAGCTAAAGCGCAGTAAGGCTACAGCATTGATTCTTGGTGTTAGTAGCCTGGTAGGCGAATGAGCTGCAGCTGGGATTCTTTACAGACTTGTTTCTTCCCAGTCAGGGTCGAGCACATAGCATTCCAAGCACACATGGAGCAGTAGTCTTAGCTTCAGGTAGCAAGAGCTGAGTCCAGAGGTGCCTTCTGCCCGGACCTATTTCTCCCTTGGTTTCACGTATGGAACCCGTTCCCCAGGCTCTCAGCCACGGTACTCCGTGTAATGCTTCCTCCGTCTAGAGGTCGACGGTAGCTAAAGCACGGTTTGTCTACAGTGTTGTTTCTTCGAGTGAGAACACTAGCTGTTAGACTTCCATGCAAAAGTGGGGCTGCCGTGCTAGCGTGATGAAACACATGGGGAGTCGTGTTCTGCCTTCTGCTGGGGCCTGAGGCTCATTCACAAAAAGCTTTGGACTCCCTTGCAGTGCTCTCATGCACGCACACAACAAAATGCTTCCACCCTCAGGAGCGGCTCTTTTAGCTGAAGCATGGATTCTCCAGCGAGTTTTTCCTTCGAGTTAGGCAGTTTTCATGAAGCCTGCACACACACCCGGGGCAACGGTACTAGCCCCATAACCATGGTTTGAGTTGAGAGCTGCCTTCTCTCCGGCCTGTCTCTCCCTCGATTTCACGAAACGGAACCCGTCCCCAGGCTCTCACCCACCGTACACCCTAAACTGCTTCCTCCCACATAGAGGTCGTCGGTAGCTAAAGCACGGTTTCTCTTCAGTGTTGTTTCTCCGAGTTAGAACGCTTGCTATGAATGTCCACAATAGCCAAACTGTGGAAAGAGCCATGTCCACCAACAGATGAATGGATAAAGAAGAGGGGGTATATATATATACAATGGAATATTATGCAGCCATCAAAAGGAATGAGATCTTGCCATCTGCAACGACGTGGATGGAACTGGAGGGTATCATGCTGAGCGAAATAAGTCAAACCGAGAAAGACATGTATCATATGACCTCACTGATATGAGGAATTCTTAATCTCAGGAAACAAACTGAGGGTTGCTAGAGTGGGGGGTGGGGTGGGAGGGATGGGGTCACTGGGTGTTGGACACTGTGGAGGGTATGTGTTCTGGTAAGCGCTGTGAATTGTGCAAGACTGTTGAATCTCAGATCTGTACCTCTGAAACAAATAATGCAATATATGTTAAGAAAGAAAAAAAGAAGAAGAAGAATGTAGCAGGAGGGGAAGAATGAAGGGGGGAAAATCGGAGGGGGAGAAGAACCATGAGAGATGATGGACTCTGAAAAACAAACTGAGGGTTCTAGAGGGGAGGGGGCTGGGAGGATGGCTTAGCCTGGTGATGGGTATTGAGCAGGGCACGTTCTGCATGGAGCACTGGGTGTTATGCACAAACAATGAATCATGGAACACTATATCTAAAACTAATGATGTAATGTATGGGGATTAACATAACAATAAAAACATTAAATAATAATTAAAAAAAAGAACGCTTGCTATTAGACTTCCATGCAAAAGTGGGGCCGCAGTGCTAGCCTCAGGAAACAAGTGGGGAGTCATGTTCTGCCTTCTGCCGGGGCCTGAGTCCCACACGGAAAATGGGTCTGGACTCACTTGCAGTGCGCTCACGCATGCACACAGCAAAATGCGTCCACCCTCCGGCATGGCTACTTTAGCCGAAGCAGGAAATCTCTACAGAGTTGTTCCTTTGAGTTAGGTGGTTGGCTTTAGCCCTGCAGGCACACCCGGGGCAAGGGTACTAGCCTCATAAACAAGAGGTGAGTTGAGAACTGCCTTCCGCTCCGGCCTGTTTCTCACTCCATTTCACGTATGGGACCCTTTCCCCGGGCTCTCAGACAGACACGAGCACTGTCAAATTCCTCTGGCTTCAGGAACGGCAATGTTAACTCAAGCGCAGTAACTCTATAGCATTGATTCTTGGTGTTAGTAGCCTGGGAACTAGGCTTCCAGGCACACAGGGTACAGCAGTGCTAATCTCCTCAAACAAGAGGGGAGTCGACAGCAGCCTTCCTTCCAGGCCTGCTTCTCACTCCGAGTTACGTTTAGGTTCCATTTCTCATGCTTTCACAAAAACACACAACAGATGAAGTGCACGCTCAGGAAGGGCGATCTTTGCTGAGGCACGGGTCCTCCGCACTTTTGTTCCTTTCCGTTGGGTGGATGGCACTTAGGACTACACGCACACACGGGAGAGCCGATCTAGTTTCCCGAAACAAGAGTTGAGTCGATAGCTGCCTCCTGCCCATGCTTATTTCTGCCTCGGAATTCTGCTGGGACTCATTCCCCAGGTTTGCACTCAAGCAGAGTTGAAAATCCTGCCACCCTGTGGAGAGGCGAATGAGCTGAAGCTGGGATTCTTGACCGGCTTCTTTCTGCCAAAACAGTGTGGAGCACTTAGCATTCCTATGCACACATGGAGCAGTAGTGTTAGCTTCAGGTAACAAGAGCTGAGTCGAGAGGTGCCTTCTGGCCCGGACTTCTTCTCCCTCGGTCTCACGTAAGGAACCCGTTCCCCAGGCTCTCACCCACGGTAGCCTGGAAAGTGCTTCCTCCCTCAGAGACGTGGATGGTAGCTAAAGCACGATTTCTCTACCGTGTTGTTTCTTCGAGTTAGAACGCTAGCTATTAGACTGCCATGCAAATGTGGGGCTGCCGTGCTAGCTTGGTCAAACACGTGGGGAGTCGTGTTCTGCCTTTCGCAGGGGCCTGAGTCTCACTCGCAAAAAGCTTTGGACTCCCTTGCAGTGCTCTCACGCACGCACACCACAAAATGCTGCCACCCTCAGGAGCAGCTGTTTTACCTGCAGCACAGGCTCTCAACCGAGTTTTTCCTTCGAGTTAGGTGGCTGTGTTTAAGGCGGCGCACACACCCTCTCGAATGGTACTAGCCCCATAACCAGGATGTGAGTTAAGAGCTGCCTTCTGTACCGGCCTGTCTCTCCCCGATATTACGATATTGAAACCGTCCCCAGGCTCTCAGCCACAGTACACCCTAAACTGCTCCGCCCACAGAGAGGTCGACGGTAGCTAAAGCACGGTTTCTCTACAGTGTTGTTTCTTCGAGTTAGAACGCTAGCTATTAGACTGCCATGCAAATGTGGGGCTGCCGTGCTAGCTTGGTCAAACACATGGGGAGTCGTGTTCTGCCTTTTGCTGGGGCCTGAGTCTCACTCGCAAAAAGCTTTGGACTCCCTTGCACTACTCTCACGCACGCACACAACAAAATGCTGCCACCCTCAGGAGCACCTGTTTTACCTGAAGCACAGGCTCTCAATCAAGTTTTCCTTCGAGTTAGGTGGCTGTGTTGAAGCCTGCACACACACCCTGGCGAACGGTACCAGCCCCATAACCATGATGTGTGTTGAGAGCTGCCTTCTGTACCGGCCTGCCTCTCCCCGATATTATGATATTGAAACTGTGCCCAGGCTCTCAGCCACAGTACACCCTAAACTGCTTCGCCCACAGAGAGGTCGACGGTAGCTAAAGCACGGTTTCTCTGCTGTGTAGTTTCTTCGAGTTAGAACGCTAGCTATTAGACTTCCATGCAAAAGTGGGGCTGCCGTGCTAGCGTGATGAAACACATGGGGAGTCGTGTTCTGCCTTTCGCTGGGGCCTGAGTCTCACTCGCAAAAAGCTTTGGACTTCCTTGCAGTGCTCTCACGCACGCACACAACAAAATGCTGCCACCCTCAGGAGCAGCTGTTTGACCTGACGCACAAGCTCTGAACCGAGATTTTCCTTCGAGTTAGGTGGCTGTGTTTACCCTGGGCAACGGTACTAGCCCCATACCCATGATGTGGGTTGAGAGCTGCCTTCTGTACCGGCCTGTCTCTCCCCCGATATTACGATATTGAAACCGTCCCCAGGCTCTCAGCCACAGTACACCCTAAACTGCTTCGCCCACAGAGAGGTCGACGGTAGCTAAAGCACGGTTTGTCTACAGTGTTGTTTGTTCGAGTTAGAAAGCTAGCTATTAGACTTCCATTCAAAAGTGGGGCCGCAGTACTAGTTTCATGGAGCAAGTGGGGAGTCGTGTTCTGGCTTCTTCCGGGGCCTGGGTCTCACAAGGAAAATGGTTTTGGACTCACTTGCTGTGCACTCACGCATGTACACCACCCAATGCGTCCACCCTGAGGCATGGCTCTTTTAGCCGAAGCAGGAATTCCCTACAGAGTTGTTCCTTTGAGTTAGGTGGTTGGCTTATGGCCTGCAGGCACACCCGGGGCAAGGGGACTAGCCTCATAAACAAGAGGTGAGTTGAGAGCTGCCTTCCGCACCGGCCTGTTTCTCACTCCATTTCACGTATGGGACCCTTTCCCCGGTCTCTCATACACGAGCACTATACAACTCCTGCGGCTTCAGGAACGGCAATGGTAGCTAAAGCGCAGTAAGGCTACAGCATTGATTCTTGGTGTTAGTAGCCTGGTAGGCGAATGAGCTGCAGCTGGGATTCTTTACAGACTTGTTTCTTCCCAGTCAGGGTCGAGCACATAGCATTCCAAGCACACATGGAGCAGTAGTCTTAGCTTCAGGTAGCAAGAGCTGAGTCCAGAGGTGCCTTCTGCCCGGACCTATTTCTCCCTTGGTTTCACGTATGGAACCCGTTCCCCAGGCTCTCAGCCACGGTACTCCGTGTAATGCTTCCTCCGTCTAGAGGTCGACGGTAGCTAAAGCACGGTTTCTCTACAGTGTTGTTTCTTCGAGTGAGAACACTAGCTGTTAGACTTCCATGCAAAAGTGGGGCTGCCGTGCTAGCGTGATGAAACACATGGGGAGTCGTGTTCTGCCTTCTGCTGGGGCCTGAGGCTCATTCACAAAAAGCTTTGGACTCCCTTGCAGTGCTCTCATGCACGCACACAACAAAATGCTTCCACCCTCAGGAGCGGCTCTTTTAGCTGAAGCATGGATTCTCCAGCGAGTTTTTCCTTCGAGTTAGGCAGTTTTCATGAAGCCTGCACACACACCCGGGGCAACGGTACTAGCCCCATAACCATGGTTTGAGTTGAGAGCTGCCTTCTCTCCGGCCTGTCTCTCCCTCGATTTCACGAAACGGAACCCGTCCCCAGGCTCTCACCCACCGTACACCCTAAACTGCTTCCTCCCACATAGAGGTCGTCGGTAGCTAAAGCACGGTTTCTCTTCAGTGTTGTTTCTCCGAGTTAGAACGCTTGCTATGAATGTCCACAATAGCCAAACTGTGGAAAGAGCCATGTCCACCAACAGATGAATGGATAAAGAAGAGGGGGTATATATATATACAATGGAATATTATGCAGCCATCAAAAGGAATGAGATCTTGCCATCTGCAACGACGTGGATGGAACTGGAGGGTATCATGCTGAGCGAAATAAGTCAAACCGAGAAAGACATGTATCATATGACCTCACTGATATGAGGAATTCTTAATCTCAGGAAACAAACTGAGGGTTGCTAGAGTGGGGGGTGGGGTGGGAGGGATGGGGTCACTGGGTGTTGGACACTGTGGAGGGTATGTGTTCTGGTAAGCGCTGTGAATTGTGCAAGACTGTTGAATCTCAGATCTGTACCTCTGAAACAAATAATGCAATATATGTTAAGAAAGAAAAAAAGAAGAAGAAGAATGTAGCAGGAGGGGAAGAATGAAGGGGGGAAAATCGGAGGGGGAGAAGAACCATGAGAGATGATGGACTCTGAAAAACAAACTGAGGGTTCTAGAGGGGAGGGGGCTGGGAGGATGGCTTAGCCTGGTGATGGGTATTGAGCAGGGCACGTTCTGCATGGAGCACTGGGTGTTATGCACAAACAATGAATCATGGAACACTATATCTAAAACTAATGATGTAATGTATGGGGATTAACATAACAATAAAAACATTAAATAATAATTAAAAAAAAGAACGCTTGCTATTAGACTTCCATGCAAAAGTGGGGCCGCAGTGCTAGCCTCAGGAAACAAGTGGGGAGTCATGTTCTGCCTTCTGCCGGGGCCTGAGTCCCACACGGAAAATGGGTCTGGACTCACTTGCAGTGCGCTCACGCATGCACACAGCAAAATGCGTCCACCCTCCGGCATGGCTACTTTAGCCGAAGCAGGAAATCTCTACAGAGTTGTTCCTTTGAGTTAGGTGGTTGGCTTTAGCCCTGCAGGCACACCCGGGGCAAGGGTACTAGCCTCATAAACAAGAGGTGAGTTGAGAACTGCCTTCCGCTCCGGCCTGTTTCTCACTCCATTTCACGTATGGGACCCTTTCCCCGGGCTCTCAGACAGACACGAGCACTGTCAAATTCCTCTGGCTTCAGGAACGGCAATGTTAACTCAAGCGCAGTAACTCTATAGCATTGATTCTTGGTGTTAGTAGCCTGGGAACTAGGCTTCCAGGCACACAGGGTACAGCAGTGCTAATCTCCTCAAACAAGAGGGGAGTCGACAGCAGCCTTCCTTCCAGGCCTGCTTCTCACTCCGAGTTACGTTTAGGTTCCATTTCTCATGCTTTCACAAAAACACACAACAGATGAAGTGCACGCTCAGGAAGGGCGATCTTTGCTGAGGCACGGGTCCTCCGCACTTTTGTTCCTTTCCGTTGGGTGGATGGCACTTAGGACTACACGCACACACGGGAGAGCCGATCTAGTTTCCCGAAACAAGAGTTGAGTCGATAGCTGCCTCCTGCCCATGCTTATTTCTGCCTCGGAATTCTGCTGGGACTCATTCCCCAGGTTTGCACTCAAGCAGAGTTGAAAATCCTGCCACCCTGTGGAGAGGCGAATGAGCTGAAGCTGGGATTCTTGACCGGCTTCTTTCTGCCAAAACAGTGTGGAGCACTTAGCATTCCTATGCACACATGGAGCAGTAGTGTTAGCTTCAGGTAACAAGAGCTGAGTCGAGAGGTGCCTTCTGGCCCGGACTTCTTCTCCCTCGGTCTCACGTAAGGAACCCGTTCCCCAGGCTCTCACCCACGGTAGCCTGGAAAGTGCTTCCTCCCTCAGAGACGTGGATGGTAGCTAAAGCACGATTTCTCTACCGTGTTGTTTCTTCGAGTTAGAACGCTAGCTATTAGACTGCCATGCAAATGTGGGGCTGCCGTGCTAGCTTGGTCAAACACGTGGGGAGTCGTGTTCTGCCTTTCGCAGGGGCCTGAGTCTCACTCGCAAAAAGGTTTGGACTCCCTTGCAGTGCTCTCACGCACGCACACCACAAAATGCTGCCACCCTCAGGAGCAGCTGTTTTACCTGCAGCACAGGCTCTCAACCGAGTTTTTCCTTCGAGTTAGGTGGCTGTTTTTAAGGCGGCGCACACACCCTCTCGAATGGTACTAGCCCCATAACCAGGATGTGAGTTAAGAGCTGCCTTCTGTACCGGCCTGTCTCTCCCCGATATTACGATATTGAAACCGTCCCCAGGCTCTCAGCCACAGTACACCCTAAACTGCTCCGCCCACAGAGAGGTCGACGGTAGCTAAAGCACGGTTTCTCTACAGTGTTGTTTCTTCGAGTTAGAACGCTAGCTATTAGACTGCCATGCAAATGTGGGGCTGCCGTGCTAGCTTGGTCAAACACATGGGGAGTCGTGTTCTGCCTTTTGCTGGGGCCTGAGTCTCACTCGCAAAAAGCTTTGGACTCCCTTGCACTACTCTCACGCACGCACACAACAAAATGCTGCCACCCTCAGGAGCACCTGTTTTACCTGAAGCACAGGCTCTCAATCAAGTTTTCCTTCGAGTTAGGTGGCTGTGTTGAAGCCTGCACACACACCCTGGCGAACGGTACCAGCCCCATAACCATGATGTGTGTTGAGAGCTGCCTTCTGTACCGGCCTGCCTCTCCCCGATATTATGATATTGAAACTGTGCCCAGGCTCTCAGCCACAGTACACCCTAAACTGCTTCGCCCACAGAGAGGTCGACGGTAGCTAAAGCACGGTTTCTCTGCTGTGTAGTTTCTTCGAGTTAGAACGCTAGCTATTAGACTTCCATGCAAAAGTGGGGCTGCCGTGCTAGCGTGATGAAACACATGGGGAGTCGTGTTCTGCCTTTCGCTGGGGCCTGAGTCTCACTCGCAAAAAGCTTTGGACTTCCTTGCAGTGCTCTCACGCACGCACACAACAAAATGCTGCCACCCTCAGGAGCAGCTGTTTGACCTGACGCACAAGCTCTGAACCGAGATTTTCCTTCGAGTTAGGTGGCTGTGTTTACCCTGGGCAACGGTACTAGCCCCATACCCATGATGTGGGTTGAGAGCTGCCTTCTGTACCGGCCTGTCTCTCCCCCGATATTACGATATTGAAACCGTCCCCAGGCTCTCAGCCACAGTACACCCTAAACTGCTTCGCCCACAGAGAGGTCGACGGTAGCTAAAGCACGGTTTGTCTACAGTGTTGTTTGTTCGAGTTAGAAAGCTAGCTATTAGACTTCCATTCAAAAGTGGGGCCGCAGTAGTAGTTTCATGGAGCAAGTGGGGAGTCGTGTTCTGGCTTCTTCCGGGGCCTGGGTCTCACAAGGAAAATGGTTTTGGACTCACTTGCTGTGCACTCACGCATGCACACCACACAATGCGTCCACCCTGAGGCATGGCTCTTTTAGCCGAAGCAGGAATTCCCTACAGAGCTGTTCCTTTGAGTTAGGTGGTTGGCTTATGGCCTGCAGGCACACCCGGGGCAAGGGGACTAGCCTCATAAACAAGAGGTGAGTTGAGAGCTGCCTTCCGCACCGGCCTGTTTCTCACTCCATTTCACGTATGGGACCCTTTCCCCGGTCTCTCATACACGAGCACTATACAACTCCTGCGGCTTCAGGAACGGCAATGGTAGCTAAAGCGCAGTAAGGCTACAGCATTGATTCTTGGTGTTAGTAGCCTGGTAGGCGAATGAGCTGCAGCTGGGATTCTTTACAGACTTGTTTCTTCCCAGTCAGGGTCGAGCACATAGCATTCCAAGCACACATGGAGCAGTAGTCTTAGCTTCAGGTAGCAAGAGCTGAGTCCAGAGGTGCCTTCTGCCCGGACCTATTTCTCCCTTGGTTTCACGTATGGAACCCGTTCCCCAGGCTCTCAGCCACGGTACTCCGTGTAATGCTTCCTCCGTCTAGAGGTCGACGGTAGCTAAAGCACGGTTTGTCTACAGTGTTGTTTCTTCGAGTGAGAACACTAGCTGTTAGACTTCCAT
Organism: Halichoerus grypus; assembly: GCF_964656455.1. NCBI lineage: Eukaryota > Metazoa > Chordata > Mammalia > Carnivora > Phocidae > Halichoerus > Halichoerus grypus. The sequence goes on from NC_135715.1 coordinate 81,921,612, forward strand.
GCAAAAGTGGGGCTGCCGTGCTAGCGTGATGAAACACATGGGGAGTCGTGTTCTGCCTTCTGCTGGGGCCTGAGGCTCATTCACAAAAAGCTTTGGACTCCCTTGCAGTGCTCTCATGCACGCACACAACAAAATGCTTCCACCCTCAGGAGCGGCTCTTTTAGCTGAAGCATGGATTCTCCAGCGAGTTTTTCCTTCGAGTTAGGCAGTTTTCATGAAGCCTGCACACACACCCGGGGCAACGGTACTAGCCCCATAACCATGGTTTGAGTTGAGAGCTGCCTTCTCTCCGGCCTGTCTCTCCCTCGATTTCACGAAACGGAACCCGTCCCCAGGCTCTCACCCACCGTACACCCTAAACTGCTTCCTCCCACATAGAGGTCGTCGGTAGCTAAAGCACGGTTTCTCTTCAGTGTTGTTTCTCCGAGTTAGAACGCTTGCTATGAATGTCCACAATAGCCAAACTGTGGAAAGAGCCATGTCCACCAACAGATGAATGGATAAAGAAGAGGGGGTATATATATATACAATGGAATATTATGCAGCCATCAAAAGGAATGAGATCTTGCCATCTGCAACGACGTGGATGGAACTGGAGGGTATCATGCTGAGCGAAATAAGTCAAACCGAGAAAGACATGTATCATATGACCTCACTGATATGAGGAATTCTTAATCTCAGGAAACAAACTGAGGGTTGCTAGAGTGGGGGGTGGGGTGGGAGGGATGGGGTCACTGGGTGTTGGACACTGTGGAGGGTATGTGTTCTGGTAAGCGCTGTGAATTGTGCAAGACTGTTGAATCTCAGATCTGTACCTCTGAAACAAATAATGCAATATATGTTAAGAAAGAAAAAAAGAAGAAGAAGAATGTAGCAGGAGGGGAAGAATGAAGGGGGGAAAATCGGAGGGGGAGAAGAACCATGAGAGATGATGGACTCTGAAAAACAAACTGAGGGTTCTAGAGGGGAGGGGGCTGGGAGGATGGCTTAGCCTGGTGATGGGTATTGAGCAGGGCACGTTCTGCATGGAGCACTGGGTGTTATGCACAAACAATGAATCATGGAACACTATATCTAAAACTAATGATGTAATGTATGGGGATTAACATAACAATAAAAACATTAAATAATAATTAAAAAAAAGAACGCTTGCTATTAGACTTCCATGCAAAAGTGGGGCCGCAGTGCTAGCCTCAGGAAACAAGTGGGGAGTCATGTTCTGCCTTCTGCCGGGGCCTGAGTCCCACACGGAAAATGGGTCTGGACTCACTTGCAGTGCGCTCACGCATGCACACAGCAAAATGCGTCCACCCTCCGGCATGGCTACTTTAGCCGAAGCAGGAAATCTCTACAGAGTTGTTCCTTTGAGTTAGGTGGTTGGCTTTAGCCCTGCAGGCACACCCGGGGCAAGGGTACTAGCCTCATAAACAAGAGGTGAGTTGAGAACTGCCTTCCGCTCCGGCCTATTTCTCACTCCATTTCACGTATGGGACCCTTTCCCCGGGCTCTCAGACAGACACGAGCACTGTCAAATTCCTCTGGCTTCAGGAACGGCAATGTTAACTCAAGCGCAGTAACTCTATAGCATTGATTCTTGGTGTTAGTAGCCTGGGAACTAGGCTTCCAGGCACACAGGGTACAGCAGTGCTAATCTCCTCAAACAAGAGGGGAGTCGACAGCAGCCTTCCTTCCAGGCCTGCTTCTCACTCCGAGTTACGTTTAGGTTCCATTTCTCATGCTTTCACAAAAACACACAACAGATGAAGTGCACGCTCAGGAAGGGCGATCTTTGCTGAGGCACGGGTCCTCCGCACTTTTGTTCCTTTCCGTTGGGTGGATGGCACTTAGGACTACACGCACACACGGGAGAGCCGATCTAGTTTCCCGAAACAAGAGTTGAGTCGATAGCTGCCTCCTGCCCATGCTTATTTCTGCCTCGGAATTCTGCTGGGACTCATTCCCCAGGTTTGCACTCAAGCAGAGTTGAAAATCCTGCCACCCTGTGGAGAGGCGAATGAGCTGAAGCTGGGATTCTTGACCGGCTTCTTTCTGCCAAAACAGTGTGGAGCACTTAGCATTCCTATGCACACATGGAGCAGTAGTGTTAGCTTCAGGTAACAAGAGCTGAGTCGAGAGGTGCCTTCTGGCCCGGACTTCTTCTCCCTCGGTCTCACGTAAGGAACCCGTTCCCCAGGCTCTCACCCACGGTAGCCTGGAAAGTGCTTCCTCCCTCAGAGACGTGGATGGTAGCTAAAGCACGATTTCTCTACCGTGTTGTTTCTTCGAGTTAGAACGCTAGCTATTAGACTGCCATGCAAATGTGGGGCTGCCGTGCTAGCTTGGTCAAACACGTGGGGAGTCGTGTTCTGCCTTTCGCAGGGGCCTGAGTCTCACTCGCAAAAAGCTTTGGACTCCCTTGCAGTGCTCTCACGCACGCACACCACAAAATGCTGCCACCCTCAGGAGCAGCTGTTTTACCTGCAGCACAGGCTCTCAACCGAGTTTTTCCTTCGAGTTAGGTGGCTGTGTTTAAGGCGGCACACACACCCTCTCGAATGGTACTAGCCCCATAACCAGGATGTGAGTTAAGAGCTGCCTTCTGTACCGGCCTGTCTCTCCCCGATATTACGATATTGAAACCGTCCCCAGGCTCTCAGCCACAGTACACCCTAAACTGCTCCGCCCACAGAGAGGTCGACGGTAGCTAAAGCACGGTTTCTCTACAGTGTTGTTTCTTCGAGTTAGAACGCTAGCTATTAGACTGCCATGCAAATGTGGGGCTGCCGTGCTAGCTTGGTCAAACACATGGGGAGTCGTGTTCTGCCTTTTGCTGGGGCCTGAGTCTCACTCGCAAAAAGCTTTGGACTCCCTTGCACTACTCTCACGCACGCACACAACAAAATGCTGCCACCCTCAGGAGCACCTGTTTTACCTGAAGCACAGGCTCTCAATCAAGTTTTCCTTCGAGTTAGGTGGCTGTGTTGAAGCCTGCACACACACCCTGGCGAACGGGACCAGCCCCATAACCATGATGTGTGTTGAGAGCTGCCTTCTGTACCGGCCTGCCTCTCCCCGATATTATGATATTGAAACTGTGCCCAGGCTCTCAGCCACAGTACACCCTAAACTGCTTCGCCCACAGAGAGGTCGACGGTAGCTAAAGCACGGTTTCTCTGCTGTGTAGTTTCTTCGAGTTAGAACGCTAGCTATTAGACTTCCATGCAAAAGTGGGGCTGCCGTGCTAGCGTGATGAAACACATGGGGAGTCGTGTTCTGCCTTTCGCTGGGGCCTGAGTCTCACTCGCAAAAAGCTTTGGACTTCCTTGCAGTGCTCTCACGCACGCACACAACAAAATGCTGCCACCCTCAGGAGCAGCTGTTTGACCTGACGCACAAGCTCTGAACCGAGATTTTCCTTCGAGTTAGGTGGCTGTGTTTACCCTGGGCAACGGTACTAGCCCCATACCCATGATGTGGGTTGAGAGCTGCCTTCTGTACCGGCCTGTCTCTCCCCCGATATTACGATATTGAAACCGTCCCCAGGCTCTCAGCCACAGTACACCCTAAACTGCTTCGCCCACAGAGAGGTCGACGGTAGCTAAAGCACGGTTTGTCTACAGTGTTGTTTGTTCGAGTTAGAAAGCTAGCTATTAGACTTCCATTCAAAAGTGGGGCCGCAGTAGTAGTTTCATGGAGCAAGTGGGGAGTCGTGTTCTGGCTTCTTCCGGGGCCTGGGTCTCACAAGGAAAATGGTTTTGGACTCACTTGCTGTGCACTCACGCATGCACACCACACAATGCGTCCACCCTGAGGCATGGCTCTTTTAGCCGAAGCAGGAATTCCCTACAGAGTTGTTCCTTTGAGTTAGGTGGTTGGCTTATGGCCTGCAGGCACACCCGGGGCAAGGGGACTAGCCTCATAAACAAGAGGTGAGTTGAGAGCTGCCTTCCGCACCGGCCTGTTTCTCACTCCATTTCACGTATGGGACCCTTTCCCCGGTCTCTCATACACGAGCACTATACAACTCCTGCGGCTTCAGGAACGGCAATGGTAGCTAAAGCGCAGTAAGGCTACAGCATTGATTCTTGGTGTTAGTAGCCTGGTAGGCGAATGAGCTGCAGCTGGGATTCTTTACAGACTTGTTTCTTCCCAGTCAGGGTCGAGCACATAGCATTCCAAGCACACATGGAGCAGTAGTCTTAGCTTCAGGTAGCAAGAGCTGAGTCCAGAGGTGCCTTCTGCCCGGACCTATTTCTCCCTTGGTTTCACGTATGGAACCCGTTCCCCAGGCTCTCAGCCACGGTACTCCGTGTAATGCTTCCTCCGTCTAGAGGTCGACGGTAGCTAAAGCACGGTTTGTCTACAGTGTTGTTTCTTCGAGTGAGAACACTAGCTGTTAGACTTCCATGCAAAAGTGGGGCTGCCGTGCTAGCGTGATGAAACACATGGGGAGTCGTGTTCTGCCTTCTGCTGGGGCCTGAGGCTCATTCACAAAAAGCTTTGGACTCCCTTGCAGTGCTCTCATGCACGCACACAACAAAATGCTTCCACCCTCAGGAGCGGCTCTTTTAGCTGAAGCATGGATTCTCCAGCGAGTTTTTCCTTCGAGTTAGGCAGTTTTCATGAAGCCTGCACACACACCCGGGGCAACGGTACTAGCCCCATAACCATGGTTTGAGTTGAGAGCTGCCTTCTCTCCGGCCTGTCTCTCCCTCGATTTCACGAAACGGAACCCGTCCCCAGGCTCTCACCCACCGTACACCCTAAACTGCTTCCTCCCACATAGAGGTCGTCGGTAGCTAAAGCACGGTTTCTCTTCAGTGTTGTTTCTCCGAGTTAGAACGCTTGCTATGAATGTCCACAATAGCCAAACTGTGGAAAGAGCCATGTCCACCAACAGATGAATGGATAAAGAAGAGGGGGTATATATATATACAATGGAATATTATGCAGCCATCAAAAGGAATGAGATCTTGCCATCTGCAACGACGTGGATGGAACTGGAGGGTATCATGCTGAGCGAAATAAGTCAAACCGAGAAAGACATGTATCATATGACCTCACTGATATGAGGAATTCTTAATCTCAGGAAACAAACTGAGGGTTGCTAGAGTGGGGGGTGGGGTGGGAGGGATGGGGTCACTGGGTGTTGGACACTGTGGAGGGTATGTGTTCTGGTAAGCGCTGTGAATTGTGCAAGACTGTTGAATCTCAGATCTGTACCTCTGAAACAAATAATGCAATATATGTTAAGAAAGAAAAAAAGAAGAAGAAGAATGTAGCAGGAGGGGAAGAATGAAGGGGGGAAAATCGGAGGGGGAGAAGAACCATGAGAGATGATGGACTCTGAAAAACAAACTGAGGGTTCTAGAGGGGAGGGGGCTGGGAGGATGGCTTAGCCTGGTGATGGGTATTGAGCAGGGCACGTTCTGCATGGAGCACTGGGTGTTATGCACAAACAATGAATCATGGAACACTATATCTAAAACTAATGATGTAATGTATGGGGATTAACATAACAATAAAAACATTAAATAATAATTAAAAAAAAGAACGCTTGCTATTAGACTTCCATGCAAAAGTGGGGCCGCAGTGCTAGCCTCAGGAAACAAGTGGGGAGTCATGTTCTGCCTTCTGCCGGGGCCTGAGTCCCACACGGAAAATGGGTCTGGACTCACTTGCAGTGCGCTCACGCATGCACACAGCAAAATGCGTCCACCCTCCGGCATGGCTACTTTAGCCGAAGCAGGAAATCTCTACAGAGTTGTTCCTTTGAGTTAGGTGGTTGGCTTTAGCCCTGCAGGCACACCCGGGGCAAGGGTACTAGCCTCATAAACAAGAGGTGAGTTGAGAACTGCCTTCCGCTCCGGCCTGTTTCTCACTCCATTTCACGTATGGGACCCTTTCCCCGGGCTCTCAGACAGACACGAGCACTGTCAAATTCCTCTGGCTTCAGGAACGGCAATGTTAACTCAAGCGCAGTAACTCTATAGCATTGATTCTTGGTGTTAGTAGCCTGGGAACTAGGCTTCCAGGCACACAGGGTACAGCAGTGCTAATCTCCTCAAACAAGAGGGGAGTCGACAGCAGCCTTCCTTCCAGGCCTGCTTCTCACTCCGAGTTACGTTTAGGTTCCATTTCTCTGCTTTCACAAAAACACACAACAGATGAAGTGCACGCTCAGGAAGGGCGATCTTTGCTGAGGCACGGGTCCTCCGCACTTTTGTTCCTTTCCGTTGGGTGGATGGCACTTAGGACTACACGCACACACGGGAGAGCCGATCTAGTTTCCCGAAACAAGAGTTGAGTCGATAGCTGCCTCCTGCCCATGCTTATTTCTGCCTCGGAATTCTGCTGGGACTCATTCCCCAGGTTTGCACTCAAGCAGAGTTGAAAATCCTGCCACCCTGTGGAGAGGCGAATGAGCTGAAGCTGGGATTCTTGACCGGCTTCTTTCTGCCAAAACAGTGTGGAGCACTTAGCATTCCTATGCACACATGGAGCAGTAGTGTTAGCTTCAGGTAACAAGAGCTGAGTCGAGAGGTGCCTTCTGGCCCGGACTTCTTCTCCCTCGGTCTCACGTAAGGAACCCGTTCCCCAGGCTCTCACCCACGGTAGCCTGGAAAGTGCTTCCTCCCTCAGAGACGTGGATGGTAGCTAAAGCACGATTTCTCTACCGTGTTGTTTCTTCGAGTTAGAACGCTAGCTATTAGACTGCCATGCAAAAGTGGGGCTGCCGTGCTAGCTTGGTCAAACACATGGGGAGTCGTGTTCTGCCTTTCGCAGGGGCCTGAGTCTCACTCGCAAAAAGCTTTGGACTCCCTTGCAGTGCTCTCACGCACGCACACCACAAAATGCTGCCACCCTCAGGAGCAGCTGTTTTACCTGCAGCACAGGCTCTCAACCGAGTTTTTCCTTCGAGTTAGGTGGCTGTGTTTAAGGCGGCACACACACCCTCTCGAATGGTACTAGCCCCATAACCAGGATGTGAGTTAAGAGCTGCCTTCTGTACCGGCCTGTCTCTCCCCGATATTACGATATTGAAACCGTCCCCAGGCTCTCAGCCACAGTACACCCTAAACTGCTCCGCCCACAGAGAGGTCGACGGTAGCTAAAGCACGGTTTCTCTACAGTGTTGTTTCTTCGAGTTAGAACGCTAGCTATTAGACTGCCATGCAAATGTGGGGCTGCCGTGCTAGCTTGGTCAAACACATGGGGAGTCGTGTTCTGCCTTTTGCTGGGGCCTGAGTCTCACTCGCAAAAAGCTTTGGACTCCCTTGCACTACTCTCACGCACGCACACAACAAAATGCTGCCACCCTCAGGAGCACCTGTTTTACCTGAAGCACAGGCTCTCAATCAAGTTTTCCTTCGAGTTAGGTGGCTGTGTTGAAGCCTGCACACACACCCTGGCGAACGGTACCAGCCCCATAACCATGATGTGTGTTGAGAGCTGCCTTCTGTACCGGCCTGCCTCTCCCCGATATTATGATATTGAAACTGTGCCCAGGCTCTCAGCCACAGTACACCCTAAACTGCTTCGCCCACAGAGAGGTCGACGGTAGCTAAAGCACGGTTTCTCTGCTGTGTAGTTTCTTCGAGTTAGAACGCTAGCTATTAGACTTCCATGCAAAAGTGGGGCTGCCGTGCTAGCGTGATGAAACACATGGGGAGTCGTGTTCTGCCTTTCGCTGGGGCCTGAGTCTCACTCGCAAAAAGCTTTGGACTTCCTTGCAGTGCTCTCACGCACGCACACAACAAAATGCTGCCACCCTCAGGAGCAGCTGTTTGACCTGACGCACAAGCTCTGAACCGAGATTTTCCTTCGAGTTAGGTGGCTGTGTTTACCCTGGGCAACGGTACTAGCCCCATACCCATGATGTGGGTTGAGAGCTGCCTTCTGTACCGGCCTGTCTCTCCCCCGATATTACGATATTGAAACCGTCCCCAGGCTCTCAGCCACAGTACACCCTAAACTGCTTCGCCCACAGAGAGGTTGACGGTAGCTAAAGCACGGTTTGTCTACAGTGTTGTTTGTTCGAGTTAGAAAGCTAGCTATTAGACTTCCATTCAAAAGTGGGGCCGCAGTAGTAGTTTCATGGAGCAAGTGGGGAGTCGTGTTCTGGCTTCTTCCGGGGCCTGGGTCTCACAAGGAAAATGGTTTTGGACTCACTTGCTGTGCACTCACGCATGCACACCACACAATGCGTCCACCCTGACGCATGGCTCTTTTAGCCGAAGCAGGAATTCCCTACAGAGTTGTTCCTTTGAGTTAGGTGGTTGGCTTATGGCCTGCAGGCACACCCGGGGCAAGGGGACTAGCCTCATAAACAAGAGGTGAGTTGAGAGCTGCCTTCCGCACCGGCCTGTTTCTCACTCCATTTCACGTATGGGACCCTTTCCCCGGTCTCTCATACACGACCACTATACAACTCCTGCGGCTTCAGGAACGGCAATGGTAGCTAAAGCGCAGTAAGGCTACAGCATTGATTCTTGGTGTTAGTAGCCTGGTAGGCGAATGAGCTGCAGCTGGGATTCTTTACAGACTTGTTTCTTCCCAGTCAGGGTCGAGCACATAGCATTCCAAGCACACATGGAGCAGTAGTCTTAGCTTCAGGTAGCAAGAGCTGAGTCCAGAGGTGCCTTCTGCCCGGACCTATTTCTCCCTTGGTTTCACGTATGGAACCCGTTCCCCAGGCTCTCAGCCACGGTACTCCGTGTAATGCTTCCTCCGTCTAGAGGTCGACGGTAGCTAAAGCACGGTTTGTCTACAGTGTTGTTTCTTCGAGTGAGAACACTAGCTGTTAGACTTCCATGCAAAAGTGGGGCTGCCGTGCTAGCGTGATGAAACACATGGGGAGTCGTGTTCTGCCTTCTGCTGGGGCCTGAGGCTCATTCACAAAAAGCTTTGGACTCCCTTGCAGTGCTCTCATGCACGCACACAACAAAATGCTTCCACCCTCAGGAGCGGCTCTTTTAGCTGAAGCATGGATTCTCCAGCGAGTTTTTCCTTCGAGTTAGGCAGTTTTCATGAAGCCTGCACACACACCCGGGGCAACGGTACTAGCCCCATAACCATGGTTTGAGTTGAGAGCTGCCTTCTCTCCGGCCTGTCTCTCCCTCGATTTCACGAAACGGAACCCGTCCCCAGGCTCTCACCCACCGTACACCCTAAACTGCTTCCTCCCACATAGAGGTCGTCGGTAGCTAAAGCACGGTTTCTCTTCAGTGTTGTTTCTCCGAGTTAGAACGCTTGCTATGAATGTCCACAATAGCCAAACTGTGGAAAGAGCCATGTCCACCAACAGATGAATGGATAAAGAAGAGGGGGTATATATATATACAATGGAATATTATGCAGCCATCAAAAGGAATGAGATCTTGCCATCTGCAACGACGTGGATGGAACTGGAGGGTATCATGCTGAGCGAAATAAGTCAAACCGAGAAAGACATGTATCATATGACCTCACTGATATGAGGAATTCTTAATCTCAGGAAACAAACTGAGGGTTGCTAGAGTGGGGGGTGGGGTGGGAGGGATGGGGTCACTGGGTGTTGGACACTGTGGAGGGTATGTGTTCTGGTAAGCGCTGTGAATTGTGCAAGACTGTTGAATCTCAGATCTGTACCTCTGAAACAAATAATGCAATATATGTTAAGAAAGAAAAAAAGAAGAAGAAGAATGTAGCAGGAGGGGAAGAATGAAGGGGGGAAAATCGGAGGGGGAGAAGAACCATGAGAGATGATGGACTCTGAAAAACAAACTGAGGGTTCTAGAGGGGAGGGGGCTGGGAGGATGGCTTAGCCTGGTGATGGGTATTGAGCAGGGCACGTTCTGCATGGAGCACTGGGTGTTATGCACAAACAATGAATCATGGAACACTATATCTAAAACTAATGATGTAATGTATGGGGATTAACATAACAATAAAAACATTAAATAATAATTAAAAAAAAGAACGCTTGCTATTAGACTTCCATGCAAAAGTGGGGCCGCAGTGCTAGCCTCAGGAAACAAGTGGGGAGTCATGTTCTGCCTTCTGCCGGGGCCTGAGTCCCACACGGAAAATGGGTCTGGACTCACTTGCAGTGCGCTCACGCATGCACACAGCAAAATGCGTCCACCCTCCGGCATGGCTACTTTAGCCGAAGCAGGAAATCTCTACAGAGTTGTTCCTTTGAGTTAGGTGGTTGGCTTTAGCCCTGCAGGCACACCCGGGGCAAGGGTACTAGCCTCATAAACAAGAGGTGAGTTGAGAACTGCCTTCCGCTCCGGCCTGTTTCTCACTCCATTTCACGTATGGGACCCTTTCCCCGGGCTCTCAGACAGACACGAGCACTGTCAAATTCCTCTGGCTTCAGGAACGGCAATGTTAACTCAAGCGCAGTAACTCTATAGCATTGATTCTTGGTGTTAGTAGCCTGGGAACTAGGCTTCCAGGCACACAGGGTACAGCAGTGCTAATCTCCTCAAACAAGAGGGGAGTCGACAGCAGCCTTCCTTCCAGGCCTGCTTCTCACTCCGAGTTACGTTTAGGTTCCATTTCTCATGCTTTCACAAAAACACACAACAGATGAAGTGCACGCTCAGGAAGGGCGATCTTTGCTGAGGCACGGGTCCTCCGCACTTTTGTTCCTTTCCGTTGGGTGGATGGCACTTAGGACTACACGCACACACGGGAGAGCCGATCTAGTTTCCCGAAACAAGAGTTGAGTCGATAGCTGCCTCCTGCCCATGCTTATTTCTGCCTCGGAATTCTGCTGGGACTCATTCCCCAGGTTTGCACTCAAGCAGAGTTGAAAATCCTGCCACCCTGTGGAGAGGCGAATGAGCTGAAGCTGGGATTCTTGACCGGCTTCTTTCTGCCAAAACAGTGTGGAGCACTTAGCATTCCTATGCACACATGGAGCAGTAGTGTTAGCTTCAGGTAACAAGAGCTGAGTCGAGAGGTGCCTTCTGGCCCGGACTTCTTCTCCCTCGGTCTCACGTAAGGAACCCGTTCCCCAGGCTCTCACCCACGGTAGCCTGGAAAGTGCTTCCTCCCTCAGAGACGTGGATGGTAGCTAAAGCACGATTTCTCTACCGTGTTGTTTCTTCGAGTTAGAACGCTAGCTATTAGACTGCCATGCAAATGTGGGGCTGCCGTGCTAGCTTGGTCAAACACATGGGGAGTCGTGTTCTGCCTTTCGCAGGGGCCTGAGTCTCACTCGCAAAAAGCTTTGGACTCCCTTGCAGTGCTCTCACGCACGCACACCACAAAATGCTGCCACCCTCAGGAGCAGCTGTTTTACCTGCAGCACAGGCTCTCAACCGAGTTTTTCCTTCGAGTTAGGTGGCTGTGTTTAAGGCGGCGCACACACCCTCTCGAATGGTACTAGCCCCATAACCAGGATGTGAGTTAAGAGCTGCCTTCTGTACCGGCCTGTCTCTCCCCCGATATTACGATATTGAAACCGTCCCCAGGCTCTCAGCCACAGTACACCCTAAACTGCTCCGCCCACAGAGAGGTCGACGGTAGCTAAAGCACGGTTTCTCTACAGTGTTGTTTCTTCGAGTTAGAACGCTAGCTATTAGACTGCCATGCAAATGTGGGGCTGCCGTGCTAGCTTGGTCAAACACATGGGGAGTCGTGTTCTGCCTTTTGCTGGGGCCTGAGTCTCACTCGCAAAAAGCTTTGGACTCCCTTGCAGTACTCTCACGCACGCACACAACAAAATGCTGCCACCCTCAGGAGCACCTGTTTTACCTGAAGCACAGGCTCTCAATCAAGTTTTCCTTCGAGTTAGGTGGCTGTGTTGAAGCCTGCACACACACCCTGGCGAACGGTACCAGCCCCATAACCATGATGTGTGTTGAGAGCTGCCTTCTGTACCGGCCTGCCTCTCCCCGATATTATGATATTGAAACTGTGCCCAGGCTCTCAGCCACAGTACACCCTAAACTGCTTCGCCCACAGAGAGGTCGACGGTAGCTAAAGCACGGTTTCTCTGCTGTGTAGTTTCTTCGAGTTAGAACGCTAGCTATTAGACTTCCATGCAAAAGTGGGGCTGCCGTGCTAGCGTGATGAAACACATGGGGAGTCGTGTTCTGCCTTTCGCTGGGGCCTGAGTCTCACTCGCAAAAAGCTTTGGACTTCCTTGCAGTGCTCTCACGCACGCACACAACAAAATGCTGCCACCCTCAGGAGCAGCTGTTTGACCTGACGCACAAGCTCTGAACCGAGATTTTCCTTCGAGTTAGGTGGCTGTGTTTACCCTGGGCAACGGTACTAGCCCCATACCCATGATGTGGGTTGAGAGCTGCCTTCTGTACCGGCCTGTCTCTCCCCCGATATTACGATATTGAAACCGTCCCCAGGCTCTCAGCCACAGTACACCCTAAACTGCTTCGCCCACAGAGAGGTCGACGGTAGCTAAAGCACGGTTTGTCTACAGTGTTGTTTGTTCGAGTTAGAAAGCTAGCTATTAGACTTCCATTCAAAAGTGGGGCCGCAGTAGTAGTTTCATGGAGCAAGTGGGGAGTCGTGTTCTGGCTTCTTCCGGGGCCTGGGTCTCACAAGGAAAATGGTTTTGGACTCACTTGCTGTGCACTCACGCATGCACACCACACAATGCGTCCACCCTGACGCATGGCTCTTTTAGCCGAAGCAGGAATTCCCTACAGAGTTGTTCCTTTGAGTTAGGTGGTTGGCTTATGGCCTGCAGGCACACCCGGGGCAAGGGGACTAGCCTCATAAACAAGAGGTGAGTTGAGAGCTGCCTTCCGCACCGGCCTGTTTCTCACTCCATTTCACGTATGGGACCCTTTCCCGGTCTCTCATACACGACCACTATACAACTCCTGCGGCTTCAGGAACGGCAATGGTAGCTAAAGCGCAGTAAGGCTACAGCATTGATTCTTGGTGTTAGTAGCCTGGTAGGCGAATGAGCTGCAGCTGGGATTCTTTACAGACTTGTTTCTTCCCAGTCAGGGTCGAGCACATAGCATTCCAAGCACACATGGAGCAGTAGTCTTAGCTTCAGGTAGCAAGAGCTGAGTCCAGAGGTGCCTTCTGCCCGGACCTATTTCTCCCTTGGTTTCACGTATGGAACCCGTTCCCCAGGCTCTCAGCCACGGTACTCCGTGTAATGCTTCCTCCGTCTAGAGGTCGACGGTAGCTAAAGCACGGTTTCTCTACAGTGTTGTTTCTTCGAGTGAGAACACTAGCTGTTAGACTTCCATGCAAAAGTGGGGCTGCCGTGCTAGCGTGATGAAACACATGGGGAGTCGTGTTCTGCCTTCTGCTGGGGCCTGAGGCTCATTCACAAAAAGCTTTGGACTCCCTTGCAGTGCTCTCATGCACGCACACAACAAAATGCTTCCACCCTCAGGAGCGGCTCTTTTAGCTGAAGCATGGATTCTCCAGCGAGTTTTTCCTTCGAGTTAGGCAGTTTTCATGAAGCCTGCACACACACCCGGGGCAACGGTACTAGCCCCATAACCATGGTTTGAGTTGAGAGCTGCCTTCTCTCCGGCCTGTCTCTCCCTCGATTTCACGAAACGGAACCCGTCCCCAGGCTCTCACCCACCGTACACCCTAAACTGCTTCCTCCCACATAGAGGTCGTCGGTAGCTAAAGCACGGTTTCTCTTCAGTGTTGTTTCTCCGAGTTAGAACGCTTGCTATGAATGTCCACAATAGCCAAACTGTGGAAAGAGCCATGTCCACCAACAGATGAATGGATAAAGAAGAGGGGGTATATATATATATATATATACAATGGAATATTATGCAGCCATCAAAAGGAATGAGATCTTGCCATCTGCAACGACGTGGATGGAACTGGAGGGTATCATGCTGAGCGAAATAAGTCAAACCGAGAAAGACATGTATCATATGACCTCACTGATATGAGGAATTCTTAATCTCAGGAAACAAACTGAGGGTTGCTAGAGTGGGGGGTGGGGTGGGAGGGATGGGGTCACTGGGTGTTGGACACTGTGGAGGGTATGTGTTCTGGTAAGCGCTGTGAATTGTGCAAGACTGTTGAATCTCAGATCTCTACCTCTGAAACAAATAATGCAATATATGTTAAGAAAGAAAAAAAGAAGAAGAAGAATGTAGCAGGAGGGGAAGAATGAAGGGGGGAAAATCGGAGGGGGAGAAGAACCATGAGAGATGATGGACTCTGAAAAACAAACTGAGGGTTCTAGAGGGGAGGGGGCTGGGAGGATGGCTTAGCCTGGTGATGGGTATTGAGCAGGGCACGTTCTGCATGGAGCACTGGGTGTTATGCACAAACAATGAATCATGGAACACTATATCTAAAACTAATGATGTAATGTATGGGGATTAACATAACAATAAAAACATTAAATAATAATTAAAAAAAAGAATGCTTGCTATTAGACTTCCATGCAAAAGTGGGGCCGCAGTGCTAGCCTCAGGAAACAAGTGGGGAGTCATGTTCTGCCTTCTGCCGGGGCCTGAGTCCCACACGGAAAATGGGTCTGGACTCACTTGCAGTGCGCTCACGCATGCACACAGCAAAATGCGTCCACCCTCCGGCATGGCTACTTTAGCCGAAGCAGGAAATCTCTACAGAGTTGTTCCTTTGAGTTAGGTGGTTGGCTTTAGCCCTGCAGGCACACCCGGGGCAAGGGTACTAGCCTCATAAACAAGAGGTGAGTTGAGAACTGCCTTCCGCTCCGGCCTGTTTCTCACTCCATTTCACGTATGGGACCCTTTCCCCGGGCTCTCAGACAGACACGAGCACTGTCAAATTCCTCTGGCTTCAGGAACGGCAATGTTAACTCAAGCGCAGTAACTCTATAGCATTGATTCTTGGTGTTAGTAGCCTGGGAACTAGGCTTCCAGGCACACAGGGTACAGCAGTGCTAATCTCCTCAAACAAGAGGGGAGTCGACAGCAGCCTTCCTTCCAGGCCTGCTTCTCACTCCGAGTTACGTTTAGGTTCCATTTCTCATGCTTTCACAAAAACACACAACAGATGAAGTGCACGCTCAGGAAGGGCGATCTTTGCTGAGGCACGGGTCCTCCGCACTTTTGTTCCTTTCCGTTGGGTGGATGGCACTTAGGACTACACGCACACACGGGAGAGCCGATCTAGTTTCCCGAAACAAGAGTTGAGTCGATAGCTGCCTCCTGCCCATGCTTATTTCTGCCTCGGAATTCTGCTGGGACTCATTCCCCAGGTTTGCACTCAAGCAGAGTTGAAAATCCTGCCACCCTGTGGAGAGGCGAATGAGCTGAAGCTGGGATTCTTGACCGGCTTCTTTCTGCCAAAACAGTGTGGAGCACTTAGCATTCCTATGCACACATGGAGCAGTAGTGTTAGCTTCAGGTAACAAGAGCTGAGTCGAGAGGTGCCTTCTGGCCCGGACTTCTTCTCCCTCGGTCTCACGTAAGGAACCCGTTCCCCAGGCTCTCACCCACGGTAGCCTGGAAAGTGCTTCCTCCCTCAGAGACGTGGATGGTAGCTAAAGCACGATTTCTCTACCGTGTTGTTTCTTCGAGTTAGAACGCTAGCTATTAGACTGCCATGCAAATGTGGGGCTGCCGTGCTAGCTTGGTCAAACACGTGGGGAGTCGTGTTCTGCCTTTCGCAGGGGCCTGAGTCTCACTCGCAAAAAGCTTTGGACTCCCTTGCAGTGCTCTCACGCACGCACACCACAAAATGCTGCCACCCTCAGGAGCAGCTGTTTTACCTGCAGCACAGGCTCTCAACCGAGTTTTTCCTTCGAGTTAGGTGGCTGTGTTTAAGGCGGCACACACACCCTCTCGAATGGTACTAGCCCCATAACCAGGATGTGAGTTAAGAGCTGCCTTCTGTACCGGCCTGTCTCTCCCCGATATTACGATATTGAAACCGTCCCCAGGCTCTCAGCCACAGTACACCCTAAACTGCTCCGCCCACAGAGAGGTCGACGGTAGCTAAAGCACGGTTTCTCTACAGTGTTGTTTCTTCGAGTTAGAACGCTAGCTATTAGACTGCCATGCAAATGTGGGGCTGCCGTGCTAGCTTGGTCAAACACATGGGGAGTCGTGTTCTGCCTTTTGCTGGGGCCTGAGTCTCACTCGCAAAAAGCTTTGGACTCCCTTGCACTACTCTCACGCACGCACACAACAAAATGCTGCCACCCTCAGGAGCACCTGTTTTACCTGAAGCACAGGCTCTCAATCAAGTTTTCCTTCGAGTTAGGTGGCTGTGTTGAAGCCTGCACACACACCCTGGCGAACGGTACCAGCCCCATAACCATGATGTGTGTTGAGAGCTGCCTTCTGTACCGGCCTGCCTCTCCCCGATATTATGATATTGAAACTGTGCCCAGGCTCTCAGCCACAGTACACCCTAAACTGCTTCGCCCACAGAGAGGTCGACGGTAGCTAAAGCACGGTTTCTCTGCTGTGTAGTTTCTTCGAGTTAGAACGCTAGCTATTAGACTTCCATGCAAAAGTGGGGCTGCCGTGCTAGCGTGATGAAACACATGGGGAGTCGTGTTCTGCCTTTCGCTGGGGCCTGAGTCTCACTCGCAAAAAGCTTTGGACTTCCTTGCAGTGCTCTCACGCACGCACACAACAACATGCTGCCACCCTCAGGAGCAGCTGTTTGACCTGACGCACAAGCTCTGAACCGAGATTTTCCTTCGAGTTAGGTGGCTGTGTTTACCCTGGGCAACGGTACTAGCCCCATACCCATGATGTGGGTTGAGAGCTGCCTTCTGTACCGGCCTGTCTCTCCCCCGATATTACGATATTGAAACCGTCCCCAGGCTCTCAGCCACAGTACACCCTAAACTGCTTCGCCCACAGAGAGGTCGACGGTAGCTAAAGCACGGTTTGTCTACAGTGTTGTTTGTTCGAGTTAGAAAGCTAGCTATTAGACTTCCATTCAAAAGGGGGGCCGCAGTACTAGTTTCATGGAGCAAGTGGGGAGTCGTGTTCTGGCTTCTTCCGGGGCCTGGGTCTCACAAGGAAAATGGTTTTGGACTCACTTGCTGTGCACTCACGCATGCACACCACACAATGCGTCCACCCTGAGGCATGGCTCTTTTAGCCGAAGCAGGAATTCCCTACAGAGTTGTTCCTTTGAGTTAGGTGGTTGGCTTATGGCCTGCAGGCACACCCGGGGCAAGGGGACTAGCCTCATAAACAAGAGGTGAGTTGAGAGCTGCCTTCCGCACCGGCCTGTTTCTCACTCCATTTCACGTATGGGACCCTTTCCCCGGTCTCTCATACACGACCACTATACAACTCCTGCGGCTTCAGGAACGGCAATGGTAGCTAAAGCGCAGTAAGGCTACAGCATTGATTCTTGGTGTTAGTAGCCTGGTAGGCGAATGAGCTGCAGCTGGGATTCTTTACAGACTTGTTTCTTCCCAGTCAGGGTCGAGCACATAGCATTCCAAGCACACATGGAGCAGTAGTCTTAGCTTCAGGTAGCAAGAGCTGAGTCCAGAGGTGCCTTCTGCCCGGACCTATTTCTCCCTTGGTTTCACGTATGGAACCCGTTCCCCAGGCTCTCAGCCACGGTACTCCGTGTAATGCTTCCTCCGTCTAGAGGTCGACGGTAGCTAAAGCACGGTTTGTCTACAGTGTTGTTTCTTCGAGTGAGAACACTAGCTGTTAGACTTCCATGCAAAAGTGGGGCTGCCGTGCTAGCGTGATGAAACACATGGGGAGTCGTGTTCTGCCTTCTGCTGGGGCCTGAGGCTCATTCACAAAAAGCTTTGGACTCCCTTGCAGTGCTCTCATGCACGCACACAACAAAATGCTTCCACCCTCAGGAGCGGCTCTTTTAGCTGAAGCATGGATTCTCCAGCGAGTTTTTCCTTCGAGTTAGGCAGTTTTCATGAAGCCTGCACACACACCCGGGGCAACGGTACTAGCCCCATAACCATGGTTTGAGTTGAGAGCTGCCTTCTCTCCGGCCTGTCTCTCCCTCGATTTCACGAAACGGAACCCGTCCCCAGGCTCTCACCCACCGTACACCCTAAACTGCTTCCTCCCACATAGAGGTCGTCGGTAGCTAAAGCACGGTTTCTCTTCAGTGTTGTTTCTCCGAGTTAGAACGCTTGCTATGAATGTCCACAATAGCCAAACTGTGGAAAGAGCCATGTCCACCAACAGATGAATGGATAAAGAAGAGGGGGTATATATATATACAATGGAATATTATGCAGCCATCAAAAGGAATGAGATCTTGCCATCTGCAACGACGTGGATGGAACTGGAGGGTATCATGCTGAGCGAAATAAGTCAAACCGAGAAAGACATGTATCATATGACCTCACTGATATGAGGAATTCTTAATCTCAGGAAACAAACTGAGGGTTGCTAGAGTGGGGGGTGGGGTGGGAGGGATGGGGTCACTGGGTGTTGGACACTGTGGAGGGTATGTGTTCTGGTAAGCGCTGTGAATTGTGCAAGACTGTTGAATCTCAGATCTGTACCTCTGAAACAAATAATGCAATATATGTTAAGAAAGAAAAAAAGAAGAAGAAGAATGTAGCAGGAGGGGAAGAATGAAGGGGGGAAAATCGGAGGGGGAGAAGAACCATGAGAGATGATGGACTCTGAAAAACAAACTGAGGGTTCTAGAGGGGAGGGGGCTGGGAGGATGGCTTAGCCTGGTGATGGGTATTGAGCAGGGCACGTTCTGCATGGAGCACTGGGTGTTATGCACAAACAATGAATCATGGAACACTATATCTAAAACTAATGATGTAATGTATGGGGATTAACATAACAATAAAAACATTAAATAATAATTAAAAAAAAGAACGCTTGCTATTAGACTTCCATGCAAAAGTGGGGCCGCAGTGCTAGCCTCAGGAAACAAGTGGGGAGTCATGTTCTGCCTTCTGCCGGGGCCTGAGTCCCACACGGAAAATGGGTCTGGACTCACTTGCAGTGCGCTCACGCATGCACACAGCAAAATGCGTCCACCCTCCGGCATGGCTACTTTAGCCGAAGCAGGAAATCTCTACAGAGTTGTTCCTTTGAGTTAGGTGGTTGGCTTTAGCCCTGCAGGCACACCCGGGGCAAGGGTACTAGCCTCATAAACAAGAGGTGAGTTGAGAACTGCCTTCCGCTCCGGCCTGTTTCTCACTCCATTTCACGTATGGGACCCTTTCCCCGGGCTCTCAGACAGACACGAGCACTGTCAAATTCCTCTGGCTTCAGGAACGGCAATGTTAACTCAAGCGCAGTAACTCTATAGCATTGATTCTTGGTGTTAGTAGCCTGGGAACTAGGCTTCCAGGCACACAGGGTACAGCAGTGCTAATCTCCTCAAACAAGAGGGGAGTCGACAGCAGCCTTCCTTCCAGGCCTGCTTCTCACTCCGAGTTACGTTTAGGTTCCATTTCTCATGCTTTCACAAAAACACACAACAGATGAAGTGCACGCTCAGGAAGGGCGATCTTTGCTGAGGCACGGGTCCTCCGCACTTTTGTTCCTTTCCGTTGGGTGGATGGCACTTAGGACTACACGCACACACGGGAGAGCCGATCTAGTTTCCCGAAACAAGAGTTGAGTCGATAGCTGCCTCCTGCCCATGCTTATTTCTGCCTCGGAATTCTGCTGGGACTCATTCCCCAGGTTTGCACTCAAGCAGAGTTGAAAATCCTGCCACCCTGTGGAGAGGCGAATGAGCTGAAGCTGGGATTCTTGACCGGCTTCTTTCTGCCAAAACAGTGTGGAGCACTTAGCATTCCTATGCACACATGGAGCAGTAGTGTTAGCTTCAGGTAACAAGAGCTGAGTCGAGAGGTGCCTTCTGGCCCGGACTTCTTCTCCCTCGGTCTCACGTAAGGAACCCGTTCCCCAGGCTCTCACCCACGGTAGCCTGGAAAGTGCTTCCTCCCTCAGAGACGTGGATGGTAGCTAAAGCACGATTTCTCTACCGTGTTGTTTCTTCGAGTTAGAACGCTAGCTATTAGACTGCCATGCAAATGTGGGGCTGCCGTGCTAGCTTGGTCAAACACATGGGGAGTCGTGTTCTGCCTTTCGCAGGGGCCTGAGTCTCACTCGCAAAAAGCTTTGGACTCCCTTGCAGTGCTCTCACGCACGCACACCACAAAATGCTGCCACCCTCAGGAGCAGCTGTTTTACCTGCAGCACAGGCTCTCAACCGAGTTTTTCCTTCGAGTTAGGTGGCTGTGTTTAAGGCGGCGCACACACCCTCTCGAATGGTACTAGCCCCATAACCAGGATGTGAGTTAAGAGCTGCCTTCTGTACCGGCCTGTCTCTCCCCGATATTACGATATTGAAACCGTCCCCAGGCTCTCAGCCACAGTACACCCTAAACTGCTCCGCCCACAGAGAGGTCGACGGTAGCTAAAGCACGGTTTCTCTACAGTGTTGTTTCTTCGAGTTAGAACGCTAGCTATTAGACTGCCATGCAAATGTGGGGCTGCCGTGCTAGCTTGGTCAAACACATGGGGAGTCGTGTTCTGCCTTTTGCTGGGGCCTGAGTCTCACTCGCAAAAAGCTTTGGACTCCCTTGCACTACTCTCACGCACGCACACAACAAAATGCTGCCACCCTCAGGAGCACCTGTTTTACCTGAAGCACAGGCTCTCAATCAAGTTTTCCTTCGAGTTAGGTGGCTGTGTTGAAGCCTGCACACACACCCTGGCGAACGGTACCAGCCCCATAACCATGATGTGTGTTGAGAGCTGCCTTCTGTACCGGCCTGCCTCTCCCCGATATTATGATATTGAAACTGTGCCCAGGCTCTCAGCCACAGTACACCCTAAACTGCTTCGCCCACAGAGAGGTCGACGGTAGCTAAAGCACGGTTTCTCTGCTGTGTAGTTTCTTCGAGTTAGAACGCTAGCTATTAGACTTCCATGCAAAAGTGGGGCTGCCGTGCTAGCGTGATGAAACACATGGGGAGTCGTGTTCTGCCTTTCGCTGGGGCCTGAGTCTCACTCGCAAAAAGCTTTGGACTTCCTTGCAGTGCTCTCACGCACGCACACAACAAAATGCTGCCACCCTCAGGAGCAGCTGTTTGACCTGACGCACAAGCTCTGAACCGAGATTTTCCTTCGAGTTAGGTGGCTGTGTTTACCCTGGGCAACGGTACTAGCCCCATACCCATGATGTGGGTTGAGAGCTGCCTTCTGTACCGGCCTGTCTCTCCCCCGATATTACGATATTGAAACCGTCCCCAGGCTCTCAGCCACAGTACACCCTAAACTGCTTCGCCCACAGAGAGGTCGACGGTAGCTAAAGCACGGTTTGTCTACAGTGTTGTTTGTTCGAGTTAGAAAGCTAGCTATTAGACTTCCATTCAAAAGTGGGGCCGCAGTAGTAGTTTCATGGAGCAAGTGGGGAGTCGTGTTCTGGCTTCTTCCGGGGCCTGGGTCTCACAAGGAAAATGGTTTTGGACTCACTTGCTGTGCACTCACGCATGCACACCACACAATGCGTCCACCCTGAGGCATGGCTCTTTTAGCCGAAGCAGGAATTCCCTACAGAGCTGTTCCTTTGAGTTAGGTGGTTGGCTTATGGCCTGCAGGCACACCCGGGGCAAGGGGACTAGCCTCATAAACAAGAGGTGAGTTGAGAGCTGCCTTCCGCACCGGCCTGTTTCTCACTCCATTTCACGTATGGGACCCTTTCCCCGGTCTCTCATACACGACCACTATACAACACCTGCGGCTTCAGGAACGGCAATGGTAGCTAAAGCGCAGTAAGGCTACAGCATTGATTCTTGGTGTTAGTAGCCTGGTAGGCGAATGAGCTGCAGCTGGGATTCTTTACAGACTTGTTTCTTCCCAGTCAGGGTCGAGCACATAGCATTCCAAGCACACATGGAGCAGTAGTCTTAGCTTCAGGTAGCAAGAGCTGAGTCCAGAGGTGCCTTCTGCCCGGACCTATTTCTCCCTTGGTTTCACGTATGGAACCCGTTCCCCAGGCTCTCAGCCACGGTACTCCGTGTAATGCTTCCTCCGTCTAGAGGTCGACGGTAGCTAAAGCACGGTTTGTCTACAGTGTTGTTTCTTCGAGTGAGAACACTAGCTGTTAGACTTCCATGCAAAAGTGGGGCTGCCGTGCTAGCGTGATGAAACACATGGGGAGTCGTGTTCTGCCTTCTGCTGGGGCCTGAGGCTCATTCACAAAAAGCTTTGGACTCCCTTGCAGTGCTCTCATGCACGCACACAACAAAATGCTTCCACCCTCAGGAGCGGCTCTTTTAGCTGAAGCATGGATTCTCCAGCGAGTTTTTCCTTCGAGTTAGGCAGTTTTCATGAAGCCTGCACACACACCCGGGGCAACGGTACTAGCCCCATAACCATGGTTTGAGTTGAGAGCTGCCTTCTCTCCGGCCTGTCTCTCCCTCGATTTCACGAAACGGAACCCGTCCCCAGGCTCTCACCCACCGTACACCCTAAACTGCTTCCTCCCACATAGAGGTCGTCGGTAGCTAAAGCACGGTTTCTCTTCAGTGTTGTTTCTCCGAGTTAGAACGCTTGCTATGAATGTCCACAATAGCCAAACTGTGGAAAGAGCCATGTCCACCAACAGATGAATGGATAAAGAAGAGGGGGTATATATATATACAATGGAATATTATGCAGCCATCAAAAGGAATGAGATCTTGCCATCTGCAACGACGTGGATGGAACTGGAGGGTATCATGCTGAGCGAAATAAGTCAAACCGAGAAAGACATGTATCATATGACCTCACTGATATGAGGAATTCTTAATCTCAGGAAACAAACTGAGGGTTGCTAGAGTGGGGGGTGGGGTGGGAGGGATGGGGTCACTGGGTGTTGGACACTGTGGAGGGTATGTGTTCTGGTAAGCGCTGTGAATTGTGCAAGACTGTTGAATCTCAGATCTGTACCTCTGAAACAAATAATGCAATATATGTTAAGAAAGAAAAAAAGAAGAAGAAGAATGTAGCAGGAGGGGAAGAATGAAGGGGGGAAAATCGGAGGGGGAGAAGAACCATGAGAGATGATGGACTCTGAAAAACAAACTGAGGGTTCTAGAGGGGAGGGGGCTGGGAGGATGGCTTAGCCTGGTGATGGGTATTGAGCAGGGCACGTTCTGCATGGAGCACTGGGTGTTATGCACAAACAATGAATCATGGAACACTATATCTAAAACTAATGATGTAATGTATGGGGATTAACATAACAATAAAAACATTAAATAATAATTAAAAAAAAGAACGCTTGCTATTAGACTTCCATGCAAAAGTGGGGCCGCAGTGCTAGCCTCAGGAAACAAGTGGGGAGTCATGTTCTGCCTTCTGCCGGGGCCTGAGTCCCACACGGAAAATGGGTCTGGACTCACTTGCAGTGCGCTCACGCATGCACACAGCAAAATGCGTCCACCCTCCGGCATGGCTACTTTAGCCGAAGCAGGAAATCTCTACAGAGTTGTTCCTTTGAGTTAGGTGGTTGGCTTTAGCCCTGCAGGCACACCCGGGGCAAGGGTACTAGCCTCATAAACAAGAGGTGAGTTGAGAACTGCCTTCCGCTCCGGCCTGTTTCTCACTCCATTTCACGTATGGGACCCTTTCCCCGGGCTCTCAGACAGACACGAGCACTGTCAAATTCCTCTGGCTTCAGGAACGGCAATGTTAACTCAAGCGCAGTAACTCTATAGCATTGATTCTTGGTGTTAGTAGCCTGGGAACTAGGCTTCCAGGCACACAGGGTACAGCAGTGCTAATCTCCTCAAACAAGAGGGGAGTCGACAGCAGCCTTCCTTCCAGGCCTGCTTCTCACTCCGAGTTACGTTTAGGTTCCATTTCTCATGCTTTCACAAAAACACACAACAGATGAAGTGCACGCTCAGGAAGGGCGATCTTTGCTGAGGCACGGGTCCTCCGCACTTTTGTTCCTTTCCGTTGGGTGGATGGCACTTAGGACTACACGCACACACGGGAGAGCCGATCTAGTTTCCCGAAACAAGAGTTGAGTCGATAGCTGCCTCCTGCCCATGCTTATTTCTGCCTCGGAATTCTGCTGGGACTCATTCCCCAGGTTTGCACTCAAGCAGAGTTGAAAATCCTGCCACCCTGTGGAGAGGCGAATGAGCTGAAGCTGGGATTCTTGACCGGCTTCTTTCTGCCAAAACAGTGTGGAGCACTTAGCATTCCTATGCACACATGGAGCAGTAGTGTTAGCTTCAGGTAACAAGAGCTGAGTCGAGAGGTGCCTTCTGGCCCGGACTTCTTCTCCCTCGGTCTCACGTAAGGAACCCGTTCCCCAGGCTCTCACCCACGGTAGCCTGGAAAGTGCTTCCTCCCTCAGAGACGTGGATGGTAGCTAAAGCACGATTTCTCTACCGTGTTGTTTCTTCGAGTTAGAACGCTAGCTATTAGACTGCCATGCAAATGTGGGGCTGCCGTGCTAGCTTGGTCAAACACATGGGGAGTCGTGTTCTGCCTTTCGCAGGGGCCTGAGTCTCACTCGCAAAAAGGTTTGGACTCCCTTGCAGTGCTCTCACGCACGCACACCACAAAATGCTGCCACCCTCAGGAGCAGCTGTTTTACCTGCAGCACAGGCTCTCAACCGAGTTTTTCCTTCGAGTTAGGTGGCTGTTTTTAAGGCGGCGCACACACCCTCTCGAATGGTACTAGCCCCATAACCAGGATGTGAGTTAAGAGCTGCCTTCTGTACCGGCCTGTCTCTCCCCGATATTACGATATTGAAACCGTCCCCAGGCTCTCAGCCACAGTACACCCTAAACTGCTCCGCCCACAGAGAGGTCGACGGTAGCTAAAGCACGGTTTCTCTACAGTGTTGTTTCTTCGAGTTAGAACGCTAGCTATTAGACTGCCATGCAAATGTGGGGCTGCCGTGCTAGCTTGGTCAAACACATGGGGAGTCGTGTTCTGCCTTTTGCTGGGGCCTGAGTCTCACTCGCAAAAAGCTTTGGACTCCCTTGCACTACTCTCACGCACGCACACAACAAAATGCTGCCACCCTCAGGAGCACCTGTTTTACCTGAAGCACAGGCTCTCAATCAAGTTTTCCTTCGAGTTAGGTGGCTGTGTTGAAGCCTGCACACACACCCTGGCGAACGGTACCAGCCCCATAACCATGATGTGTGTTGAGAGCTGCCTTCTGTACCGGCCTGCCTCTCCCCGATATTATGATATTGAAACTGTGCCCAGGCTCTCAGCCACAGTACACCCTAAACTGCTTCGCCCACAGAGAGGTCGACGGTAGCTAAAGCACGGTTTCTCTGCTGTGTAGTTTCTTCGAGTTAGAACGCTAGCTATTAGACTTCCATGCAAAAGTGGGGCTGCCGTGCTAGCGTGATGAAACACATGGGGAGTCGTGTTCTGCCTTTCGCTGGGGCCTGAGTCTCACTCGCAAAAAGCTTTGGACTTCCTTGCAGTGCTCTCACGCACGCACACAACAAAATGCTGCCACCCTCAGGAGCAGCTGTTTGACCTGACGCACAAGCTCTGAACCGAGATTTTCCTTCGAGTTAGGTGGCTGTGTTTACCCTGGGCAACGGTACTAGCCCCATACCCATGATGTGGGTTGAGAGCTGCCTTCTGTACCGGCCTGTCTCTCCCCCGATATTACGATATTGAAACCGTCCCCAGGCTCTCAGCCACAGTACACCCTAAACTGCTTCGCCCACAGAGAGGTCGACGGTAGCTAAAGCACGGTTTGTCTACAGTGTTGTTTGTTCGAGTTAGAAAGCTAGCTATTAGACTTCCATTCAAAAGTGGGGCCGCAGTAGTAGTTTCATGGAGCAAGTGGGGAGTCGTGTTCTGGCTTCTTCCGGGGCCTGGGTCTCACAAGGAAAATGGTTTTGGACTCACTTGCTGTGCACTCACGCATGCACACCACACAATGCGTCCACCCTGAGGCATGGCTCTTTTAGCCGAAGCAGGAATTCCCTACAGAGCTGTTCCTTTGAGTTAGGTGGTTGGCTTATGGCCTGCAGGCACACCCGGGGCAAGGGGACTAGCCTCATAAACAAGAGGTGAGTTGAGAGCTGCCTTCCGCACCGGCCTGTTTCTCACTCCATTTCACGTATGGGACCCTTTCCCCGGTCTCTCATACACGAGCACTATACAACTCCTGCGGCTTCAGGAACGGCAATGGTAGCTAAAGCGCAGTAAGGCTACAGCATTGATTCTTGGTGTTAGTAGCCTGGTAGGCGAATGAGCTGCAGCTGGGATTCTTTACAGACTTGTTTCTTCCCAGTCAGGGTCGAGCACATAGCATTCCAAGCACACATGGAGCAGTAGTCTTAGCTTCAGGTAGCAAGAGCTGAGTCCAGAGGTGCCTTCTGCCCGGACCTATTTCTCCCTTGGTTTCACGTATGGAACCCGTTCCCCAGGCTCTCAGCCACGGTACTCCGTGTAATGCTTCCTCCGTCTAGAGGTCGACGGTAGCTAAAGCACGGTTTGTCTACAGTGTTGTTTCTTCGAGTGAGAACACTAGCTGTTAGACTTCCATGCAAAAGTGGGGCTGCCGTGCTAGCGTGATGAAACACATGGGGAGTCGTGTTCTGCCTTCTGCTGGGGCCTGAGGCTCATTCACAAAAAGCTTTGGACTCCCTTGCAGTGCTCTCATGCACGCACACAACAAAATGCTTCCACCCTCAGGAGCGGCTCTTTTAGCTGAAGCATGGATTCTCCAGCGAGTTTTTCCTTCGAGTTAGGCAGTTTTCATGAAGCCTGCACACACACCCGGGGCAACGGTACTAGCCCCATAACCATGGTTTGAGTTGAGAGCTGCCTTCTCTCCGGCCTGTCTCTCCCTCGATTTCACGAAACGGAACCCGTCCCCAGGCTCTCACCCACCGTACACCCTAAACTGCTTCCTCCCACATAGAGGTCGTCGGTAGCTAAAGCACGGTTTCTCTTCAGTGTTGTTTCTCCGAGTTAGAACGCTTGCTATGAATGTCCACAATAGCCAAACTGTGGAAAGAGCCATGTCCACCAACAGATGAATGGATAAAGAAGAGGGGGTATATATATATACAATGGAATATTATGCAGCCATCAAAAGGAATGAGATCTTGCCATCTGCAACGACGTGGATGGAACTGGAGGGTATCATGCTGAGCGAAATAAGTCAAACCGAGAAAGACATGTATCATATGACCTCACTGATATGAGGAATTCTTAATCTCAGGAAACAAACTGAGGGTTGCTAGAGTGGGGGGTGGGGTGGGAGGGATGGGGTCACTGGGTGTTGGACACTGTGGAGGGTATGTGTTCTGGTAAGCGCTGTGAATTGTGCAAGACTGTTGAATCTCAGATCTGTACCTCTGAAACAAATAATGCAATATATGTTAAGAAAGAAAAAAAGAAGAAGAAGAATGTAGCAGGAGGGGAAGAATGAAGGGGGGAAAATCGGAGGGGGAGAAGAACCATGAGAGATGATGGACTCTGAAAAACAAACTGAGGGTTCTAGAGGGGAGGGGGCTGGGAGGATGGCTTAGCCTGGTGATGGGTATTGAGCAGGGCACGTTCTGCATGGAGCACTGGGTGTTATGCACAAACAATGAATCATGGAACACTATATCTAAAACTAATGATGTAATGTATGGGGATTAACATAACAATAAAAACATTAAATAATAATTAAAAAAAAGAACGCTTGCTATTAGACTTCCATGCAAAAGTGGGGCCGCAGTGCTAGCCTCAGGAAACAAGTGGGGAGTCATGTTCTGCCTTCTGCCGGGGCCTGAGTCCCACACGGAAAATGGGTCTGGACTCACTTGCAGTGCGCTCACGCATGCACACAGCAAAATGCGTCCACCCTCCGGCATGGCTACTTTAGCCGAAGCAGGAAATCTCTACAGAGTTGTTCCTTTGAGTTAGGTGGTTGGCTTTAGCCCTGCAGGCACACCCGGGGCAAGGGTACTAGCCTCATAAACAAGAGGTGAGTTGAGAACTGCCTTCCGCTCCGGCCTGTTTCTCACTCCATTTCACGTATGGGACCCTTTCCCCGGGCTCTCAGACAGACACGAGCACTGTCAAATTCCTCTGGCTTCAGGAACGGCAATGTTAACTCAAGCGCAGTAACTCTATAGCATTGATTCTTGGTGTTAGTAGCCTGGGAACTAGGCTTCCAGGCACACAGGGTACAGCAGTGCTAATCTCCTCAAACAAGAGGGGAGTCGACAGCAGCCTTCCTTCCAGGCCTGCTTCTCACTCCGAGTTACGTTTAGGTTCCATTTCTCATGCTTTCACAAAAACACACAACAGATGAAGTGCACGCTCAGGAAGGGCGATCTTTGCTGAGGCACGGGTCCTCCGCACTTTTGTTCCTTTCCGTTGGGTGGATGGCACTTAGGACTACACGCACACACGGGAGAGCCGATCTAGTTTCCCGAAACAAGAGTTGAGTCGATAGCTGCCTCCTGCCCATGCTTATTTCTGCCTCGGAATTCTGCTGGGACTCATTCCCCAGGTTTGCACTCAAGCAGAGTTGAAAATCCTGCCACCCTGTGGAGAGGCGAATGAGCTGAAGCTGGGATTCTTGACCGGCTTCTTTCTGCCAAAACAGTGTGGAGCACTTAGCATTCCTATGCACACATGGAGCAGTAGTGTTAGCTTCAGGTAACAAGAGCTGAGTCGAGAGGTGCCTTCTGGCCCGGACTTCTTCTCCCTCGGTCTCACGTAAGGAACCCGTTCCCCAGGCTCTCACCCACGGTAGCCTGGAAAGTGCTTCCTCCCTCAGAGACGTGGATGGTAGCTAAAGCACGATTTCTCTACCGTGTTGTTTCTTCGAGTTAGAACGCTAGCTATTAGACTGCCATGCAAATGTGGGGCTGCCGTGCTAGCTTGGTCAAACACATGGGGAGTCGTGTTCTGCCTTTCGCAGGGGCCTGAGTCTCACTCGCAAAAAGCTTTGGACTCCCTTGCAGTGCTCTCACGCACGCACACCACAAAATGCTGCCACCCTCAGGAGCAGCTGTTTTACCTGCAGCACAGGCTCTCAACCGAGTTTTTCCTTCGAGTTAGGTGGCTGTGTTTAAGGCGGCGCACACACCCTCTCGAATGGTACTAGCCCCATAACCAGGATGTGAGTTAAGAGCTGCCTTCTGTACCGGCCTGTCTCTCCCCGATATTACGATATTGAAACCGTCCCCAGGCTCTCAGCCACAGTACACCCTAAACTGCTCCGCCCACAGAGAGGTCGACGGTAGCTAAAGCACGGTTTCTCTACAGTGTTGTTTCTTCGAGTTAGAACGCTAGCTATTAGACTGCCATGCAAATGTGGGGCTGCCGTGCTAGCTTGGTCAAACACATGGGGAGTCGTGTTCTGCCTTTTGCTGGGGCCTGAGTCTCACTCGCAAAAAGCTTTGGACTCCCTTGCACTACTCTCACGCACGCACACAACAAAATGCTGCCACCCTCAGGAGCACCTGTTTTACCTGAAGCACAGGCTCTCAATCAAGTTTTCCTTCGAGTTAGGTGGCTGTGTTGAAGCCTGCACACACACCCTGGCGAACGGTACCAGCCCCATAACCATGATGTGTGTTGAGAGCTGCCTTCTGTACCGGCCTGCCTCTCCCCGATATTATGATATTGAAACTGTGCCCAGGCTCTCAGCCACAGTACACCCTAAACTGCTTCGCCCACAGAGAGGTCGACGGTAGCTAAAGCACGGTTTCTCTGCTGTGTAGTTTCTTCGAGTTAGAACGCTAGCTATTAGACTTCCATGCAAAAGTGGGGCTGCCGTGCTAGCGTGATGAAACACATGGGGAGTCGTGTTCTGCCTTTCGCTGGGGCCTGAGTCTCACTCGCAAAAAGCTTTGGACTTCCTTGCAGTGCTCTCACGCACGCACACAACAAAATGCTGCCACCCTCAGGAGCAGCTGTTTGACCTGACGCACAAGCTCTGAACCGAGATTTTCCTTCGAGTTAGGTGGCTGTGTTTACCCTGGGCAACGGTACTAGCCCCATACCCATGATGTGGGTTGAGAGCTGCCTTCTGTACCGGCCTGTCTCTCCCCCGATATTACGATATTGAAACCGTCCCCAGGCTCTCAGCCACAGTACACCCTAAACTGCTTCGCCCACAGAGAGGTCGACGGTAGCTAAAGCACGGTTTGTCTACAGTGTTGTTTGTTCGAGTTAGAAAGCTAGCTATTAGACTTCCATTCAAAAGTGGGGCCGCAGTACTAGTTTCATGGAGCAAGTGGGGAGTCGTGTTCTGGCTTCTTCCGGGGCCTGGGTCTCACAAGGAAAATGGTTTTGGACTCACTTGCTGTGCACTCACGCATGTACACCACCCAATGCGTCCACCCTGAGGCATGGCTCTTTTAGCCGAAGCAGGAATTCCCTACAGAGTTGTTCCTTTGAGTTAGGTGGTTGGCTTATGGCCTGCAGGCACACCCGGGGCAAGGGGACTAGCCTCATAAACAAGAGGTGAGTTGAGAGCTGCCTTCCGCACCGGCCTGTTTCTCACTCCATTTCACGTATGGGACCCTTTCCCCGGTCTCTCATACACGAGCACTATACAACTCCTGCGGCTTCAGGAACGGCAATGGTAGCTAAAGCGCAGTAAGGCTACAGCATTGATTCTTGGTGTTAGTAGCCTGGTAGGCGAATGAGCTGCAGCTGGGATTCTTTACAGACTTGTTTCTTCCCAGTCAGGGTCGAGCACATAGCATTCCAAGCACACATGGAGCAGTAGTCTTAGCTTCAGGTAGCAAGAGCTGAGTCCAGAGGTGCCTTCTGCCCGGACCTATTTCTCCCTTGGTTTCACGTATGGAACCCGTTCCCCAGGCTCTCAGCCACGGTACTCCGTGTAATGCTTCCTCCGTCTAGAGGTCGACGGTAGCTAAAGCACGGTTTCTCTACAGTGTTGTTTCTTCGAGTGAGAACACTAGCTGTTAGACTTCCATGCAAAAGTGGGGCTGCCGTGCTAGCGTGATGAAACACATGGGGAGTCGTGTTCTGCCTTCTGCTGGGGCCTGAGGCTCATTCACAAAAAGCTTTGGACTCCCTTGCAGTGCTCTCATGCACGCACACAACAAAATGCTTCCACCCTCAGGAGCGGCTCTTTTAGCTGAAGCATGGATTCTCCAGCGAGTTTTTCCTTCGAGTTAGGCAGTTTTCATGAAGCCTGCACACACACCCGGGGCAACGGTACTAGCCCCATAACCATGGTTTGAGTTGAGAGCTGCCTTCTCTCCGGCCTGTCTCTCCCTCGATTTCACGAAACGGAACCCGTCCCCAGGCTCTCACCCACCGTACACCCTAAACTGCTTCCTCCCACATAGAGGTCGTCGGTAGCTAAAGCACGGTTTCTCTTCAGTGTTGTTTCTCCGAGTTAGAACGCTTGCTATGAATGTCCACAATAGCCAAACTGTGGAAAGAGCCATGTCCACCAACAGATGAATGGATAAAGAAGAGGGGGTATATATATATACAATGGAATATTATGCAGCCATCAAAAGGAATGAGATCTTGCCATCTGCAACGACGTGGATGGAACTGGAGGGTATCATGCTGAGCGAAATAAGTCAAACCGAGAAAGACATGTATCATATGACCTCACTGATATGAGGAATTCTTAATCTCAGGAAACAAACTGAGGGTTGCTAGAGTGGGGGGTGGGGTGGGAGGGATGGGGTCACTGGGTGTTGGACACTGTGGAGGGTATGTGTTCTGGTAAGCGCTGTGAATTGTGCAAGACTGTTGAATCTCAGATCTGTACCTCTGAAACAAATAATGCAATATATGTTAAGAAAGAAAAAAAGAAGAAGAAGAATGTAGCAGGAGGGGAAGAATGAAGGGGGGAAAATCGGAGGGGGAGAAGAACCATGAGAGATGATGGACTCTGAAAAACAAACTGAGGGTTCTAGAGGGGAGGGGGCTGGGAGGATGGCTTAGCCTGGTGATGGGTATTGAGCAGGGCACGTTCTGCATGGAGCACTGGGTGTTATGCACAAACAATGAATCATGGAACACTATATCTAAAACTAATGATGTAATGTATGGGGATTAACATAACAATAAAAACATTAAATAATAATTAAAAAAAAGAACGCTTGCTATTAGACTTCCATGCAAAAGTGGGGCCGCAGTGCTAGCCTCAGGAAACAAGTGGGGAGTCATGTTCTGCCTTCTGCCGGGGCCTGAGTCCCACACGGAAAATGGGTCTGGACTCACTTGCAGTGCGCTCACGCATGCACACAGCAAAATGCGTCCACCCTCCGGCATGGCTACTTTAGCCGAAGCAGGAAATCTCTACAGAGTTGTTCCTTTGAGTTAGGTGGTTGGCTTTAGCCCTGCAGGCACACCCGGGGCAAGGGTACTAGCCTCATAAACAAGAGGTGAGTTGAGAACTGCCTTCCGCTCCGGCCTGTTTCTCACTCCATTTCACGTATGGGACCCTTTCCCCGGGCTCTCAGACAGACACGAGCACTGTCAAATTCCTCTGGCTTCAGGAACGGCAATGTTAACTCAAGCGCAGTAACTCTATAGCATTGATTCTTGGTGTTAGTAGCCTGGGAACTAGGCTTCCAGGCACACAGGGTACAGCAGTGCTAATCTCCTCAAACAAGAGGGGAGTCGACAGCAGCCTTCCTTCCAGGCCTGCTTCTCACTCCGAGTTACGTTTAGGTTCCATTTCTCATGCTTTCACAAAAACACACAACAGATGAAGTGCACGCTCAGGAAGGGCGATCTTTGCTGAGGCACGGGTCCTCCGCACTTTTGTTCCTTTCCGTTGGGTGGATGGCACTTAGGACTACACGCACACACGGGAGAGCCGATCTAGTTTCCCGAAACAAGAGTTGAGTCGATAGCTGCCTCCTGCCCATGCTTATTTCTGCCTCGGAATTCTGCTGGGACTCATTCCCCAGGTTTGCACTCAAGCAGAGTTGAAAATCCTGCCACCCTGTGGAGAGGCGAATGAGCTGAAGCTGGGATTCTTGACCGGCTTCTTTCTGCCAAAACAGTGTGGAGCACTTAGCATTCCTATGCACACATGGAGCAGTAGTGTTAGCTTCAGGTAACAAGAGCTGAGTCGAGAGGTGCCTTCTGGCCCGGACTTCTTCTCCCTCGGTCTCACGTAAGGAACCCGTTCCCCAGGCTCTCACCCACGGTAGCCTGGAAAGTGCTTCCTCCCTCAGAGACGTGGATGGTAGCTAAAGCACGATTTCTCTACCGTGTTGTTTCTTCGAGTTAGAACGCTAGCTATTAGACTGCCATGCAAATGTGGGGCTGCCGTGCTAGCTTGGTCAAACACGTGGGGAGTCGTGTTCTGCCTTTCGCAGGGGCCTGAGTCTCACTCGCAAAAAGCTTTGGACTCCCTTGCAGTGCTCTCACGCACGCACACCACAAAATGCTGCCACCCTCAGGAGCAGCTGTTTTACCTGCAGCACAGGCTCTCAACCGAGTTTTTCCTTCGAGTTAGGTGGCTGTGTTTAAGGCGGCACACACACCCTCTCGAATGGTACTAGCCCCATAACCAGGATGTGAGTTAAGAGCTGCCTTCTGTACCGGCCTGTCTCTCCCCGATATTACGATATTGAAACCGTCCCCAGGCTCTCAGCCACAGTACACCCTAAACTGCTCCGCCCACAGAGAGGTCGACGGTAGCTAAAGCACGGTTTCTCTACAGTGTTGTTTCTTCGAGTTAGAACGCTAGCTATTAGACTGCCATGCAAATGTGGGGCTGCCGTGCTAGCTTGGTCAAACACATGGGGAGTCGTGTTCTGCCTTTTGCTGGGGCCTGAGTCTCACTCGCAAAAAGCTTTGGACTCCCTTGCACTACTCTCACGCACGCACACAACAAAATGCTGCCACCCTCAGGAGCACCTGTTTTACCTGAAGCACAGGCTCTCAATCAAGTTTTCCTTCGAGTTAGGTGGCTGTGTTGAAGCCTGCACACACACCCTGGCGAACGGTACCAGCCCCATAACCATGATGTGTGTTGAGAGCTGCCTTCTGTACCGGCCTGCCTCTCCCCGATATTATGATATTGAAACTGTGCCCAGGCTCTCAGCCACAGTACACCCTAAACTGCTTCGCCCACAGAGAGGTCGACGGTAGCTTAAGCACGGTTTCTCTGCTGTGTAGTTTCTTCGAGTTAGAACGCTAGCTATTAGACTTCCATGCAAAAGTGGGGCTGCCGTGCTAGCGTGATGAAACACATGGGGAGTCGTGTTCTGCCTTTCGCTGGGGCCTGAGTCTCACTCGCAAAAAGCTTTGGACTTCCTTGCAGTGCTCTCACGCACGCACACAACAAAATGCTGCCACCCTCAGGAGCAGCTGTTTGACCTGACGCACAAGCTCTGAACCGAGATTTTCCTTCGAGTTAGGTGGCTGTGTTTACCCTGGGCAACGGTACTAGCCCCATACCCATGATGTGGGTTGAGAGCTGCCTTCTGTACCGGCCTGTCTCTCCCCCGATATTACGATATTGAAACCGTCCCCAGGCTCTCAGCCACAGTACACCCTAAACTGCTTCGCCCACAGAGAGGTCGACGGTAGCTAAAGCACGGTTTGTCTACAGTGTTGTTTGTTCGAGTTAGAAAGCTAGCTATTAGACTTCCATTCAAAAGTGGGGCCGCAGTAGTAGTTTCATGGAGCAAGTGGGGAGTCGTGTTCTGGCTTCTTCCGGGGCCTGGGTCTCACAAGGAAAATGGTTTTGGACTCACTTGCTGTGCACTCACGCATGCACACCACACAATGCGTCCACCCTGAGGCATGGCTCTTTTAGCCGAAGCAGGAATTCCCTACAGAGTTGTTCCTTTGAGTTAGGTGGTTGGCTTATGGCCTGCAGGCACACCCGGGGCAAGGGGACTAGCCTCATAAACAAGAGGTGAGTTGAGAGCTGCCTTCCGCACCGGCCTGTTTCTCACTCCATTTCACGTATGGGACCCTTTCCCCGGTCTCTCATACACGACCACTATACAACTCCTGCGGCTTCAGGAACGGCAATGGTAGCTAAAGCGCAGTAAGGCTACAGCATTGATTCTTGGTGTTAGTAGCCTGGTAGGCGAATGAGCTGCAGCTGGGATTCTTTACAGACTTGTTTCTTCCCAGTCAGGGTCGAGCACATAGCATTCCAAGCACACA
The DNA here is from genome assembly GCF_964656455.1 of Halichoerus grypus. Lineage (NCBI taxonomy): Eukaryota > Metazoa > Chordata > Mammalia > Carnivora > Phocidae > Halichoerus > Halichoerus grypus. Next base: position 81,956,661 of record NC_135715.1, read on the forward strand.
TGGAGCAGTAGTCTTAGCTTCAGGTAGCAAGAGCTGAGTCCAGAGGTGCCTTCTGCCCGGACCTATTTCTCCCTTGGTTTCACGTATGGAACCCGTTCCCCAGGCTCTCAGCCACGGTACTCCGTGTAATGCTTCCTCCGTCTAGAGGTCGACGGTAGCTAAAGCACGGTTTGTCTACAGTGTTGTTTCTTCGAGTGAGAACACTAGCTGTTAGACTTCCATGCAAAAGTGGGGCTGCCGTGCTAGCGTGATGAAACACATGGGGAGTCGTGTTCTGCCTTCTGCTGGGGCCTGAGGCTCATTCACAAAAAGCTTTGGACTCCCTTGCAGTGCTCTCATGCACGCACACAACAAAATGCTTCCACCCTCAGGAGCGGCTCTTTTAGCTGAAGCATGGATTCTCCAGCGAGTTTTTCCTTCGAGTTAGGCAGTTTTCATGAAGCCTGCACACACACCCGGGGCAACGGTACTAGCCCCATAACCATGGTTTGAGTTGAGAGCTGCCTTCTCTCCGGCCTGTCTCTCCCTCGATTTCACGAAACGGAACCCGTCCCCAGGCTCTCACCCACCGTACACCCTAAACTGCTTCCTCCCACATAGAGGTCGTCGGTAGCTAAAGCACGGTTTCTCTTCAGTGTTGTTTCTCCGAGTTAGAACGCTTGCTATGAATGTCCACAATAGCCAAACTGTGGAAAGAGCCATGTCCACCAACAGATGAATGGATAAAGAAGAGGGGGTATATATATATACAATGGAATATTATGCAGCCATCAAAAGGAATGAGATCTTGCCATCTGCAACGACGTGGATGGAACTGGAGGGTATCATGCTGAGCGAAATAAGTCAAACCGAGAAAGACATGTATCATATGACCTCACTGATATGAGGAATTCTTAATCTCAGGAAACAAACTGAGGGTTGCTAGAGTGGGGGGTGGGGTGGGAGGGATGGGGTCACTGGGTGTTGGACACTGTGGAGGGTATGTGTTCTGGTAAGCGCTGTGAATTGTGCAAGACTGTTGAATCTCAGATCTGTACCTCTGAAACAAATAATGCAATATATGTTAAGAAAGAAAAAAAGAAGAAGAAGAATGTAGCAGGAGGGGAAGAATGAAGGGGGGAAAATCGGAGGGGGAGAAGAACCATGAGAGATGATGGACTCTGAAAAACAAACTGAGGGTTCTAGAGGGGAGGGGGCTGGGAGGATGGCTTAGCCTGGTGATGGGTATTGAGCAGGGCACGTTCTGCATGGAGCACTGGGTGTTATGCACAAACAATGAATCATGGAACACTATATCTAAAACTAATGATGTAATGTATGGGGATTAACATAACAATAAAAACATTAAATAATAATTAAAAAAAAGAACGCTTGCTATTAGACTTCCATGCAAAAGTGGGGCCGCAGTGCTAGCCTCAGGAAACAAGTGGGGAGTCATGTTCTGCCTTCTGCCGGGGCCTGAGTCCCACACGGAAAATGGGTCTGGACTCACTTGCAGTGCGCTCACGCATGCACACAGCAAAATGCGTCCACCCTCCGGCATGGCTACTTTAGCCGAAGCAGGAAATCTCTACAGAGTTGTTCCTTTGAGTTAGGTGGTTGGCTTTAGCCCTGCAGGCACACCCGGGGCAAGGGTACTAGCCTCATAAACAAGAGGTGAGTTGAGAACTGCCTTCCGCTCCGGCCTGTTTCTCACTCCATTTCACGTATGGGACCCTTTCCCCGGGCTCTCAGACAGACACGAGCACTGTCAAATTCCTCTGGCTTCAGGAACGGCAATGTTAACTCAAGCGCAGTAACTCTATAGCATTGATTCTTGGTGTTAGTAGCCTGGGAACTAGGCTTCCAGGCACACAGGGTACAGCAGTGCTAATCTCCTCAAACAAGAGGGGAGTCGACAGCAGCCTTCCTTCCAGGCCTGCTTCTCACTCCGAGTTACGTTTAGGTTCCATTTCTCATGCTTTCACAAAAACACACAGCAGATGAAGTGCACGCTCAGGAAGGGCGATCTTTGCTGAGGCACGGGTCCTCCGCACTTTTGTTCCTTTCCGTTGGGTGGATGGCACTTAGGACTACACGCACACACGGGAGAGCCGATCTAGTTTCCCGAAACAAGAGTTGAGTCGATAGCTGCCTCCTGCCCATGCTTATTTCTGCCTCGGAATTCTGCTGGGACTCATTCCCCAGGTTTGCACTCAAGCAGAGTTGAAAATCCTGCCACCCTGTGGAGAGGCGAATGAGCTGAAGCTGGGATTCTTGACCGGCTTCTTTCTGCCAAAACAGTGTGGAGCACTTAGCATTCCTATGCACACATGGAGCAGTAGTGTTAGCTTCAGGTAACAAGAGCTGAGTCGAGAGGTGCCTTCTGGCCCGGACTTCTTCTCCCTCGGTCTCACGTAAGGAACCCGTTCCCCAGGCTCTCACCCACGGTAGCCTGGAAAGTGCTTCCTCCCTCAGAGACGTGGATGGTAGCTAAAGCACGATTTCTCTACCGTGTTGTTTCTTCGAGTTAGAACGCTAGCTATTAGACTGCCATGCAAATGTGGGGCTGCCGTGCTAGCTTGGTCAAACACATGGGGAGTCGTGTTCTGCCTTTCGCAGGGGCCTGAGTCTCATTCGCAAAAAGCTTTGGACTCCCTTGCAGTGCTCTCACGCACGCACACCACAAAATGCTGCCACCCTCAGGAGCAGCTGTTTTACCTGCAGCACAGGCTCTCAACCGAGTTTTTCCTTCGAGTTAGGTGGCTGTGTTTAAGGCGGCGCACACACCCTCTCGAATGGTACTAGCCCCATAACCAGGATGTGAGTTAAGAGCTGCCTTCTGTACCGGCCTGTCTCTCCCCGATATTACGATATTGAAACCGTCCCCAGGCTCTCAGCCACAGTACACCCTAAACTGCTCCGCCCACAGAGAGGTCGACGGTAGCTAAAGCACGGTTTCTCTACAGTGTTGTTTCTTCGAGTTAGAACGCTAGCTATTAGACTGCCATGCAAATGTGGGGCTGCCGTGCTAGCTTGGTCAAACACATGGGGAGTCGTGTTCTGCCTTTTGCTGGGGCCTGAGTCTCACTCGCAAAAAGCTTTGGACTCCCTTGCACTACTCTCACGCACGCACACAACAAAATGCTGCCACCCTCAGGAGCACCTGTTTTACCTGAAGCACAGGCTCTCAATCAAGTTTTCCTTCGAGTTAGGTGGCTGTGTTGAAGCCTGCACACACACCCTGGCGAACGGTACCAGCCCCATAACCATGATGTGTGTTGAGAGCTGCCTTCTGTACCGGCCTGCCTCTCCCCGATATTATGATATTGAAACTGTGCCCAGGCTCTCAGCCACAGTACACCCTAAACTGCTTCGCCCACAGAGAGGTCGACGGTAGCTAAAGCACGGTTTCTCTGCTGTGTAGTTTCTTCGAGTTAGAACGCTAGCTATTAGACTTCCATGCAAAAGTGGGGCTGCCGTGCTAGCGTGATGAAACACATGGGGAGTCGTGTTCTGCCTTTCGCTGGGGCCTGAGTCTCACTCGCAAAAAGCTTTGGACTTCCTTGCAGTGCTCTCACGCACGCACACAACAAAATGCTGCCACCCTCAGGAGCAGCTGTTTGACCTGACGCACAAGCTCTGAACCGAGATTTTCCTTCGAGTTAGGTGGCTGTGTTTACCCTGGGCAACGGTACTAGCCCCATACCCATGATGTGGGTTGAGAGCTGCCTTCTGTACCGGCCTGTCTCTCCCCCGATATTACGATATTGAAACCGTCCCCAGGCTCTCAGCCACAGTACACCCTAAACTGCTTCGCCCACAGAGAGGTCGACGGTAGCTAAAGCACGGTTTGTCTACAGTGTTGTTTGTTCGAGTTAGAAAGCTAGCTATTAGACTTCCATTCAAAAGTGGGGCCGCAGTAGTAGTTTCATGGAGCAAGTGGGGAGTCGTGTTCTGGCTTCTTCCGGGGCCTGGGTCTCACAAGGAAAATGGTTTTGGACTCACTTGCTGTGCACTCACGCATGCACACCACCCAATGCGTCCACCCTGAGGCATGGCTCTTTTAGCCGAAGCAGGAATTCCCTACAGAGTTGTTCCTTTGAGTTAGGTGGTTGGCTTATGGCCTGCAGGCACACCCGGGGCAAGGGGACTAGCCTCATAAACAAGAGGTGAGTTGAGAGCTGCCTTCCGCACCGGCCTGTTTCTCACTCCATTTCACGTATGGGACCCTTTCCCCGGTCTCTCATACACGACCACTATACAACTCCTGCGGCTTCAGGAACGGCAATGGTAGCTAAAGCGCAGTAAGGCTACAGCATTGATTCTTGGTGTTAGTAGCCTGGTAGGCGAATGAGCTGCAGCTGGGATTCTTTACAGACTTGTTTCTTCCCAGTCAGGGTCGAGCACATAGCATTCCAAGCACACATGGAGCAGTAGTCTTAGCTTCAGGTAGCAAGAGCTGAGTCCAGAGGTGCCTTCTGCCCGGACCTATTTCTCCCTTGGTTTCACGTATGGAACCCGTTCCCCAGGCTCTCAGCCACGGTACTCCGTGTAATGCTTCCTCCGTCTAGAGGTCGACGGTAGCTAAAGCACGGTTTGTCTACAGTGTTGTTTCTTCGAGTGAGAACACTAGCTGTTAGACTTCCATGCAAAAGTGGGGCTGCCGTGCTAGCGTGATGAAACACATGGGGAGTCGTGTTCTGCCTTCTGCTGGGGCCTGAGGCTCATTCACAAAAAGCTTTGGACTCCCTTGCAGTGCTCTCATGCACGCACACAACAAAATGCTTCCACCCTCAGGAGCGGCTCTTTTAGCTGAAGCATGGATTCTCCAGCGAGTTTTTCCTTCGAGTTAGGCAGTTTTCATGAAGCCTGCACACACACCCGGGGCAACGGTACTAGCCCCATAACCATGGTTTGAGTTGAGAGCTGCCTTCTCTCCGGCCTGTCTCTCCCTCGATTTCACGAAACGGAACCCGTCCCCAGGCTCTCACCCACCGTACACCCTAAACTGCTTCCTCCCACATAGAGGTCGTCGGTAGCTAAAGCACGGTTTCTCTTCAGTGTTGTTTCTCCGAGTTAGAACGCTTGCTATGAATGTCCACAATAGCCAAACTGTGGAAAGAGCCATGTCCACCAACAGATGAATGGATAAAGAAGAGGGGGTATATATATATACAATGGAATATTATGCAGCCATCAAAAGGAATGAGATCTTGCCATCTGCAACGACGTGGATGGAACTGGAGGGTATCATGCTGAGCGAAATAAGTCAAACCGAGAAAGACATGTATCATATGACCTCACTGATATGAGGAATTCTTAATCTCAGGAAACAAACTGAGGGTTGCTAGAGTGGGGGGTGGGGTGGGAGGGATGGGGTCACTGGGTGTTGGACACTGTGGAGGGTATGTGTTCTGGTAAGCGCTGTGAATTGTGCAAGACTGTTGAATCTCAGATCTGTACCTCTGAAACAAATAATGCAATATATGTTAAGAAAGAAAAAAAGAAGAAGAAGAATGTAGCAGGAGGGGAAGAATGAAGGGGGGAAAATCGGAGGGGGAGAAGAACCATGAGAGATGATGGACTCTGAAAAACAAACTGAGGGTTCTAGAGGGGAGGGGGCTGGGAGGATGGCTTAGCCTGGTGATGGGTATTGAGCAGGGCACGTTCTGCATGGAGCACTGGGTGTTATGCACAAACAATGAATCATGGAACACTATATCTAAAACTAATGATGTAATGTATGGGGATTAACATAACAATAAAAACATTAAATAATAATTAAAAAAAAGAACGCTTGCTATTAGACTTCCATGCAAAAGTGGGGCCGCAGTGCTAGCCTCAGGAAACAAGTGGGGAGTCATGTTCTGCCTTCTGCCGGGGCCTGAGTCCCACACGGAAAATGGGTCTGGACTCACTTGCAGTGCGCTCACGCATGCACACAGCAAAATGCGTCCACCCTCCGGCATGGCTACTTTAGCCGAAGCAGGAAATCTCTACAGAGTTGTTCCTTTGAGTTAGGTGGTTGGCTTTAGCCCTGCAGGCACACCCGGGGCAAGGGTACTAGCCTCATAAACAAGAGGTGAGTTGAGAACTGCCTTCCGCTCCGGCCTGTTTCTCACTCCATTTCACGTATGGGACCCTTTCCCCGGGCTCTCAGACAGACACGAGCACTGTCAAATTCCTCTGGCTTCAGGAACGGCAATGTTAACTCAAGCGCAGTAACTCTATAGCATTGATTCTTGGTGTTAGTAGCCTGGGAACTAGGCTTCCAGGCACACAGGGTACAGCAGTGCTAATCTCCTCAAACAAGAGGGGAGTCGACAGCAGCCTTCCTTCCAGGCCTGCTTCTCACTCCGAGTTACGTTTAGGTTCCATTTCTCATGCTTTCACAAAAACACACAACAGATGAAGTGCACGCTCAGGAAGGGCGATCTTTGCTGAGGCACGGGTCCTCCGCACTTTTGTTCCTTTCCGTTGGGTGGATGGCACTTAGGACTACACGCACACACGGGAGAGCCGATCTAGTTTCCCGAAACAAGAGTTGAGTCGATAGCTGCCTCCTGCCCATGCTTATTTCTGCCTCGGAATTCTGCTGGGACTCATTCCCCAGGTTTGCACTCAAGCAGAGTTGAAAATCCTGCCACCCTGTGGAGAGGCGAATGAGCTGAAGCTGGGATTCTTGACCGGCTTCTTTCTGCCAAAACAGTGTGGAGCACTTAGCATTCCTATGCACACATGGAGCAGTAGTGTTAGCTTCAGGTAACAAGAGCTGAGTCGAGAGGTGCCTTCTGGCCCGGACTTCTTCTCCCTCGGTCTCACGTAAGGAACCCGTTCCCCAGGCTCTCACCCACGGTAGCCTGGAAAGTGCTTCCTCCCTCAGAGACGTGGATGGTAGCTAAAGCACGATTTCTCTACCGTGTTGTTTCTTCGAGGTAGAACGCTAGCTATTAGACTGCCATGCAAATGTGGGGCTGCCGTGCTAGCTTGGTCAAACACATGGGGAGTCGTGTTCTGCCTTTCGCAGGGGCCTGAGTCTCACTCGCAAAAAGCTTTGGACTCCCTTGCAGTGCTCTCACGCACGCACACCACAAAATGCTGCCACCCTCAGGAGCAGCTGTTTTACCTGCAGCACAGGCTCTCAACCGAGTTTTTCCTTCGAGTTAGGTGGCTGTGTTTAAGGCGGCGCACACACCCTCTCGAATGGTACTAGCCCCATAACCAGGATGTGAGTTAAGAGCTGCCTTCTGTACCGGCCTGTCTCTCCCCGATATTACGATATTGAAACCGTCCCCAGGCTCTCAGCCACAGTACACCCTAAACTGCTCCGCCCACAGAGAGGTCGACGGTAGCTAAAGCACGATTTCTCTACAGTGTTGTTTCTTCGAGTTAGAACGCTAGCTATTAGACTGCCATGCAAATGTGGGGCTGCCGTGCTAGCTTGGTCAAACACATGGGGAGTCGTGTTCTGCCTTTTGCTGGGGCCTGAGTCTCACTCGCAAAAAGCTTTGGACTCCCTTGCACTACTCTCACGCACGCACACAACAAAATGCTGCCACCCTCAGGAGCACCTGTTTTACCTGAAGCACAGGCTCTCAATCAAGTTTTCCTTCGAGTTAGGTGGCTGTGTTGAAGCCTGCACACACACCCTGGCGAACGGTACCAGCCCCATAACCATGATGTGTGTTGAGAGCTGCCTTCTGTACCGGCCTGCCTCTCCCCGATATTATGATATTGAAACTGTGCCCAGGCTCTCAGCCACAGTACACCCTAAACTGCTTCGCCCACAGAGAGGTCGACGGTAGCTAAAGCACGGTTTCTCTGCTGTGTAGTTTCTTCGAGTTAGAACGCTAGCTATTAGACTTCCATGCAAAAGTGGGGCTGCCGTGCTAGCGTGATGAAACACATGGGGAGTCGTGTTCTGCCTTTCGCTGGGGCCTGAGTCTCACTCGCAAAAAGCTTTGGACTTCCTTGCAGTGCTCTCACGCACGCACACAACAAAATGCTGCCACCCTCAGGAGCAGCTGTTTGACCTGACGCACAAGCTCTGAACCGAGATTTTCCTTCGAGTTAGGTGGCTGTGTTTACCCTGGGCAACGGTACTAGCCCCATACCCATGATGTGGGTTGAGAGCTGCCTTCTGTACCGGCCTGTCTCTCCCCCGATATTACGATATTGAAACCGTCCCCAGGCTCTCAGCCACAGTACACCCTAAACTGCTTCGCCCACAGAGAGGTCGACGGTAGCTAAAGCACGGTTTGTCTACAGTGTTGTTTGTTCGAGTTAGAAAGCTAGCTATTAGACTTCCATTCAAAAGTGGGGCCGCAGTACTAGTTTCATGGAGCAAGTGGGGAGTCGTGTTCTGGCTTCTTCCGGGGCCTGGGTCTCACAAGGAAAATGGTTTTGGACTCACTTGCTGTGCACTCACGCATGCACACCACACAATGCGTCCACCCTGACGCATGGCTCTTTTAGCCGAAGCAGGAATTCCCTACAGAGTTGTTCCTTTGAGTTAGGTGGTTGGCTTATGGCCTGCAGGCACACCCGGGGCAAGGGGACTAGCCTCATAAACAAGAGGTGAGTTGAGAGCTGCCTTCCGCACCGGCCTGTTTCTCACTCCATTTCACGTATGGGACCCTTTCCCCGGTATCTCATACACGAGCACTATACAACTCCTGCGGCTTCAGGAACGGCAATGGTAGCTAAAGCGCAGTAAGGCTACAGCATTGATTCTTGGTGTTAGTAGCCTGGTAGGCGAATGAGCTGCAGCTGGGATTCTTTACAGACTTGTTTCTTCCCAGTCAGGGTCGAGCACATAGCATTCCAAGCACACATGGAGCAGTAGTCTTAGCTTCAGGTAGCAAGAGCTGAGTCCAGAGGTGCCTTCTGCCCGGACCTATTTCTCCCTTGGTTTCACGTATGGAACCCGTTCCCCAGGCTCTCAGCCACGGTACTCCGTGTAATGCTTCCTCCGTCTAGAGGTCGACGGTAGCTAAAGCACGGTTTGTCTACAGTGTTGTTTCTTCGAGTGAGAACACTAGCTGTTAGACTTCCATGCAAAAGTGGGGCTGCCGTGCTAGCGTGATGAAACACATGGGGAGTCGTGTTCTGCCTTCTGCTGGGGCCTGAGGCTCATTCACAAAAAGCTTTGGACTCCCTTGCAGTGCTCTCATGCACGCACACAACAAAATGCTTCCACCCTCAGGAGCGGCTCTTTTAGCTGAAGCATGGATTCTCCAGCGAGTTTTTCCTTCGAGTTAGGCAGTTTTCATGAAGCCTGCACACACACCCGGGGCAACGGTACTAGCCCCATAACCATGGTTTGAGTTGAGAGCTGCCTTCTCTCCGGCCTGTCTCTCCCTCGATTTCACGAAACGGAACCCGTCCCCAGGCTCTCACCCACCGTACACCCTAAACTGCTTCCTCCCACATAGAGGTCGTCGGTAGCTAAAGCACGGTTTCTCTTCAGTGTTGTTTCTCCGAGTTAGAACGCTTGCTATGAATGTCCACAATAGCCAAACTGTGGAAAGAGCCATGTCCACCAACAGATGAATGGATAAAGAAGAGGGGGTATATATATATATATATACAATGGAATATTATGCAGCCATCAAAAGGAATGAGATCTTGCCATCTGCAACGACGTGGATGGAACTGGAGGGTATCATGCTGAGCGAAATAAGTCAAACCGAGAAAGACATGTATCATATGACCTCACTGATATGAGGAATTCTTAATCTCAGGAAACAAACTGAGGGTTGCTAGAGTGGGGGGTGGGGTGGGAGGGATGGGGTCACTGGGTGTTGGACACTGTGGAGGGTATGTGTTCTGGTAAGCGCTGTGAATTGTGCAAGACTGTTGAATCTCAGATCTCTACCTCTGAAACAAATAATGCAATATATGTTAAGAAAGAAAAAAAGAAGAAGAAGAATGTAGCAGGAGGGGAAGAATGAAGGGGGGAAAATCGGAGGGGGAGAAGAACCATGAGAGATGATGGACTCTGAAAAACAAACTGAGGGTTCTAGAGGGGAGGGGGCTGGGAGGATGGCTTAGCCTGGTGATGGGTATTGAGCAGGGCACGTTCTGCATGGAGCACTGGGTGTTATGCACAAACAATGAATCATGGAACACTATATCTAAAACTAATGATGTAATGTATGGGGATTAACATAACAATAAAAACATTAAATAATAATTAAAAAAAAGAACGCTTGCTATTAGACTTCCATGCAAAAGTGGGGCCGCAGTGCTAGCCTCAGGAAACAAGTGGGGAGTCATGTTCTGCCTTCTGCCGGGGCCTGAGTCCCACACGGAAAATGGGTCTGGACTCACTTGCAGTGCGCTCACGCATGCACACAGCAAAATGCGTCCACCCTCCGGCATGGCTACTTTAGCCGAAGCAGGAAATCTCTACAGAGTTGTTCCTTTGAGTTAGGTGGTTGGCTTTAGCCCTGCAGGCACACCCGGGGCAAGGGTACTAGCCTCATAAACAAGAGGTGAGTTGAGAACTGCCTTCCGCTCCGGCCTGTTTCTCACTCCATTTCACGTATGGGACCCTTTCCCCGGGCTCTCAGACAGACACGAGCACTGTCAAATTCCTCTGGCTTCAGGAACGGCAATGTTAACTCAAGCGCAGTAACTCTATAGCATTGATTCTTGGTGTTAGTAGCCTGGGAACTAGGCTTCCAGGCACACAGGGTACAGCAGTGCTAATCTCCTCAAACAAGAGGGGAGTCGACAGCAGCCTTCCTTCCAGGCCTGCTTCTCACTCCGAGTTACGTTTAGGTTCCATTTCTCATGCTTTCACAAAAACACACAACAGATGAAGTGCACGCTCAGGAAGGGCGATCTTTGCTGAGGCACGGGTCCTCCGCACTTTTGTTCCTTTCCGTTGGGTGGATGGCACTTAGGACTACACGCACACACGGGAGAGCCGATCTAGTTTCCCGAAACAAGAGTTGAGTCGATAGCTGCCTCCTGCCCATGCTTATTTCTGCCTCGGAATTCTGCTGGGACTCATTCCCCAGGTTTGCACTCAAGCAGAGTTGAAAATCCTGCCACCCTGTGGAGAGGCGAATGAGCTGAAGCTGGGATTCTTGACCGGCTTCTTTCTGCCAAAACAGTGTGGAGCACTTAGCATTCCTATGCACACATGGAGCAGTAGTGTTAGCTTCAGGTAACAAGAGCTGAGTCGAGAGGTGCCTTCTGGCCCGGACTTCTTCTCCCTCGGTCTCACGTAAGGAACCCGTTCCCCAGGCTCTCACCCACGGTAGCCTGGAAAGTGCTTCCTCCCTCAGAGACGTGGATGGTAGCTAAAGCACGATTTCTCTACCGTGTTGTTTCTTCGAGTTAGAACGCTAGCTATTAGACTGCCATGCAAATGTGGGGCTGCCGTGCTAGCTTGGTCAAACACGTGGGGAGTCGTGTTCTGCCTTTCGCAGGGGCCTGAGTCTCACTCGCAAAAAGCTTTGGACTCCCTTGCAGTGCTCTCACGCACGCACACCACAAAATGCTGCCACCCTCAGGAGCAGCTGTTTTACCTGCAGCACAGGCTCTCAACCGAGTTTTTCCTTCGAGTTAGGTGGCTGTGTTTAAGGCGGCACACACACCCTCTCGAATGGTACTAGCCCCATAACCAGGATGTGAGTTAAGAGCTGCCTTCTGTACCGGCCTGTCTCTCCCCGATATTACGATATTGAAACCGTCCCCAGGCTCTCAGCCACAGTACACCCTAAACTGCTCCGCCCACAGAGAGGTCGACGGTAGCTAAAGCACGGTTTCTCTACAGTGTTGTTTCTTCGAGTTAGAACGCTAGCTATTAGACTGCCATGCAAATGTGGGGCTGCCGTGCTAGCTTGGTCAAACACATGGGGAGTCGTGTTCTGCCTTTTGCTGGGGCCTGAGTCTCACTCGCAAAAAGCTTTGGACTCCCTTGCACTACTCTCACGCACGCACACAACAAAATGCTGCCACCCTCAGGAGCACCTGTTTTACCTGAAGCACAGGCTCTCAATCAAGTTTTCCTTCGAGTTAGGTGGCTGTGTTGAAGCCTGCACACACACCCTGGCGAACGGTACCAGCCCCATAACCATGATGTGTGTTGAGAGCTGCCTTCTGTACCGGCCTGCCTCTCCCCGATATTATGATATTGAAACTGTGCCCAGGCTCTCAGCCACAGTACACCCTAAACTGCTTCGCCCACAGAGAGGTCGACGGTAGCTAAAGCACGGTTTCTCTGCTGTGTAGTTTCTTCGAGTTAGAACGCTAGCTATTAGACTTCCATGCAAAAGTGGGGCTGCCGTGCTAGCGTGATGAAACACATGGGGAGTCGTGTTCTGCCTTTCGCTGGGGCCTGAGTCTCACTCGCAAAAAGCTTTGGACTTCCTTGCAGTGCTCTCACGCACGCACACAACAACATGCTGCCACCCTCAGGAGCAGCTGTTTGACCTGACGCACAAGCTCTGAACCGAGATTTTCCTTCGAGTTAGGTGGCTGTGTTTACCCTGGGCAACGGTACTAGCCCCATACCCATGATGTGGGTTGAGAGCTGCCTTCTGTACCGGCCTGTCTCTCCCCCGATATTACGATATTGAAACCGTCCCCAGGCTCTCAGCCACAGTACACCCTAAACTGCTTCGCCCACAGAGAGGTCGACGGTAGCTAAAGCACGGTTTGTCTACAGTGTTGTTTGTTCGAGTTAGAAAGCTAGCTATTAGACTTCCATTCAAAAGGGGGGCCGCAGTACTAGTTTCATGGAGCAAGTGGGGAGTCGTGTTCTGGCTTCTTCCGGGGCCTGGGTCTCACAAGGAAAATGGTTTTGGACTCACTTGCTGTGCACTCACGCATGCACACCACACAATGCGTCCACCCTGAGGCATGGCTCTTTTAGCCGAAGCAGGAATTCCCTACAGAGTTGTTCCTTTGAGTTAGGTGGTTGGCTTATGGCCTGCAGGCACACCCGGGGCAAGGGGACTAGCCTCATAAACAAGAGGTGAGTTGAGAGCTGCCTTCCGCACCGGCCTGTTTCTCACTCCATTTCACGTATGGGACCCTTTCCCCGGTCTCTCATACACGACCACTATACAACTCCTGCGGCTTCAGGAACGGCAATGGTAGCTAAAGCGCAGTAAGGCTACAGCATTGATTCTTGGTGTTAGTAGCCTGGTAGGCGAATGAGCTGCAGCTGGGATTCTTTACAGACTTGTTTCTTCCCAGTCAGGGTCGAGCACATAGCATTCCAAGCACACATGGAGCAGTAGTCTTAGCTTCAGGTAGCAAGAGCTGAGTCCAGAGGTGCCTTCTGCCCGGACCTATTTCTCCCTTGGTTTCACGTATGGAACCCGTTCCCCAGGCTCTCAGCCACGGTACTCCGTGTAATGCTTCCTCCGTCTAGAGGTCGACGGTAGCTAAAGCACGGTTTGTCTACAGTGTTGTTTCTTCGAGTGAGAACACTAGCTGTTAGACTTCCATGCAAAAGTGGGGCTGCCGTGCTAGCGTGATGAAACACATGGGGAGTCGTGTTCTGCCTTCTGCTGGGGCCTGAGGCTCATTCACAAAAAGCTTTGGACTCCCTTGCAGTGCTCTCATGCACGCACACAACAAAATGCTTCCACCCTCAGGAGCGGCTCTTTTAGCTGAAGCATGGATTCTCCAGCGAGTTTTTCCTTCGAGTTAGGCAGTTTTCATGAAGCCTGCACACACACCCGGGGCAACGGTACTAGCCCCATAACCATGGTTTGAGTTGAGAGCTGCCTTCTCTCCGGCCTGTCTCTCCCTCGATTTCACGAAACGGAACCCGTCCCCAGGCTCTCACCCACCGTACACCCTAAACTGCTTCCTCCCACATAGAGGTCGTCGGTAGCTAAAGCACGGTTTCTCTTCAGTGTTGTTTCTCCGAGTTAGAACGCTTGCTATGAATGTCCACAATAGCCAAACTGTGGAAAGAGCCATGTCCACCAACAGATGAATGGATAAAGAAGAGGGGGTATATATATATACAATGGAATATTATGCAGCCATCAAAAGGAATGAGATCTTGCCATCTGCAACGACGTGGATGGAACTGGAGGGTATCATGCTGAGCGAAATAAGTCAAACCGAGAAAGACATGTATCATATGACCTCACTGATATGAGGAATTCTTAATCTCAGGAAACAAACTGAGGGTTGCTAGAGTGGGGGGTGGGGTGGGAGGGATGGGGTCACTGGGTGTTGGACACTGTGGAGGGTATGTGTTCTGGTAAGCGCTGTGAATTGTGCAAGACTGTTGAATCTCAGATCTGTACCTCTGAAACAAATAATGCAATATATGTTAAGAAAGAAAAAAAGAAGAAGAAGAATGTAGCAGGAGGGGAAGAATGAAGGGGGGAAAATCGGAGGGGGAGAAGAACCATGAGAGATGATGGACTCTGAAAAACAAACTGAGGGTTCTAGAGGGGAGGGGGCTGGGAGGATGGCTTAGCCTGGTGATGGGTATTGAGCAGGGCACGTTCTGCATGGAGCACTGGGTGTTATGCACAAACAATGAATCATGGAACACTATATCTAAAACTAATGATGTAATGTATGGGGATTAACATAACAATAAAAACATTAAATAATAATTAAAAAAAAGAACGCTTGCTATTAGACTTCCATGCAAAAGTGGGGCCGCAGTGCTAGCCTCAGGAAACAAGTGGGGAGTCATGTTCTGCCTTCTGCCGGGGCCTGAGTCCCACACGGAAAATGGGTCTGGACTCACTTGCAGTGCGCTCACGCATGCACACAGCAAAATGCGTCCACCCTCCGGCATGGCTACTTTAGCCGAAGCAGGAAATCTCTACAGAGTTGTTCCTTTGAGTTAGGTGGTTGGCTTTAGCCCTGCAGGCACACCCGGGGCAAGGGTACTAGCCTCATAAACAAGAGGTGAGTTGAGAACTGCCTTCCGCTCCGGCCTGTTTCTCACTCCATTTCACGTATGGGACCCTTTCCCCGGGCTCTCAGACAGACACGAGCACTGTCAAATTCCTCTGGCTTCAGGAACGGCAATGTTAACTCAAGCGCAGTAACTCTATAGCATTGATTCTTGGTGTTAGTAGCCTGGGAACTAGGCTTCCAGGCACACAGGGTACAGCAGTGCTAATCTCCTCAAACAAGAGGGGAGTCGACAGCAGCCTTCCTTCCAGGCCTGCTTCTCACTCCGAGTTACGTTTAGGTTCCATTTCTCATGCTTTCACAAAAACACACAACAGATGAAGTGCACGCTCAGGAAGGGCGATCTTTGCTGAGGCACGGGTCCTCCGCACTTTTGTTCCTTTCCGTTGGGTGGATGGCACTTAGGACTACACGCACACACGGGAGAGCCGATCTAGTTTCCCGAAACAAGAGTTGAGTCGATAGCTGCCTCCTGCCCATGCTTATTTCTGCCTCGGAATTCTGCTGGGACTCATTCCCCAGGTTTGCACTCAAGCAGAGTTGAAAATCCTGCCACCCTGTGGAGAGGCGAATGAGCTGAAGCTGGGATTCTTGACCGGCTTCTTTCTGCCAAAACAGTGTGGAGCACTTAGCATTCCTATGCACACATGGAGCAGTAGTGTTAGCTTCAGGTAACAAGAGCTGAGTCGAGAGGTGCCTTCTGGCCCGGACTTCTTCTCCCTCGGTCTCACGTAAGGAACCCGTTCCCCAGGCTCTCACCCACGGTAGCCTGGAAAGTGCTTCCTCCCTCAGAGACGTGGATGGTAGCTAAAGCACGATTTCTCTACCGTGTTGTTTCTTCGAGTTAGAACGCTAGCTATTAGACTGCCATGCAAATGTGGGGCTGCCGTGCTAGCTTGGTCAAACACGTGGGGAGTCGTGTTCTGCCTTTCGCAGGGGCCTGAGTCTCACTCGCAAAAAGCTTTGGACTCCCTTGCAGTGCTCTCACGCACGCACACCACAAAATGCTGCCACCCTCAGGAGCAGCTGTTTTACCTGCAGCACAGGCTCTCAACCGAGTTTTTCCTTCGAGTTAGGTGGCTGTGTTTAAGGCGGCGCACACACCCTCTCGAATGGTACTAGCCCCATAACCAGGATGTGAGTTAAGAGCTGCCTTCTGTACCGGCCTGTCTCTCCCCGATATTACGATATTGAAACCGTCCCCAGGCTCTCAGCCACAGTACACCCTAAACTGCTCCGCCCACAGAGAGGTCGACGGTAGCTAAAGCACGGTTTCTCTACAGTGTTGTTTCTTCGAGTTAGAACGCTAGCTATTAGACTGCCATGCAAATGTGGGGCTGCCGTGCTAGCTTGGTCAAACACATGGGGAGTCGTGTTCTGCCTTTTGCTGGGGCCTGAGTCTCACTCGCAAAAAGCTTTGGACTCCCTTGCACTACTCTCACGCACGCACACAACAAAATGCTGCCACCCTCAGGAGCACCTGTTTTACCTGAAGCACAGGCTCTCAATCAAGTTTTCCTTCGAGTTAGGTGGCTGTGTTGAAGCCTGCACACACACCCTGGCGAACGGTACCAGCCCCATAACCATGATGTGTGTTGAGAGCTGCCTTCTGTACCGGCCTGCCTCTCCCCGATATTATGATATTGAAACTGTGCCCAGGCTCTCAGCCACAGTACACCCTAAACTGCTTCGCCCACAGAGAGGTCGACGGTAGCTAAAGCACGGTTTCTCTGCTGTGTAGTTTCTTCGAGTTAGAACGCTAGCTATTAGACTTCCATGCAAAAGTGGGGCTGCCGTGCTAGCGTGATGAAACACATGGGGAGTCGTGTTCTGCCTTTCGCTGGGGCCTGAGTCTCACTCGCAAAAAGCTTTGGACTTCCTTGCAGTGCTCTCACGCACGCACACAACAAAATGCTGCCACCCTCAGGAGCAGCTGTTTGACCTGACGCACAAGCTCTGAACCGAGATTTTCCTTCGAGTTAGGTGGCTGTGTTTACCCTGGGCAACGGTACTAGCCCCATACCCATGATGTGGGTTGAGAGCTGCCTTCTGTACCGGCCTGTCTCTCCCCCGATATTACGATATTGAAACCGTCCCCAGGCTCTCAGCCACAGTACACCCTAAACTGCTTCGCCCACAGAGAGGTCGACGGTAGCTAAAGCACGGTTTGTCTACAGTGTTGTTTGTTCGAGTTAGAAAGCTAGCTATTAGACTTCCATTCAAAAGTGGGGCCGCAGTACTAGTTTCATGGAGCAAGTGGGGAGTCGTGTTCTGGCTTCTTCCGGGGCCTGGGTCTCACAAGGAAAATGGTTTTGGACTCACTTGCTGTGCACTCACGCATGTACACCACCCAATGCGTCCACCCTGAGGCATGGCTCTTTTAGCCGAAGCAGGAATTCCCTACAGAGTTGTTCCTTTGAGTTAGGTGGTTGGCTTATGGCCTGCAGGCACACCCGGGGCAAGGGGACTAGCCTCATAAACAAGAGGTGAGTTGAGAGCTGCCTTCCGCACCGGCCTGTTTCTCACTCCATTTCACGTATGGGACCCTTTCCCCGGTCTCTCATACACGAGCACTATACAACTCCTGCGGCTTCAGGAACGGCAATGGTAGCTAAAGCGCAGTAAGGCTACAGCATTGATTCTTGGTGTTAGTAGCCTGGTAGGCGAATGAGCTGCAGCTGGGATTCTTTACAGACTTGTTTCTTCCCAGTCAGGGTCGAGCACATAGCATTCCAAGCACACATGGAGCAGTAGTCTTAGCTTCAGGTAGCAAGAGCTGAGTCCAGAGGTGCCTTCTGCCCGGACCTATTTCTCCCTTGGTTTCACGTATGGAACCCGTTCCCCAGGCTCTCAGCCACGGTACTCCGTGTAATGCTTCCTCCGTCTAGAGGTCGACGGTAGCTAAAGCACGGTTTCTCTACAGTGTTGTTTCTTCGAGTGAGAACACTAGCTGTTAGACTTCCATGCAAAAGTGGGGCTGCCGTGCTAGCGTGATGAAACACATGGGGAGTCGTGTTCTGCCTTCTGCTGGGGCCTGAGGCTCATTCACAAAAAGCTTTGGACTCCCTTGCAGTGCTCTCATGCACGCACACAACAAAATGCTTCCACCCTCAGGAGCGGCTCTTTTAGCTGAAGCATGGATTCTCCAGCGAGTTTTTCCTTCGAGTTAGGCAGTTTTCATGAAGCCTGCACACACACCCGGGGCAACGGTACTAGCCCCATAACCATGGTTTGAGTTGAGAGCTGCCTTCTCTCCGGCCTGTCTCTCCCTCGATTTCACGAAACGGAACCCGTCCCCAGGCTCTCACCCACCGTACACCCTAAACTGCTTCCTCCCACATAGAGGTCGTCGGTAGCTAAAGCACGGTTTCTCTTCAGTGTTGTTTCTCCGAGTTAGAACGCTTGCTATGAATGTCCACAATAGCCAAACTGTGGAAAGAGCCATGTCCACCAACAGATGAATGGATAAAGAAGAGGGGGTATATATATATACAATGGAATATTATGCAGCCATCAAAAGGAATGAGATCTTGCCATCTGCAACGACGTGGATGGAACTGGAGGGTATCATGCTGAGCGAAATAAGTCAAACCGAGAAAGACATGTATCATATGACCTCACTGATATGAGGAATTCTTAATCTCAGGAAACAAACTGAGGGTTGCTAGAGTGGGGGGTGGGGTGGGAGGGATGGGGTCACTGGGTGTTGGACACTGTGGAGGGTATGTGTTCTGGTAAGCGCTGTGAATTGTGCAAGACTGTTGAATCTCAGATCTGTACCTCTGAAACAAATAATGCAATATATGTTAAGAAAGAAAAAAAGAAGAAGAAGAATGTAGCAGGAGGGGAAGAATGAAGGGGGGAAAATCGGAGGGGGAGAAGAACCATGAGAGATGATGGACTCTGAAAAACAAACTGAGGGTTCTAGAGGGGAGGGGGCTGGGAGGATGGCTTAGCCTGGTGATGGGTATTGAGCAGGGCACGTTCTGCATGGAGCACTGGGTGTTATGCACAAACAATGAATCATGGAACACTATATCTAAAACTAATGATGTAATGTATGGGGATTAACATAACAATAAAAACATTAAATAATAATTAAAAAAAAGAACGCTTGCTATTAGACTTCCATGCAAAAGTGGGGCCGCAGTGCTAGCCTCAGGAAACAAGTGGGGAGTCATGTTCTGCCTTCTGCCGGGGCCTGAGTCCCACACGGAAAATGGGTCTGGACTCACTTGCAGTGCGCTCACGCATGCACACAGCAAAATGCGTCCACCCTCCGGCATGGCTACTTTAGCCGAAGCAGGAAATCTCTACAGAGTTGTTCCTTTGAGTTAGGTGGTTGGCTTTAGCCCTGCAGGCACACCCGGGGCAAGGGTACTAGCCTCATAAACAAGAGGTGAGTTGAGAACTGCCTTCCGCTCCGGCCTGTTTCTCACTCCATTTCACGTATGGGACCCTTTCCCCGGGCTCTCAGACAGACACGAGCACTGTCAAATTCCTCTGGCTTCAGGAACGGCAATGTTAACTCAAGCGCAGTAACTCTATAGCATTGATTCTTGGTGTTAGTAGCCTGGGAACTAGGCTTCCAGGCACACAGGGTACAGCAGTGCTAATCTCCTCAAACAAGAGGGGAGTCGACAGCAGCCTTCCTTCCAGGCCTGCTTCTCACTCCGAGTTACGTTTAGGTTCCATTTCTCATGCTTTCACAAAAACACACAACAGATGAAGTGCACGCTCAGGAAGGGCGATCTTTGCTGAGGCACGGGTCCTCCGCACTTTTGTTCCTTTCCGTTGGGTGGATGGCACTTAGGACTACACGCACACACGGGAGAGCCGATCTAGTTTCCCGAAACAAGAGTTGAGTCGATAGCTGCCTCCTGCCCATGCTTATTTCTGCCTCGGAATTCTGCTGGGACTCATTCCCCAGGTTTGCACTCAAGCAGAGTTGAAAATCCTGCCACCCTGTGGAGAGGCGAATGAGCTGAAGCTGGGATTCTTGACCGGCTTCTTTCTGCCAAAACAGTGTGGAGCACTTAGCATTCCTATGCACACATGGAGCAGTAGTGTTAGCTTCAGGTAACAAGAGCTGAGTCGAGAGGTGCCTTCTGGCCCGGACTTCTTCTCCCTCGGTCTCACGTAAGGAACCCGTTCCCCAGGCTCTCACCCACGGTAGCCTGGAAAGTGCTTCCTCCCTCAGAGACGTGGATGGTAGCTAAAGCACGATTTCTCTACCGTGTTGTTTCTTCGAGTTAGAACGCTAGCTATTAGACTGCCATGCAAATGTGGGGCTGCCGTGCTAGCTTGGTCAAACACGTGGGGAGTCGTGTTCTGCCTTTCGCAGGGGCCTGAGTCTCACTCGCAAAAAGGTTTGGACTCCCTTGCAGTGCTCTCACGCACGCACACCACAAAATGCTGCCACCCTCAGGAGCAGCTGTTTTACCTGCAGCACAGGCTCTCAACCGAGTTTTTCCTTCGAGTTAGGTGGCTGTTTTTAAGGCGGCGCACACACCCTCTCGAATGGTACTAGCCCCATAACCAGGATGTGAGTTAAGAGCTGCCTTCTGTACCGGCCTGTCTCTCCCCGATATTACGATATTGAAACCGTCCCCAGGCTCTCAGCCACAGTACACCCTAAACTGCTCCGCCCACAGAGAGGTCGACGGTAGCTAAAGCACGGTTTCTCTACAGTGTTGTTTCTTCGAGTTAGAACGCTAGCTATTAGACTGCCATGCAAATGTGGGGCTGCCGTGCTAGCTTGGTCAAACACATGGGGAGTCGTGTTCTGCCTTTTGCTGGGGCCTGAGTCTCACTCGCAAAAAGCTTTGGACTCCCTTGCACTACTCTCACGCACGCACACAACAAAATGCTGCCACCCTCAGGAGCACCTGTTTTACCTGAAGCACAGGCTCTCAATCAAGTTTTCCTTCGAGTTAGGTGGCTGTGTTGAAGCCTGCACACACACCCTGGCGAACGGTACCAGCCCCATAACCATGATGTGTGTTGAGAGCTGCCTTCTGTACCGGCCTGCCTCTCCCCGATATTATGATATTGAAACTGTGCCCAGGCTCTCAGCCACAGTACACCCTAAACTGCTTCGCCCACAGAGAGGTCGACGGTAGCTAAAGCACGGTTTCTCTGCTGTGTAGTTTCTTCGAGTTAGAACGCTAGCTATTAGACTTCCATGCAAAAGTGGGGCTGCCGTGCTAGCGTGATGAAACACATGGGGAGTCGTGTTCTGCCTTTCGCTGGGGCCTGAGTCTCACTCGCAAAAAGCTTTGGACTTCCTTGCAGTGCTCTCACGCACGCACACAACAAAATGCTGCCACCCTCAGGAGCAGCTGTTTGACCTGACGCACAAGCTCTGAACCGAGATTTTCCTTCGAGTTAGGTGGCTGTGTTTACCCTGGGCAACGGTACTAGCCCCATACCCATGATGTGGGTTGAGAGCTGCCTTCTGTACCGGCCTGTCTCTCCCCCGATATTACGATATTGAAACCGTCCCCAGGCTCTCAGCCACAGTACACCCTAAACTGCTTCGCCCACAGAGAGGTCGACGGTAGCTAAAGCACGGTTTGTCTACAGTGTTGTTTGTTCGAGTTAGAAAGCTAGCTATTAGACTTCCATTCAAAAGTGGGGCCGCAGTAGTAGTTTCATGGAGCAAGTGGGGAGTCGTGTTCTGGCTTCTTCCGGGGCCTGGGTCTCACAAGGAAAATGGTTTTGGACTCACTTGCTGTGCACTCACGCATGCACACCACACAATGCGTCCACCCTGAGGCATGGCTCTTTTAGCCGAAGCAGGAATTCCCTACAGAGCTGTTCCTTTGAGTTAGGTGGTTGGCTTATGGCCTGCAGGCACACCCGGGGCAAGGGGACTAGCCTCATAAACAAGAGGTGAGTTGAGAGCTGCCTTCCGCACCGGCCTGTTTCTCACTCCATTTCACGTATGGGACCCTTTCCCCGGTCTCTCATACACGAGCACTATACAACTCCTGCGGCTTCAGGAACGGCAATGGTAGCTAAAGCGCAGTAAGGCTACAGCATTGATTCTTGGTGTTAGTAGCCTGGTAGGCGAATGAGCTGCAGCTGGGATTCTTTACAGACTTGTTTCTTCCCAGTCAGGGTCGAGCACATAGCATTCCAAGCACACATGGAGCAGTAGTCTTAGCTTCAGGTAGCAAGAGCTGAGTCCAGAGGTGCCTTCTGCCCGGACCTATTTCTCCCTTGGTTTCACGTATGGAACCCGTTCCCCAGGCTCTCAGCCACGGTACTCCGTGTAATGCTTCCTCCGTCTAGAGGTCGACGGTAGCTAAAGCACGGTTTGTCTACAGTGTTGTTTCTTCGAGTGAGAACACTAGCTGTTAGACTTCCATGCAAAAGTGGGGCTGCCGTGCTAGCGTGATGAAACACATGGGGAGTCGTGTTCTGCCTTCTGCTGGGGCCTGAGGCTCATTCACAAAAAGCTTTGGACTCCCTTGCAGTGCTCTCATGCACGCACACAACAAAATGCTTCCACCCTCAGGAGCGGCTCTTTTAGCTGAAGCATGGATTCTCCAGCGAGTTTTTCCTTCGAGTTAGGCAGTTTTCATGAAGCCTGCACACACACCCGGGGCAACGGTACTAGCCCCATAACCATGGTTTGAGTTGAGAGCTGCCTTCTCTCCGGCCTGTCTCTCCCTCGATTTCACGAAACGGAACCCGTCCCCAGGCTCTCACCCACCGTACACCCTAAACTGCTTCCTCCCACATAGAGGTCGTCGGTAGCTAAAGCACGGTTTCTCTTCAGTGTTGTTTCTCCGAGTTAGAACGCTTGCTATGAATGTCCACAATAGCCAAACTGTGGAAAGAGCCATGTCCACCAACAGATGAATGGATAAAGAAGAGGGGGTATATATATATACAATGGAATATTATGCAGCCATCAAAAGGAATGAGATCTTGCCATCTGCAACGACGTGGATGGAACTGGAGGGTATCATGCTGAGCGAAATAAGTCAAACCGAGAAAGACATGTATCATATGACCTCACTGATATGAGGAATTCTTAATCTCAGGAAACAAACTGAGGGTTGCTAGAGTGGGGGGTGGGGTGGGAGGGATGGGGTCACTGGGTGTTGGACACTGTGGAGGGTATGTGTTCTGGTAAGCGCTGTGAATTGTGCAAGACTGTTGAATCTCAGATCTGTACCTCTGAAACAAATAATGCAATATATGTTAAGAAAGAAAAAAAGAAGAAGAAGAATGTAGCAGGAGGGGAAGAATGAAGGGGGGAAAATCGGAGGGGGAGAAGAACCATGAGAGATGATGGACTCTGAAAAACAAACTGAGGGTTCTAGAGGGGAGGGGGCTGGGAGGATGGCTTAGCCTGGTGATGGGTATTGAGCAGGGCACGTTCTGCATGGAGCACTGGGTGTTATGCACAAACAATGAATCATGGAACACTATATCTAAAACTAATGATGTAATGTATGGGGATTAACATAACAATAAAAACATTAAATAATAATTAAAAAAAAGAACGCTTGCTATTAGACTTCCATGCAAAAGTGGGGCCGCAGTGCTAGCCTCAGGAAACAAGTGGGGAGTCATGTTCTGCCTTCTGCCGGGGCCTGAGTCCCACACGGAAAATGGGTCTGGACTCACTTGCAGTGCGCTCACGCATGCACACAGCAAAATGCGTCCACCCTCCGGCATGGCTACTTTAGCCGAAGCAGGAAATCTCTACAGAGTTGTTCCTTTGAGTTAGGTGGTTGGCTTTAGCCCTGCAGGCACACCCGGGGCAAGGGTACTAGCCTCATAAACAAGAGGTGAGTTGAGAACTGCCTTCCGCTCCGGCCTATTTCTCACTCCATTTCACGTATGGGACCCTTTCCCCGGGCTCTCAGACAGACACGAGCACTGTCAAATTCCTCTGGCTTCAGGAACGGCAATGTTAACTCAAGCGCAGTAACTCTATAGCATTGATTCTTGGTGTTAGTAGCCTGGGAACTAGGCTTCCAGGCACACAGGGTACAGCAGTGCTAATCTCCTCAAACAAGAGGGGAGTCGACAGCAGCCTTCCTTCCAGGCCTGCTTCTCACTCCGAGTTACGTTTAGGTTCCATTTCTCATGCTTTCACAAAAACACACAACAGATGAAGTGCACGCTCAGGAAGGGCGATCTTTGCTGAGGCACGGGTCCTCCGCACTTTTGTTCCTTTCCGTTGGGTGGATGGCACTTAGGACTACACGCACACACGGGAGAGCCGATCTAGTTTCCCGAAACAAGAGTTGAGTCGATAGCTGCCTCCTGCCCATGCTTATTTCTGCCTCGGAATTCTGCTGGGACTCATTCCCCAGGTTTGCACTCAAGCAGAGTTGAAAATCCTGCCACCCTGTGGAGAGGCGAATGAGCTGAAGCTGGGATTCTTGACCGGCTTCTTTCTGCCAAAACAGTGTGGAGCACTTAGCATTCCTATGCACACATGGAGCAGTAGTGTTAGCTTCAGGTAACAAGAGCTGAGTCGAGAGGTGCCTTCTGGCCCGGACTTCTTCTCCCTCGGTCTCACGTAAGGAACCCGTTCCCCAGGCTCTCACCCACGGTAGCCTGGAAAGTGCTTCCTCCCTCAGAGACGTGGATGGTAGCTAAAGCACGATTTCTCTACCGTGTTGTTTCTTCGAGTTAGAACGCTAGCTATTAGACTGCCATGCAAATGTGGGGCTGCCGTGCTAGCTTGGTCAAACACGTGGGGAGTCGTGTTCTGCCTTTCGCAGGGGCCTGAGTCTCACTCGCAAAAAGCTTTGGACTCCCTTGCAGTGCTCTCACGCACGCACACCACAAAATGCTGCCACCCTCAGGAGCAGCTGTTTTACCTGCAGCACAGGCTCTCAACCGAGTTTTTCCTTCGAGTTAGGTGGCTGTGTTTAAGGCGGCACACACACCCTCTCGAATGGTACTAGCCCCATAACCAGGATGTGAGTTAAGAGCTGCCTTCTGTACCGGCCTGTCTCTCCCCGATATTACGATATTGAAACCGTCCCCAGGCTCTCAGCCACAGTACACCCTAAACTGCTCCGCCCACAGAGAGGTCGACGGTAGCTAAAGCACGGTTTCTCTACAGTGTTGTTTCTTCGAGTTAGAACGCTAGCTATTAGACTGCCATGCAAATGTGGGGCTGCCGTGCTAGCTTGGTCAAACACATGGGGAGTCGTGTTCTGCCTTTTGCTGGGGCCTGAGTCTCACTCGCAAAAAGCTTTGGACTCCCTTGCACTACTCTCACGCACGCACACAACAAAATGCTGCCACCCTCAGGAGCACCTGTTTTACCTGAAGCACAGGCTCTCAATCAAGTTTTCCTTCGAGTTAGGTGGCTGTGTTGAAGCCTGCACACACACCCTGGCGAACGGTACCAGCCCCATAACCATGATGTGTGTTGAGAGCTGCCTTCTGTACCGGCCTGCCTCTCCCCGATATTATGATATTGAAACTGTGCCCAGGCTCTCAGCCACAGTACACCCTAAACTGCTTCGCCCACAGAGAGGTCGACGGTAGCTTAAGCACGGTTTCTCTGCTGTGTAGTTTCTTCGAGTTAGAACGCTAGCTATTAGACTTCCATGCAAAAGTGGGGCTGCCGTGCTAGCGTGATGAAACACATGGGGAGTCGTGTTCTGCCTTTCGCTGGGGCCTGAGTCTCACTCGCAAAAAGCTTTGGACTTCCTTGCAGTGCTCTCACGCACGCACACAACAAAATGCTGCCACCCTCAGGAGCAGCTGTTTGACCTGACGCACAAGCTCTGAACCGAGATTTTCCTTCGAGTTAGGTGGCTGTGTTTACCCTGGGCAACGGTACTAGCCCCATACCCATGATGTGGGTTGAGAGCTGCCTTCTGTACCGGCCTGTCTCTCCCCCGATATTACGATATTGAAACCGTCCCCAGGCTCTCAGCCACAGTACACCCTAAACTGCTTCGCCCACAGAGAGGTCGACGGTAGCTAAAGCACGGTTTGTCTACAGTGTTGTTTGTTCGAGTTAGAAAGCTAGCTATTAGACTTCCATTCAAAAGTGGGGCCGCAGTAGTAGTTTCATGGAGCAAGTGGGGAGTCGTGTTCTGGCTTCTTCCGGGGCCTGGGTCTCACAAGGAAAATGGTTTTGGACTCACTTGCTGTGCACTCACGCATGCACACCACACAATGCGTCCACCCTGAGGCATGGCTCTTTTAGCCGAAGCAGGAATTCCCTACAGAGTTGTTCCTTTGAGTTAGGTGGTTGGCTTATGGCCTGCAGGCACACCCGGGGCAAGGGGACTAGCCTCATAAACAAGAGGTGAGTTGAGAGCTGCCTTCCGCACCGGCCTGTTTCTCACTCCATTTCACGTATGGGACCCTTTCCCCGGTCTCTCATACACGAGCACTATACAACTCCTGCGGCTTCAGGAACGGCAATGGTAGCTAAAGCGCAGTAAGGCTACAGCATTGATTCTTGGTGTTAGTAGCCTGGTAGGCGAATGAGCTGCAGCTGGGATTCTTTACAGACTTGTTTCTTCCCAGTCAGGGTCGAGCACATAGCATTCCAAGCACACATGGAGCAGTAGTCTTAGCTTCAGGTAGCAAGAGCTGAGTCCAGAGGTGCCTTCTGCCCGGACCTATTTCTCCCTTGGTTTCACGTATGGAACCCGTTCCCCAGGCTCTCAGCCACGGTACTCCGTGTAATGCTTCCTCCGTCTAGAGGTCGACGGTAGCTAAAGCACGGTTTGTCTACAGTGTTGTTTCTTCGAGTGAGAACACTAGCTGTTAGACTTCCATGCAAAAGTGGGGCTGCCGTGCTAGCGTGATGAAACACATGGGGAGTCGTGTTCTGCCTTCTGCTGGGGCCTGAGGCTCATTCACAAAAAGCTTTGGACTCCCTTGCAGTGCTCTCATGCACGCACACAACAAAATGCTTCCACCCTCAGGAGCGGCTCTTTTAGCTGAAGCATGGATTCTCCAGCGAGTTTTTCCTTCGAGTTAGGCAGTTTTCATGAAGCCTGCACACACACCCGGGGCAACGGTACTAGCCCCATAACCATGGTTTGAGTTGAGAGCTGCCTTCTCTCCGGCCTGTCTCTCCCTCGATTTCACGAAACGGAACCCGTCCCCAGGCTCTCACCCACCGTACACCCTAAACTGCTTCCTCCCACATAGAGGTCGTCGGTAGCTAAAGCACGGTTTCTCTTCAGTGTTGTTTCTCCGAGTTAGAACGCTTGCTATGAATGTCCACAATAGCCAAACTGTGGAAAGAGCCATGTCCACCAACAGATGAATGGATAAAGAAGAGGGGGTATATATATATACAATGGAATATTATGCAGCCATCAAAAGGAATGAGATCTTGCCATCTGCAACGACGTGGATGGAATTGGAGGGTATCATGCTGAGCGAAATAAGTCAAACCGAGAAAGACATGTATCATATGACCTCACTGATATGAGGAATTCTTAATCTCAGGAAACAAACTGAGGGTTGCTAGAGTGGGGGGTGGGGTGGGAGGGATGGGGTCACTGGGTGTTGGACACTGTGGAGGGTATGTGTTCTGGTAAGCGCTGTGAATTGTGCAAGACTGTTGAATCTCAGATCTGTACCTCTGAAACAAATAATGCAATATATGTTAAGAAAGAAAAAAAGAAGAAGAAGAATGTAGCAGGAGGGGAAGAATGAAGGGGGGAAAATCGGAGGGGGAGAAGAACCATGAGAGATGATGGACTCTGAAAAACAAACTGAGGGTTCTAGAGGGGAGGGGGCTGGGAGGATGGCTTAGCCTGGTGATGGGTATTGAGCAGGGCACGTTCTGCATGGAGCACTGGGTGTTATGCACAAACAATGAATCATGGAACACTATATCTAAAACTAATGATGTAATATATGGGGATTAACATAACAATAAAAACATTAAATAATAATTAAAAAAAAGAACGCTTGCTATTAGACTTCCATGCAAAAGTGGGGCCGCAGTGCTAGCCTCAGGAAACAAGTGGGGAGTCATGTTCTGCCTTCTGCCGGGGCCTGAGTCCCACACGGAAAATGGGTCTGGACTCACTTGCAGTGCGCTCACGCATGCACACAGCAAAATGCGTCCACCCTCCGGCATGGCTACTTTAGCCGAAGCAGGAAATCTCTACAGAGTTGTTCCTTTGAGTTAGGTGGTTGGCTTTAGCCCTGCAGGCACACCCGGGGCAAGGGTACTAGCCTCATAAACAAGAGGTGAGTTGAGAACTGCCTTCCGCTCCGGCCTGTTTCTCACTCCATTTCACGTATGGGACCCTTTCCCCGGGCTCTCAGACAGACACGAGCACTGTCAAATTCCTCTGGCTTCAGGAACGGCAATGTTAACTCAAGCGCAGTAACTCTATAGCATTGATTCTTGGTGTTAGTAGCCTGGGAACTAGGCTTCCAGGCACACAGGGTACAGCAGTGCTAATCTCCTCAAACAAGAGGGGAGTCGACAGCAGCCTTCCTTCCAGGCCTGCTTCTCACTCCGAGTTACGTTTAGGTTCCATTTCTCATGCTTTCACAAAAACACACAACAGATGAAGTGCACGCTCAGGAAGGGCGATCTTTGCTGAGGCACGGGTCCTCCGCACTTTTGTTCCTTTCCGTTGGGTGGATGGCACTTAGGACTACACGCACACACGGGAGAGCCGATCTAGTTTCCCGAAACAAGAGTTGAGTCGATAGCTGCCTCCTGCCCATGCTTATTTCTGCCTCGGAATTCTGCTGGGACTCATTCCCCAGGTTTGCACTCAAGCAGAGTTGAAAATCCTGCCACCCTGTGGAGAGGCGAATGAGCTGAAGCTGGGATTCTTGACCGGCTTCTTTCTGCCAAAACAGTGTGGAGCACTTAGCATTCCTATGCACACATGGAGCAGTAGTGTTAGCTTCAGGTAACAAGAGCTGAGTCGAGAGGTGCCTTCTGGCCCGGACTTCTTCTCCCTCGGTCTCACGTAAGGAACCCGTTCCCCAGGCTCTCACCCACGGTAGCCTGGAAAGTGCTTCCTCCCTCAGAGACGTGGATGGTAGCTAAAGCACGATTTCTCTACCGTGTTGTTTCTTCGAGTTAGAACGCTAGCTATTAGACTGCCATGCAAATGTGGGGCTGCCGTGCTAGCTTGGTCAAACACATGGGGAGTCGTGTTCTGCCTTTCGCAGGGGCCTGAGTCTCACTCGCAAAAAGCTTTGGACTCCCTTGCAGTGCTCTCACGCACGCACACCACAAAATGCTGCCACCCTCAGGAGCAGCTGTTTTACCTGCAGCACAGGCTCTCAACCGAGTTTTTCCTTCGAGTTAGGTGGCTGTGTTTAAGGCGGCGCACACACCCTCTCGAATGGTACTAGCCCCATAACCAGGATGTGAGTTAAGAGCTGCCTTCTGTACCGGCCTGTCTCTCCCCCGATATTACGATATTGAAACCGTCCCCAGGCTCTCAGCCACAGTACACCCTAAACTGCTCCGCCCACAGAGAGGTCGACGGTAGCTAAAGCACGGTTTCTCTACAGTGTTGTTTCTTCGAGTTAGAACGCTAGCTATTAGACTGCCATGCAAATGTGGGGCTGTCGTGCTAGCTTGGTCAAACACATGGGGAGTCGTGTTCTGCCTTTTGCTGGGGCCTGAGTCTCACTCGCAAAAAGCTTTGGACTCCCTTGCACTACTCTCACGCACGCACACAACAAAATGCTGCCACCCTCAGGAGCACCTGTTTTACCTGAAGCACAGGCTCTCAATCAAGTTTTCCTTCGAGTTAGGTGGCTGTGTTGAAGCCTGCACACACACCCTGGCGAACGGTACCAGCCCCATAACCATGATGTGTGTTGAGAGCTGCCTTCTGTACCGGCCTGCCTCTCCCCGATATTATGATATTGAAACTGTGCCCAGGCTCTCAGCCACAGTACACCCTAAACTGCTTCGCCCACAGAGAGGTCGACGGTAGCTAAAGCACGGTTTCTCTGCTGTGTAGTTTCTTCGAGTTAGAACGCTAGCTATTAGACTTCCATGCAAAAGTGGGGCTGCCGTGCTAGCGTGATGAAACACATGGGGAGTCGTGTTCTGCCTTTCGCTGGGGCCTGAGTCTCGCTCGCAAAAAGCTTTGGACTTCCTTGCAGTGCTCTCACGCACGCACACAACAAAATGCTGCCACCCTCAGGAGCAGCTGTTTGACCTGACGCACAAGCTCTGAACCGAGATTTTCCTTCGAGTTAGGTGGCTGTGTTTACCCTGGGCAACGGTACTAGCCCCATACCCATGATGTGGGTTGAGAGCTGCCTTCTGTACCGGCCTGTCTCTCCCCCGATATTACGATATTGAAACCGTCCCCAGGCTCTCAGCCACAGTACACCCTAAACTGCTTCGCCCACAGAGAGGTCGACGGTAGCTAAAGCACGGTTTGTCTACAGTGTTGTTTGTTCGAGTTAGAAAGCTAGCTATTAGACTTCCATTCAAAAGTGGGGCCGCAGTAGTAGTTTCATGGAGCAAGTGGGGAGTCGTGTTCTGGCTTCTTCCGGGGCCTGGGTCTCACAAGGAAAATGGTTTTGGACTCACTTGCTGTGCACTCACGCATGCACACCACACAATGCGTCCACCCTGACGCATGGCTCTTTTAGCCGAAGCAGGAATTCCCTACAGAGTTGTTCCTTTGAGTTAGGTGGTTGGCTTATGGCCTGCAGGCACACCCGGGGCAAGGGGACTAGCCTCATAAACAAGAGGTGAGTTGAGAGCTGCCTTCCGCACCGGCCTGTTTCTCACTCCATTTCACGTATGGGACCCTTTCCCGGTCTCTCATACACGACCACTATACAACTCCTGCGGCTTCAGGAACGGCAATGGTAGCTAAAGCGCAGTAAGGCTACAGCATTGATTCTTGGTGTTAGTAGCCTGGTAGGCGAATGAGCTGCAGCTGGGATTCTTTACAGACTTGTTTCTTCCCAGTCAGGGTCGAGCACATAGCATTCCAAGCACACATGGAGCAGTAGTCTTAGCTTCAGGTAGCAAGAGCTGAGTCCAGAGGTGCCTTCTGCCCGGACCTATTTCTCCCTTGGTTTCACGTATGGAACCCGTTCCCCAGGCTCTCAGCCACGGTACTCCGTGTAATGCTTCCTCCGTCTAGAGGTCGACGGTAGCTAAAGCACGGTTTGTCTACAGTGTTGTTTCTTCGAGTGAGAACACTAGCTGTTAGACTTCCATGCAAAAGTGGGGCTGCCGTGCTAGCGTGATGAAATACATGGGGAGTCGTGTTCTGCCTTCTGCTGGGGCCTGAGGCTCATTCACAAAAAGCTTTGGACTCCCTTGCAGTGCTCTCATGCACGCACACAACAAAATGCTTCCACCCTCAGGAGCGGCTCTTTTAGCTGAAGCATGGATTCTCCAGCGAGTTTTTCCTTCGAGTTAGGCAGTTTTCATGAAGCCTGCACACACACCCGGGGCAACGGTACTAGCCCCATAACCATGGTTTGAGTTGAGAGCTGCCTTCTCTCCGGCCTGTCTCTCCCTCGATTTCACGAAACGGAACCCGTCCCCAGGCTCTCACCCACCGTACACCCTAAACTGCTTCCTCCCACATAGAGGTCGTCGGTAGCTAAAGCACGGTTTCTCTTCAGTGTTGTTTCTCCGAGTTAGAACGCTTGCTATGAATGTCCACAATAGCCAAACTGTGGAAAGAGCCATGTCCACCAACAGATGAATGGATAAAGAAGAGGGGGTATATATATATACAATGGAATATTATGCAGCCATCAAAAGGAATGAGATCTTGCCATCTGCAACGACGTGGATGGAACTGGAGGGTATCATGCTGAGCGAAATAAGTCAAACCGAGAAAGACATGTATCATATGACCTCACTGATATGAGGAATTCTTAATCTCAGGAAACAAACTGAGGGTTGCTAGAGTGGGGGGTGGGGTGGGAGGGATGGGGTCACTGGGTGTTGGACACTGTGGAGGGTATGTGTTCTGGTAAGCGCTGTGAATTGTGCAAGACTGTTGAATCTCAGATCTGTACCTCTGAAACAAATAATGCAATATATGTTAAGAAAGAAAAAAAGAAGAAGAAGAATGTAGCAGGAGGGGAAGAATGAAGGGGGGAAAATCGGAGGGGGAGAAGAACCATGAGAGATGATGGACTCTGAAAAACAAACTGAGGGTTCTAGAGGGGAGGGGGCTGGGAGGATGGCTTAGCCTGGTGATGGGTATTGAGCAGGGCACGTTCTGCATGGAGCACTGGGTGTTATGCACAAACAATGAATCATGGAACACTATATCTAAAACTAATGATGTAATGTATGGGGATTAACATAACAATAAAAACATTAAATAATAATTAAAAAAAAGAACGCTTGCTATTAGACTTCCATGCAAAAGTGGGGCCGCAGTGCTAGCCTCAGGAAACAAGTGGGGAGTCATGTTCTGCCTTCTGCCGGGGCCTGAGTCCCACACGGAAAATGGGTCTGGACTCACTTGCAGTGCGCTCACGCATGCACACAGCAAAATGCGTCCACCCTCCGGCATGGCTACTTTAGCCGAAGCAGGAAATCTCTACAGAGTTGTTCCTTTGAGTTAGGTGGTTGGCTTTAGCCCTGCAGGCACACCCGGGGCAAGGGTACTAGCCTCATAAACAAGAGGTGAGTTGAGAACTGCCTTCCGCTCCGGCCTGTTTCTCACTCCATTTCACGTATGGGACCCTTTCCCCGGGCTCTCAGACAGACACGAGCACTGTCAAATTCCTCTGGCTTCAGGAACGGCAATGTTAACTCAAGCGCAGTAACTCTATAGCATTGATTCTTGGTGTTAGTAGCCTGGGAACTAGGCTTCCAGGCACACAGGGTACAGCAGTGCTAATCTCCTCAAACAAGAGGGGAGTCGACAGCAGCCTTCCTTCCAGGCCTGCTTCTCACTCCGAGTTACGTTTAGGTTCCATTTCTCATGCTTTCACAAAAACACACAACAGATGAAGTGCACGCTCAGGAAGGGCGATCTTTGCTGAGGCACGGGTCCTCCGCACTTTTGTTCCTTTCCGTTGGGTGGATGGCACTTAGGACTACACGCACACACGGGAGAGCCGATCTAGTTTCCCGAAACAAGAGTTGAGTCGATAGCTGCCTCCTGCCCATGCTTATTTCTGCCTCGGAATTCTGCTGGGACTCATTCCCCAGGTTTGCACTCAAGCAGAGTTGAAAATCCTGCCACCCTGTGGAGAGGCGAATGAGCTGAAGCTGGGATTCTTGACCGGCTTCTTTCTGCCAAAACAGTGTGGAGCACTTAGCATTCCTATGCACACATGGAGCAGTAGTGTTAGCTTCAGGTAACAAGAGCTGAGTCGAGAGGTGCCTTCTGGCCCGGACTTCTTCTCCCTCGGTCTCACGTAAGGAACCCGTTCCCCAGGCTCTCACCCACGGTAGCCTGGAAAGTGCTTCCTCCCTCAGAGACGTGGATGGTAGCTAAAGCACGATTTCTCTACCGTGTTGTTTCTTCGAGTTAGAACGCTAGCTATTAGACTGCCATGCAAAAGTGGGGCTGCCGTGCTAGCTTGGTCAAACACATGGGGAGTCGTGTTCTGCCTTTCGCAGGGGCCTGAGTCTCACTCGCAAAAAGCTTTGGACTCCCTTGCAGTGCTCTCACGCACGCACACCACAAAATGCTGCCACCCTCAGGAGCAGCTGTTTGACCTGCAGCACAGGCTCTCAACCGAGTTTTTCCTTCGAGTTAGGTGGCTGTGTTTAAGGCGGCGCACACACCCTCTCGAATGGTACTAGCCCCATAACCAGGATGTGAGTTAAGAGCTGCCTTCTGTACCGGCCTGTCTCTCCCCGATATTACGATATTGAAACCGTCCCCAGGCTCTCAGCCACAGTACACCCTAAACTGCTCCGTCCACAGAGAGGTCGACGGTAGCTAAAGCACGGTTTCTCTACAGTGTTGTTTCTTCGAGTTAGAACGCTAGCTATTAGACTGCCATGCAAATGTGGGGCTGCCGTGCTAGCTTGGTCAAACACATGGGGAGTCGTGTTCTGCCTTTTGCTGGGGCCTGAGTCTCACTCGCAAAAAGCTTTGGACTCCCTTGCACTACTCTCACGCACGCACACAACAAAATGCTGCCACCCTCAGGATCACCTGTTTTACCTGAAGCACAGGCTCTCAATCAAGTTTTCCTTCGAGTTAGGTGGCTGTGTTGAAGCCTGCACACACACCCTGGCGAACGGTACCAGCCCCATAACCATGATGTGTGTTGAGAGCTGCCTTCTGTACCGGCCTGCCTCTCCCCGATATTATGATATTGAAACTGTGCCCAGGCTCTCAGCCACAGTACACCCTAAACTGCTTCGCCCACAGAGAGGTCGACGGTAGCTAAAGCACGGTTTCTCTGCTGTGTAGTTTCTTCGAGTTAGAACGCTAGCTATTAGACTTCCATGCAAAAGTGGGGCTGCCGTGCTAGCGTGATGAAACACATGGGGAGTCGTGTTCTGCCTTTCGCTGGGGCCTGAGTCTCACTCGCAAAAAGCTTTGGACTTCCTTGCAGTGCTCTCACGCACGCACACAACAAAATGCTGCCACCCTCAGGAGCAGCTGTTTGACCTGACGCACAAGCTCTGAACCGAGATTTTCCTTCGAGTTAGGTGGCTGTGTTTACCCTGGGCAACGGTACTAGCCCCATAACCATGATGTGGGTTGAGAGCTGCCTTCTGTACCGGCCTGTCTCTCCCCCGATATTACGATATTGAAACCGTCCCCAGGCTCTCAGCCACAGTACACCCTAAACTGCTTCGCCCACAGAGAGGTCGACGGTAGCTAAAGCACGGTTTGTCTACAGTGTTGTTTGTTCGAGTTAGAAAGCTTGCTATTAGACTTCCATTCAAAAGTGGGGCCGCAGTAGTAGTTTCATGGAGCAAGTGGGGAGTCGTGTTCTGGCTTCTTCCGGGGCCTGGGTCTCACAAGGAAAATGGTTTTGGACTCACTTGCTGTGCACTCACGCATGCACACCACACAATGCGTCCACCCTGACGCATGGCTCTTTTAGCCGAAGCAGGAATTCCCTACAGAGTTGTTCCTTTGAGTTAGGTGGTTGGCTTATGGCCTGCAGGCACACCCGGGGCAAGGGGACTAGCCTCATAAACAAGAGGTGAGTTGAGAGCTGCCTTCCGCACCGGCCTGTTTCTCACTCCATTTCACGTATGGGACCCTTTCCCCGGTCTCTCATACACGAGCACTATACAACTCCTGCAGCTTCAGGAACGGCAATGGTAGCTAAAGCGCAGTAAGGCTACAGCATTGATTCTTGGTGTTAGTAGCCTGGTAGGCGAATGAGCTGCAGCTGGGATTCTTTACAGACTTGTTTCTTCCCAGTCAGGGTCGAGCACATAGCATTCCAAGCACACATGGAGCAGTAGTCTTAGCTTCAGGTAGCAAGAGCTGAGTCCAGAGGTGCCTTCTGCCCGGACCTATTTCTCCCTTGGTTTCACGTATGGAACCCGTTCCCCAGGCTCTCAGCCACGGTACTCCGTGTAATGCTTCCTCCGTCTAGAGGTCGACGGTAGCTAAAGCACGGTTTGTCTACAGTGTTGTTTCTTCGAGTGAGAACACTAGCTGTTAGACTTCCATGCAAAAGTGGGGCTGCCGTGCTAGCGTGATGAAACACATGGGGAGTCGTGTTCTGCCTTCTGCTGGGGCCTGAGGCTCATTCACAAAAAGCTTTGGACTCCCTTGCAGTGCTCTCATGCACGCACACAACAAAATGCTTCCACCCTCAGGAGCGGCTCTTTTAGCTGAAGCATGGATTCTCCAGCGAGTTTTTCCTTCGAGTTAGGCAGTTTTCATGAAGCCTGCACACACACCCGGGGCAACGGTACTAGCCCCATAACCATGGTTTGAGTTGAGAGCTGCCTTCTCTCCGGCCTGTCTCTCCCTCGATTTCACGAAACGGAACCCGTCCCCAGGCTCTCACCCACCGTACACCCTAAACTGCTTCCTCCCACATAGAGGTCGTCGGTAGCTAAAGCACGGTTTCTCTTCAGTGTTGTTTCTCCGAGTTAGAACGCTTGCTATGAATGTCCACAATAGCCAAACTGTGGAAAGAGCCATGTCCACCAACAGATGAATGGATAAAGAAGAGGGGGTATATATATATACAATGGAATATTATGCAGCCATCAAAAGGAATGAGATCTTGCCATCTGCAACGACGTGGATGGAACTGGAGGGTATCATGCTGAGCGAAATAAGTCAAACCGAGAAAGACATGTATCATATGACCTCACTGATATGAGGAATTCTTAATCTCAGGAAACAAACTGAGGGTTGCTAGAGTGGGGGGTGGGGTGGGAGGGATGGGGTCACTGGGTGTTGGACACTGTGGAGGGTATGTGTTCTGGTAAGCGCTGTGAATTGTGCAAGACTGTTGAATCTCAGATCTGTACCTCTGAAACAAATAATGCAATATATGTTAAGAAAGAAAAAAAAAAGAAGAAGAATGTAGCAGGAGGGGAAGAATGAAGGGGGGAAAATCGGAGGGGGAGAAGAACCATGAGAGATGATGGACTCTGAAAAACAAACTGAGGGTTCTAGAGGGGAGGGGGCTGGGAGGATGGCTTAGCCTGGTGATGGGTATTGAGCAGGGCACGTTCTGCATGGAGCACTGGGTGTTATGCACAAACAATGAATCATGGAACACTATATCTAAAACTAATGATGTAATGTATGGGGATTAACATAACAATAAAAACATTAAATAATAATTAAAAAAAAGAACGCTTGCTATTAGACTTCCATGCAAAAGTGGGGCCGCAGTGCTAGCCTCAGGAAACAAGTGGGGAGTCATGTTCTGCCTTCTGCCGGGGCCTGAGTCCCACACGGAAAATGGGTCTGGACTCACTTGCAGTGCGCTCACGCATGCACACAGCAAAATGCGTCCACCCTCCGGCATGGCTACTTTAGCCGAAGCAGGAAATCTCTACAGAGTTGTTCCTTTGAGTTAGGTGGTTGGCTTTAGCCCTGCAGGCACACCCGGGGCAAGGGTACTAGCCTCATAAACAAGAGGTGAGTTGAGAACTGCCTTCCGCTCCGGCCTGTTTCTCACTCCATTTCACGTATGGGACCCTTTCCCCGGGCTCTCAGACAGACACGAGCACTGTCAAATTCCTCTGGCTTCAGGAACGGCAATGTTAACTCAAGCGCAGTAACTCTATAGCATTGATTCTTGGTGTTAGTAGCCTGGGAACTAGGCTTCCAGGCACACAGGGTACAGCAGTGCTAATCTCCTCAAACAAGAGGGGAGTCGACAGCAGCCTTCCTTCCAGGCCTGCTTCTCACTCTGAGTTACGTTTAGGTTCCATTTCTCATGCTTTCACAAAAACACACAACAGATGAAGTGCACGCTCAGGAAGGGCGATCTTTGCTGAGGCACGGGTCCTCCGCACTTTTGTTCCTTTCCGTTGGGTGGATGGCACTTAGGACTACACGCACACACGGGAGAGCCGATCTAGTTTCCCGAAACAAGAGTTGAGTCGATAGCTGCCTCCTGCCCATGCTTATTTCTGCCTCGGAATTCTGCTGGGACTCATTCCCCAGGTTTGCACTCAAGCAGAGTTGAAAATCCTGCCACCCTGTGGAGAGGCGAATGAGCTGAAGCTGGGATTCTTGACCGGCT
Organism: Halichoerus grypus; assembly: GCF_964656455.1. Taxonomy (NCBI): domain Eukaryota; kingdom Metazoa; phylum Chordata; class Mammalia; order Carnivora; family Phocidae; genus Halichoerus; species Halichoerus grypus. The sequence continues at coordinate 81,994,197 of NC_135715.1, forward strand.
TCTTTCTGCCAAAACAGTGTGGAGCACTTAGCATTCCTATGCACACATGGAGCAGTAGTGTTAGCTTCAGGTAACAAGAGCTGAGTCGAGAGGTGCCTTCTGGCCCGGACTTCTTCTCCCTCGGTCTCACGTAAGGAACCCGTTCCCCAGGCTCTCACCCACGGTAGCCTGGAAAGTGCTTCCTCCCTCAGAGACGTGGATGGTAGCTAAAGCACGATTTCTCTACCGTGTTGTTTCTTCGAGTTAGAACGCTAGCTATTAGACTGCCATGCAAAAGTGGGGCTGCCGTGCTAGCTTGGTCAAACACATGGGGAGTCGTGTTCTGCCTTTCGCAGGGGCCTGAGTCTCACTCGCAAAAAGCTTTGGACTCCCTTGCAGTGCTCTCACGCACGCACACCACAAAATGCTGCCACCCTCAGGAGCAGCTGTTTTACCTACAGCACAGGCTCTCAACCGAGTTTTTCCTTCGAGTTAGGTGGCTGTGTTTAAGGCGGCACACACACCCTCTCGAATGGTACTAGCCCCATAACCAGGATGTGAGTTAAGAGCTGCCTTCTGTACCGGCCTGTCTCTCCCCGATATTACGATATTGAAACCGTCCCCAGGCTCTCAGCCACATTACACCCTAAACTGCTCCGTCCACAGAGAGGTCGACGGTAGCTAAAGCACGGTTTCTCTACAGTGTTGTTTCTTCGAGTTAGAACGCTAGCTATTAGACTGCCATGCAAATGTGGGGCTGCCGTGCTAGCTTGGTCAAACACATGGGGAGTCGTGTTCTGCCTTTTGCTGGGGCCTGAGTCTCACTCGCAAAAAGCTTTGGACTCCCTTGCACTACTCTCACGCACGCACACAACAAAATGCTGCCACCCTCAGGAGCACCTGTTTTACCTGAAGCACAGGCTCTCAATCAAGTTTTCCTTCGAGTTAGGTGGCTGTGTTGAAGCCTGCACACACACCCTGGCGAACGGTACCAGCCCCATAACCATGATGTGTGTTGAGAGCTGCCTTCTGTACCGGCCTGCCTCTCCCCGATATTATGATATTGAAACTGTGCCCAGGCTCTCAGCCACAGTACACCCTAAACTGCTTCGCCCACAGAGAGGTCGACGGTAGCTAAAGCACGGTTTCTCTGCTGTGTAGTTTCTTCGAGTTAGAACGCTAGCTATTAGACTTCCATGCAAAAGTGGGGCTGCCGTGCTAGCGTGATGAAACACATGGGGAGTCGTGTTCTGCCTTTCGCTGGGGCCTGAGTCTCACTCGCAAAAAGCTTTGGACTTCCTTGCAGTGCTCTCACGCACGCACACAACAAAATGCTGCCACCCTCAGGAGCAGCTGTTTGACCTGACGCACAAGCTCTGAACCGAGATTTTCCTTCGAGTTAGGTGGCTGTGTTTACCCTGGGCAACGGTACTAGCCCCATAACCATGATGTGGGTTGAGAGCTGCCTTCTGTACCGGCCTGTCTCTCCCCCGATATTACGATATTGAAACCGTCCCCAGGCTCTCAGCCACAGTACACCCTAAACTGCTTCGCCCACAGAGAGGTCGACGGTAGCTAAAGCACGGTTTGTCTACAGTGTTGTTTGTTCGAGTTAGAAAGCTAGCTATTAGACTTCCATTCAAAAGTGGGGCCGCAGTAGTAGTTTCATGGAGCAAGTGGGGAGTCGTGTTCTGGCTTCTTCCGGGGCCTGGGTCTCACAAGGAAAATGGTTTTGGACTCACTTGCTGTGCACTCACGCATGCACACCACACAATGCGTCCACCCTGACGCATGGCTCTTTTAGCCGAAGCAGGAATTCCCTACAGAGTTGTTCCTTTGAGTTAGGTGGTTGGCTTATGGCCTGCAGGCACACCCGGGGCAAGGGGACTAGCCTCATAAACAAGAGGTGAGTTGAGAGCTGCCTTCCGCACCGGCCTGTTTCTCACTCCATTTCACGTATGGGACCCTTTCCCCGGTCTCTCATACACGACCACTATACAACTCCTGCGGCTTCAGGAACGGCAATGGTAGCTAAAGCGCAGTAAGGCTACAGCATTGATTCTTGGTGTTAGTAGCCTGGTAGGCGAATGAGCTGCAGCTGGGATTCTTTACAGACTTGTTTCTTCCCAGTCAGGGTCGAGCACATAGCATTCCAAGCACACATGGAGCAGTAGTCTTAGCTTCAGGTAGCAAGAGCTGAGTCCAGAGGTGCCTTCTGCCCGGACCTATTTCTCCCTTGGTTTCACGTATGGAACCCGTTCCCCAGGCTCTCAGCCACGGTACTCCGTGTAATGCTTCCTCCGTCTAGAGGTCGACGGTAGCTAAAGCACGGTTTCTCTACAGTGTTGTTTCTTCGAGTGAGAACACTAGCTGTTAGACTTCCATGCAAAAGTGGGGCTGCCGTGCTAGCGTGATGAAATACATGGGGAGTCGTGTTCTGCCTTCTGCTGGGGCCTGAGGCTCATTCACAAAAAGCTTTGGACTCCCTTGCAGTGCTCTCATGCACGCACACAACAAAATGCTTCCACCCTCAGGAGCGGCTCTTTTAGCTGAAGCATGGATTCCCCAGCGAGTTTTTCCTTCGAGTTAGGCAGTTTTCATGAAGCCTGCACACACACCCGGGGCAACGGTACTAGCCCCATAACCATGGTTTGAGTTGAGAGCTGCCTTCTCTCCGGCCTGTCTCTCCCTCGATTTCACGAAACGGAACCCGTCCTCAGGCTCTCACCCACCGTACACCCTAAACTGCTTCCTCCCACATAGAGGTCGTCGGTAGCTAAAGCACGGTTTCTCTTCAGTGTTGTTTCTCCGAGTTAGAACGCTTGCTATGAATGTCCACAATAGCCAAACTGTGGAAAGAGCCATGTCCACCAACAGATGAATGGGTAAAGAAGAGGGGGTATATATATATATACAATGGAATATTATGCAGCCATCAAAAGGAATGAGATCTTGCCATCTGCAACGACGTGGATGGAACTGGAGGGTATCATGCTGAGCGAAATAAGTCAAACCGAGAAAGACATGTATCATATGACCTCACTGATATGAGGAATTCTTAATCTCAGGAAACAAACTGAGGGTTGCTAGAGTGGGGGGTGGGGTGGGAGGGATGGGGTCACTGGGTGTTGGACACTGTGGAGGGTATGTGTTCTGGTAAGCACTGTGAATTGTGCAAGACTGTTGAATCTCAGATCTGTACCTCTGAAACAAATAATGCAATATATGTTAAGAAAGAAAAAAAGAAGAAGAAGAATGTAGCAGGAGGGGAAGAATGAAGGGGGGAAAATCGGAGGGGGAGAAGAACCATGAGAGATGATGGACTCTGAAAAACAAACTGAGGGTTCTAGAGGGGAGGGGGCTGGGAGGATGGCTTAGCCTGGTGATGGGTATTGAGCAGGGCACGTTCTGCATGGAGCACTGGGTGTTATGCACAAACAATGAACCATGGAACACTATATCTAAAACTAATGATGTAATGTATGGGGATTAACATAACAATAAAAACATTAAATAATAATTAAAAAAAAGAACGCTTGCTATTAGACTTCCATGCAAAAGTGGGGCCGCAGTGCTAGCCTCAGGAAACAAGTGGGGAGTCATGTTCTGCCTTCTGCCGGGGCCTGAGTCCCACACGGAAAATGGGTCTGGACTCACTTGCAGTGCGCTCACGCATGCACACAGCAAAATGCGTCCACCCTCCGGCATGGCTACTTTAGCCGAAGCAGGAAATCTCTACAGAGTTGTTCCTTTGAGTTAGGTGGTTGGCTTTAGCCCTGCAGGCACACCCGGGGCAAGGGTACTAGCCTCATAAACAAGAGGTGAGTTGAGAACTGCCTTCCGCTCCGGCCTGTTTCTCACTCCATTTCACGTATGGGACCCTTTCCCCGGGCTCTCAGACAGACACGAGCACTGTCAAATTCCTCTGGCTTCAGGAACGGCAATGTTAACTCAAGCGCAGTAACTCTATAGCATTGATTCTTGGTGTTAGTAGCCTGGGAACTAGGCTTCCAGGCACACAGGGTACAGCAGTGCTAATCTCCTCAAACAAGAGGGGAGTCGACAGCAGCCTTCCTTCCAGGCCTGCTTCTCACTCCGAGTTACGTTTAGGTTCCATTTCTCATGCTTTCACAAAAACACACAACAGATGAAGTGCACGCTCAGGAAGGGCGATCTTTGCTGAGGCACGGGTCCTCCGCACTTTTGTTCCTTTCCGTTGGGTGGATGGCACTTAGGACTACACGCACACACGGGAGAGCCGATCTAGTTTCCCGAAACAAGAGTTGAGTCGATAGCTGCCTCCTGCCCATGCTTATTTCTGCCTCGGAATTCTGCTGGGACTCATTCCCCAGGTTTGCACTCAAGCAGAGTTGAAAATCCTGCCACCCTGTGGAGAGGCGAATGAGCTGAAGCTGGGATTCTTGACCGGCTTCTTTCTGCCAAAACAGTGTGGAGCACTTAGCATTCCTATGCACACATGGAGCAGTAGTGTTAGCTTCAGGTAACAAGAGCTGAGTCGAGAGGTGCCTTCTGGCCCGGACTTCTTCTCCCTCGGTCTCACGTAAGGAACCCGTTCCCCAGGCTCTCACCCACGGTAGCCTGGAAAGTGCTTCCTCCCTCAGAGACGTGGATGGTAGCTAAAGCACGATTTCTCTACCGTGTTGTTTCTTCGAGTTAGAACGCTAGCCATTAGACTGCCATGCAAATGTGGGGCTGCCGTGCTAGCTTGGTCAAACACGTGGGGAGTCGTGTTCTGCCTTTCGCAGGGGCCTGAGTCTCACTCGCAAAAAGCTTTGGACTCCCTTGCAGTGCTCTCACGCACGCACACCACAAAATGCTGCCACCCTCAGGAGCAGCTGTTTTACCTGCAGCACAGGCTCTCAACCGAGTTTTTCCTTCGAGTTAGGTGGCTGTGTTTAAGGCGGCACACACACCCTCTCGAATGGTACTAGCCCCATAACCAGGATGTGAGTTAAGAGCTGCCTTCTGTACCGGCCTGTCTCTCCCCCGATATTACGATATTGAAACCGTCCCCAGGCTCTCAGCCACAGTACACCCTAAACTGCTCCGCCCACAGAGAGGTCGACGGTAGCTAAAGCACGGTTTCTCTACAGTGTTGTTTCTTCGAGTTAGAACGCTAGCTATTAGACTGCCATGCAAATGTGGGGCTGCCGTGCTAGCTTGGTCAAACACATGGGGAGTCGTGTTCTGCCTTTTGCTGGGGCCTGAGTCTCACTCGCAAAAAGCTTTGGACTCCCTTGCACTACTCTCACGCACGCACACAACAAAATGCTGCCACCCTCAGGAGCACCTGTTTTACCTGAAGCACAGGCTCTCAATCAAGTTTTCCTTCGAGTTAGGTGGCTGTGTTGAAGCCTGCACACACACCCTGGCGAACGGTACCAGCCCCATAACCATGATGTGTGTTGAGAGCTGCCTTCTGTACCGGCCTGCCTCTCCCCGATATTATGATATTGAAACTGTGCCCAGGCTCTCAGCCACAGTACACCCTAAACTGCTTCGCCCACAGAGAGGTCGACGGTAGCTAAAGCACGGTTTCTCTGCTGTGTAGTTTCTTCGAGTTAGAACGCTAGCTATTAGACTTCCATGCAAAAGTGGGGCTGCCGTGCTAGCGTGATGAAACACACGGGGAGTCGTGTTCTGCCTTTCGCTGGGGCCTGAGTCTCGCTCGCAAAAAGCTTTGGACTTCCTTGCAGTGCTCTCACGCACGCACACAACAAAATGCTGCCACCCTCAGGAGCAGCTGTTTGACCTGACGCACAAGCTCTGAACCGAGATTTTCCTTCGAGTTAGGTGGCTGTGATTACCCTGGGCAACGGTACTAGCCCCATACCCATGATGTGGGTTGAGAGCTGCCTTCTGTACCGGCCTGTCTCTCCCCCGATATTACGATATTGAAACCGTCCCCAGGCTCTCAGCCACAGTACACCCTAAACTGCTTCGCCCACAGAGAGGTCGACGGTAGCTAAAGCACGGTTTGTCTACAGTGTTGTTTGTTCGAGTTAGAAAGCTAGCTATTAGACTTCCATTCAAAAGTGGGGCCGCAGTAGTAGTTTCATGGAGCAAGTGGGGAGTCGTGTTCTGGCTTCTTCCGGGGCCTGGGTCTCACAAGGAAAATGGTTTTGGACTCACTTGCTGTGCACTCACGCATGCACACCACACAATGCGTCCACCCTGAGGCATGGCTCTTTTAGCCGAAGCAGGAATTCCCTACAGAGTTGTTCCTTTGAGTTAGGTGGTTGGCTTATGGCCTGCAGGCACACCCGGGGCAAGGGGACTAGCCTCATAAACAAGAGGTGAGTTGAGAGCTGCCTTCCGCACCGGCCTGTTTCTCACTCCATTTCACGTATGGGACCCTTTCCCCGGTCTCTCATACACGACCACTATACAACTGCGGCTTCAGGAACGGCAATGGTAGCTAAAGCGCAGTAAGGCTACAGCATTGATTCTTGGTGTTAGTAGCCTGGTAGGCGAATGAGCTGCAGCTGGGATTCTTTACAGACTTGTTTCTTCCCAGTCAGGGTCGAGCACATAGCATTCCAAGCACACATGGAGCAGTAGTCTTAGCTTCAGGTAGCAAGAGCTGAGTCCAGAGGTGCCTTCTGCCCGGACCTATTTCTCCCTTGGTTTCAAGTATGGAACCCGTTCCCCAGGCTCTCAGCCACGGTACTCCGTGTAATGCTTCCTCCGTCTAGAGGTCGACGGTAGCTAAAGCACGGTTTCTCTACAGTGTTGTTTCTTCGAGTGAGAACACTAGCTGTTAGACTTCCATGCAAAAGTGGGGCTGCCGTGCTAGCGTGATGAAATACATGGGGAGTCGTGTTCTGCCTTCTGCTGGGGCCTGAGGCTCATTCACAAAAAGCTTTGGACTCCCTTGCAGTGCTCTCATGCACGCACACAACAAAATGCTTCCACCCTCAGGAGCGGCTCTTTTAGCTGAAGCATGGATTCTCCAGCGAGTTTTTCCTTCGAGTTAGGCAGTTTTCATGAAGCCTGCACACACACCCGGGGCAACGGTACTAGCCCCATAACCATGGTTTGAGTTGAGAGCTGCCTTCTCTCCGGCCTGTCTCTCCCTCGATTTCACGAAACGGAACCCGTCCTCAGGCTCTCACCCACCGTACACCCTAAACTGCTTCCTCCCACATAGAGGTCGTCGGTAGCTAAAGCACGGTTTCTCTTCAGTGTTGTTTCTCCGAGTTAGAACGCTTGCTATGAATGTCCACAATAGCCAAACTGTGGAAAGAGCCATGTCCACCAACAGATGAATGGGTAAAGAAGAGGGGGTATATATATATATACAATGGAATATTATGCAGCCATCAAAAGGAATGAGATCTTGCCATCTGCAACGACGTGGATGGAACTGGAGGGTATCATGCTGAGCGAAATAAGTCAAACCGAGAAAGACATGTATCATATGACCTCACTGATATGAGGAATTCTTAATCTCAGGAAACAAACTGAGGGTTGCTAGAGTGGGGGGTGGGGTGGGAGGGATGGGGTCACTGGGTGTTGGACACTGTGGAGGGTATGTGTTCTGGTAAGCGCTGTGAATTGTGCAAGACTGTTGAATCTCAGATCTGTACCTCTGAAACAAATAATGCAATATATGTTAAGAAAGAAAAAAAGAAGAAGAAGAATGTAGCAGGAGGGGAAGAATGAAGGGGGGAAAATCGGAGGGGGAGAAGAACCATGAGAGATGATGGACTCTGAAAAACAAACTGAGGGTTCTAGAGGGGAGGGGGCTGGGAGGATGGCTTAGCCTGGTGATGGGTATTGAGCAGGGCACGTTCTGCATGGAGCACTGGGTGTTATGCACAAACAATGAATCATGGAACACTATATCTAAAACTAATGATGTAATGTATGGGGATTAACATAACAATAAAAACATTAAATAATAATTAAAAAAAAGAACGCTTGCTATTAGACTTCCATGCAAAAGTGGGGCCGCAGTGCTAGCCTCAGGAAACAAGTGGGGAGTCATGTTCTGCCTTCTGCCGGGGCCTGAGTCCCACACGGAAAATGGGTCTGGACTCACTTGCAGTGCGCTCACGCATGCACACAGCAAAATGCGTCCACCCTCCGGCATGGCTACTTTAGCCGAAGCAGGAAATCTCTACAGAGTTGTTCCTTTGAGTTAGGTGGTTGGCTTTAGCCCTGCAGGCACACCCGGGGCAAGGGTACTAGCCTCATAAACAAGAGGTGAGTTGAGAACTGCCTTCCGCTCCGGCCTGTTTCTCACTCCATTTCACGTATGGGACCCTTTCCCCGGGCTCTCAGACAGACACGAGCACTGTCAAATTCCTCTGGCTTCAGGAACGGCAATGTTAACTCAAGCGCAGTAACTCTATAGCATTGATTCTTGGTGTTAGTAGCCTGGGAACTAGGCTTCCAGGCACACAGGGTACAGCAGTGCTAATCTCCTCAAACAAGAGGGGAGTCGACAGCAGCCTTCCTTCCAGGCCTGCTTCTCACTCCGAGTTACGTTTAGGTTCCATTTCTCATGCTTTCACAAAAACACACAACAGATGAAGTGCACGCTCAGGAAGGGCGATCTTTGCTGAGGCACGGGTCCTCCGCACTTTTGTTCCTTTCCGTTGGGTGGATGGCACTTAGGACTACACGCACACACGGGAGAGCCGATCTAGTTTCCCGAAACAAGAGTTGAGTCGATAGCTGCCTCCTGCGCATGCTTATTTCTGCCTCGGAATTCTGCTGGGACTCATTCCCCAGGTTTGCACTCAAGCAGAGTTGAAAATCCGCCACCCTGTGGAGAGGCGAATGAGCTGAAGCTGGGATTCTTGACCGGCTTCTTTCTGCCAAAACAGTGTGGAGCACTTAGCATTCCTATGCACACATGGAGCAGTAGTGTTAGCTTCAGGTAACAAGAGCTGAGTCGAGAGGTGCCTTCTGGCCCGGACTTCTTCTCCCTCGGTCTCACGTAAGGAACCCGTTCCCCAGGCTCTCACCCACGGTAGCCTGGAAAGTGCTTCCTCCCTCAGAGACGTGGATGGTAGCTAAAGCACGATTTCTCTACCGTGTTGTTTCTTCGAGTTAGAACGCTAGCCATTAGACTGCCATGCAAATGTGGGGCTGCCGTGCTAGCTTGGTCAAACACGTGGGGAGTCGTGTTCTGCCTTTCGCAGGGGCCTGAGTCTCACTCGCAAAAAGCTTTGGACTCCCTTGCAGTGCTCTCACGCACGCACACCACAAAATGCTGCCACCCTCAGGAGCAGCTGTTTTACCTGCAGCACAGGCTCTCAACCGAGTTTTTCCTTCGAGTTAGGTGGCTGTGTTTAAGGCGGCACACACACCCTCTCGAATGGTACTAGCCCCATAACCAGGATGTGAGTTAAGAGCTGCCTTCTGTACCGGCCTGTCTCTCCCCCGATATTACGATATTGAAACCGTCCCCAGGCTCTCAGCCACAGTACACCCTAAACTGGTCCGCCCACAGAGAGGTCGACGGTAGCTAAAGCACGGTTTCTCTACAGTGTTGTTTCTTCGAGTTAGAACGCTAGCTATTAGACTGCCATGCAAATGTGGGGCTGCCGTGCTAGCTTGGTCAAACACATGGGGAGTCGTGTTCTGCCTTTTGCTGGGGCCTGAGTCTCACTCGCAAAAAGCTTTGGACTCCCTTGCACTACTCTCACGCACGCACACAACAAAATGCTGCCACCCTCAGGAGCACCTGTTTTACCTGAAGCACAGGCTCTCAATCAAGTTTTCCTTCGAGTTAGGTGGCTGTGTTGAAGCCTGCACACACACCCTGGCGAACGGTACCAGCCCCATAACCATGATGTGTGTTGAGAGCTGCCTTCTGTACCGGCCTGCCTCTCCCCGATATTACGATATTGAAACCGTCCCCAGGCTCTCAGCCACAGTACACCCTAAACTGCTTCGCCCACAGAGAGGTCGACGGTAGCTAAAGCACGGTTTGTCTACAGTGTTGTTTGTTCGAGTTAGAAAGCTAGCTATTAGACTTCCATTCAAAAGTGGGGCCGCAGTAGTAGTTTCATGGAGCAAGTGGGGAGTCGTGTTCTGGCTTCTTCCGGGGCCTGGGTCTCACAAGGAAAATGGTTTTGGACTCACTTGCTGTGCACTCACGCATGCACACCACACAATGCGTCCACCCTGAGGCATGGCTCTTTTAGCCGAAGCAGGAATTCCCTACAGAGTTGTTCCTTTGAGTTAGGTGGTTGGCTTATGGCCTGCAGGCACACCCGGGGCAAGGGGACTAGCCTCATAAACAAGAGGTGAGTTGAGAGCTGCCTTCCGCACCGGCCTGTTTCTCACTCCATTTCACGTATGGGACCCTTTCCCCGGTCTCTCATACACGACCACTATACAACTCCTGCGGCTTCAGGAACGGCAATGGTAGCTAAAGCGCGGTAAGGCTACAGCATTGATTCTTGGTGTTAGTAGCCTGGTAGGCGAATGAGCTGCAGCTGGGATTCTTTACAGACTTGTTTCTTCCCAGTCAGGGTCGAGCACATAGCATTCCAAGCACACATGGAGCAGTAGTCTTAGCTTCAGGTAGCAAGAGCTGAGTCCAGAGGTGCCTTCTGCCCGGACCTATTTCTCCCTTGGTTTCACGTATGGAACCCGTTCCCCAGGCTCTCAGCCACGGTACTCCGTGTAATGCTTCCTCCGTCTAGAGGTCGACGGTAGCTAAAGTACGGTTTCTCTACAGTGTTGTTTCTTCGAGTGAGAACACTAGCTGTTAGACTTCCATGCAAAAGTGGGGCTGCCGTGCTAGCGTGATGAAATACATGGGGAGTCGTGTTCTGCCTTCTGCTGGGGCCTGAGGCTCATTCACAAAAAGCTTTGGACTCCCTTGCAGTGCTCTCATGCACGCACACAACAAAATGCTTCCACCCTCAGGAGCGGCTCTTTTAGCTGAAGCATGGATTCTCCAGCGAGTTTTTCCTTCGAGTTAGGCAGTTTTCATGAAGCCTGCACACACACCCGGGGCAACGGTACCAGCCCCATAACCATGGTTTGAGTTGAGAGCTGCCTTCTCTCCGGCCTGTCTCTCCCTCGATTTCACGAAACGGAACCCGTCCCCAGGCTCTCACCCACCGTACACCCTAAACTGCTTCCTCCCACATAGAGGTCGTCGGTAGCTAAAGCACGGTTTCTCTTCAGTGTTGTTTCTCCGAGTTAGAACGCTTGCTATTAATGTCCACAATAGCCAAACTGTGGAAAGAGCCATGTCCACCAACAGATGAATGGATAAAGAAGAGGGGGTATATATATATATATACAATGGAATATTATGCAGCCATCAAAAGGAATGAGATCTTGCCATCTGCAACGACGTGGATGGAACTGGAGGGTATCATGCTGAGCGAAATAAGTCAAACCGAGAAAGACATGTATCATATGACCTCACTGATATGAGGAATTCTTAATCTCAGGAAACAAACTGAGGGTTGCTAGAGTGGGGGGTGGGGTGGGAGGGATGGGGTCACTGGGTGTTGGACACTGTGGAGGGTATGTGTTCTGGTAAGCGCTGTGAATTGTGCAAGACTGTTGAATCTCAGATCTGTACCTCTGAAACAAATAATGCAATATATGTTAAGAAAGAAAAAAAGAAGAAGAAGAATGTAGCAGGAGGGGAAGAATGAAGGGGGGAAAATCGGAGGGGGAGAAGAACCATGAGAGATGATGGACTCTGAAAAACAAACTGAGGGTTCTAGAGGGGAGGGGGCTGGGAGGATGGCTTAGCCTGGTGATGGGTATTGAGCAGGGCACGTTCTGCATGGAGCACTGGGTGTTATGCACAAACAATGAATCATGGAACACTATATCTAAAACTAATGATGTAATGTATGGGGATTAACATAACAATAAAAACATTAAATAATAATTAAAAAAAAGAACGCTTGCTATTAGACTTCCATGCAAAAGTGGGGCCGCAGTGCTAGCCTCAGGAAACAAGTGGGGAGTCATGTTCTGCCTTCTGCCGGGGCCTGAGTCCCACACGGAAAATGGGTCTGGACTCACTTGCAGTGCGCTCACGCATGCACACAGCAAAATGCGTCCACCCTCCGGCATGGCTACTTTAGCCGAAGCAGGAAATCTCTACAGAGTTGTTCCTTTGAGTTAGGTGGTTGGCTTTAGCCCTGCAGGCACACCCGGGGCAAGGGTACTAGCCTCATAAACAAGAGGTGAGTTGAGAACTGCCTTCCGCTCCGGCCTGTTTCTCACTCCATTTCACGTATGGGACCCTTTCCCCGGGCTCTCAGACAGACACGAGCACTGTCAAATTCCTCTGGCTTCTGGAACGGCAATGTTAACTCAAGCGCAGTAACTCTATAGCATTGATTCTTGGTGTTAGTAGCCTGGGAACTAGGCTTCCAGGCACACAGGGTACAGCAGTGCTAATCTCCTCAAACAAGAGGGGAGTCGACAGCAGCCTTCCTTACAGGCCTGCTTCTCACTCCGAGTTACGTTTAGGTTCCATTTCTCATGCTTTCACAAAAACACACAACAGATGAAGTGCACGCTCAGGAAGGGCGATCTTTGCTGAGGCACGGGTCCTCCGCACTTTTGTTCCTTTCCGTTGGGTGGATGGCACTTAGGACTACACGCACACACGGGAGAGCCGATCTAGTTTCCCGAAACAAGAGTTGAGTCGATAGCTGCCTCCTGCCCATGCTTATTTCTGCCTCGGAATTCTGCTGGGACTCATTCCCCAGGTTTGCACTCAAGCAGAGTTGAAAATCCTGCCACCCTGTGGAGAGGCGAATGAGCTGAAGCTGGGATTCTTGACCGGCTTCTTTCTGCCAAAACAGTGTGGAGCACTTAGCATTCCTATGCACACATGGAGCAGTAGTGTTAGCTTCAGGTAACAAGAGCTGAGTCGAGAGGTGCCTTGTGGCCCGGACTTCTTCTCCCTCGGTCTCACGTAAGGAACCCGTTCCCCAGGCTCTCACCCACGGTAGCCTGGAAAGTGCTTCCTCCCTCAGAGACGTGGATGGTAGCTAAAGCACGATTTCTCTACCGTGTTGTTTCTTCGAGTTAGAACGCTAGCTATTAGACTGCCATGCAAATGTGGGGCTGCCGTGCTAGCTTGGTCAAACACATGGGGAGTCGTGTTCTGCCTTTCGCAGGGGCCTGAGTCTCACTCGCAAAAAGCTTTGGACTCCCTTGCAGTGCTCTCACGCACGCACACCACAAAATGCTGCCACCCTCAGGAGCAGCTGTTTTACCTGCAGCACAGGCTCTCAACCGAGTTTTTCCTTCGAGTTAGGTGGCTGTGTTTAAGGCGGCACACACACCCTCTCGAATGGTACTAGCCCCATAACCAGGATGTGAGTTAAGAGCTGCCTTCTGTACCGGCCTGTCTCTCCCCGATATTACGATATTGAAACCGTCCCCAGGCTCTCAGCCACAGTACACCCTAAACTGCTCCGCCCACAGAGAGGTCGACGGTAGCTAAAGCACGGTTTCTCTACAGTGTTGTTTCTTCGAGTTAGAACGCTAGCTATTAGACTGCCATGCAAATGTGGGGCTGCCGTGCTAGCTTGGTCAAACACATGGGGAGTCGTGTTCTGCCTTTTGCTGGGGCCTGAGTCTCACTCGCAAAAAGCTTTGGACTCCCTTGCACTACTCTCACGCACGCACACAACAAAATGCTGCCACCCTCAGGAGCACCTGTTTTACCTGCAGCACAGGCTCTCAATCGAGTTTTCCTTCGAGTTAGGTGGCTGTGTTGAAGCCTGCACACACACCCTGGCGAACGGTAGCAGCCCCATAACCATGATGTGTGTTGAGAGCTGCCTTCTGTACCGGCCTGCCTCTCCCCGATATTATGATATTGAAACTGTGCCCAGGCTCTCAGCCACAGTACACCCTAAACTGCTTCGCCCACAGAGAGGTCGACGGTAGCTAAAGCACGGTTTCTCTGCTGTGTAGTTTCTTCGAGTTAGAACGCTAGCTATTAGACTTCCATGCAAAAGTGGGGCTGCCGTGCTAGCGTGATGAAACACATGGGGAGTCGTGTTCTGCCTTTCGCTGGGGCCTGAGTCTCGCTCGCAAAAAGCTTTGGACTTCCTTGCAGTGCTCTCACGCACGCACACAACAAAATGCTGCCACCCTCAGGAGCAGCTGTTTGACCTGACGCACAAGCTCTGAACCGAGATTTTCCTTCGAGTTAGGTGGCTGTGTTTACCCTGGGCAACGGTACTAGCCCCATAACCATGATGTGGGTTGAGAGCTGCCTTCTGTACCGGCCTGTCTCTCCCCCGATATTACGATATTGAAACCGTCCCCAGGCTCTCAGCCACAGTACACCCTAAACTGCTTCGCCCACAGAGAGGTCGACGGTAGCTAAAGCACGGTTTGTCTACAGTGTTGTTTGTTCGAGTTAGAAAGCTAGCTATTAGACTTCCATTCAAAAGTGGGGCCGCAGTAGTAGTTTCATGGAGCAAGTGGGGAGTCGTGTTCTGGCTTCTTCCGGGGCCTGGGTCTCACAAGGAAAATGGTTTTGGACTCACTTGCTGTGCACTCACGCATGCACACCACACAATGCGTCCACCCTGAGGCATGGCTCTTTTAGCCGAAGCAGGAATTCCCTACAGAGTTGTTCCTTTGAGTTAGGTGGTTGGCTTATGGCCTGCAGGCACACCCGGGGCAAGGGGACTAGCCTCATAAACAAGAGGTGAGTTGAGAGCTGCCTTCCGCACCGGCCTGTTTCTCACTCCATTTCACGTATGGGACCCTTTCCCCGGTCTCTCATACACGAGCACTATACAACTGCGGCTTCAGGAACGGCAATGGTAGCTAAAGCGCAGTAAGGCTACAGCATTGATTCTTGGTGTTAGTAGCCTGGTAGGCGAATGAGCTGCAGCTGGGATTCTTTACAGACTTGTTTCTTCCCAGTCAGGGTCGAGCACATAGCATTCCAAGCACACATGGAGCAGTAGTCTTAGCTTCAGGTAGCAAGAGCTGAGTCCAGAGGTGCCTTCTGCCCGGACCTATTTCTCCCTTGGTTTCACGTATGGAACCCGTTCCCCAGGCTCTCAGCCACAGTACTCCGTGTAATGCTTCCTCCGTCTAGAGGTCGACGGTAGCTAAAGCACGGTTTCTCTACAGTGTTGTTTCTTCGAGTGAGAACACTAGCTGTTAGACTTCCATGCAAAAGTGGGGCTGCCGTGCTAGCGTGATGAAACACATGGGGAGTCGTGTTCTGCCTTCTGCTGGGGCCTGAGGCTCATTCACAAAAAGCTTTGGACTCCCTTGCAGTGCTCTCATGCACGCACACAACAAAATGCTTCCACCCTCAGGAGCGGCTCTTTTAGCTGAAGCATGGATTCTCCAGCGAGTTTTTCCTTCGAGTTAGGCAGTTTTCATGAAGCCTGCACACACACCCGGGGCAACGGTACTAGCCCCATAACCATGGTTTGAGTTGAGAGCTGCCTTCTCTCCGGCCTGTCTCTCCCTCGATTTCACGAAACGGAACCCGTCCCCAGGCTCTCACCCACCGTACACCCTAAACTGCTTCCTCCCACATAGAGGTCGTCGGTAGCTAAAGCACGGTTTCTCTTCAGTGTTGTTTCTCCGAGTTAGAACGCTTGCTATGAATGTCCACAATAGCCAAACTGTGGAAAGAGCCATGTCCACCAACAGATGAATGGATAAAGAAGAGGGGGTATATATATATATACAATGGAATATTATGCAGCCATCAAAAGGAATGAGATCTTGCCATCTGCAACGACGTGGATGGAACTGGAGGGTATCATGCTGAGCGAAATAAGTCAAACCGAGAAAGACATGTATCATATGACCTCACTGATATGAGGAATTCTTAATCTCAGGAAACAAACTGAGGGTTGCTAGAGTGGGGGGTGGGGTGGGAGGGATGGGGTCACTGGGTGTTGGACACTGTGGAGGGTATGTGTTCTGGTAAGCGCTGTGAATTGTGCAAGACTGTTGAATCTCAGATCTGTACCTCTGAAACAAATAATGCAATATATGTTAAGAAAGAAAAAAAGAAGAAGAAGAATGTAGCAGGAGGGGAAGAATGAAGGGGGGAAAATCGGAGGGGGAGAAGAACCATGAGAGATGATGGACTCTGAAAAACAAACTGAGGGTTCTAGAGGGGAGGGGGCTGGGAGGATGGCTTAGCCTGGTGATGGGTATTGAGCAGGGCACGTTCTGCATGGAGCACTGGGTGTTATGCACAAACAATGAATCATGGAACACTATATCTAAAACTAATGATGTAATGTATGGGGATTAACATAACAATAAAAACATTAAATAATAATTAAAAAAAAGAACGCTTGCTATTAGACTTCCATGCAAAAGTGGGGCCGCAGTGCTAGCTTCAGGAAACAAGTGGGGAGTCATGTTCTGCCTTCTGCCGGGGCCTGAGTCCCACACGGAAAATGGGTCTGGACTCACTTGCAGTGCGCTCACGCATGCACACAGCAAAATGCGTCCACCCTCCGGCATGGCTACTTTAGCCGAAGCAGGAAATCTCTACAGAGTTGTTCCTTTGAGTTAGGTGGTTGGCTTTAGCCCTGCAGGCACACCCGGGGCAAGGGTACTAGCCTCATAAACAAGAGGTGAGTTGAGAACTGCCTTCCGCTCCGGCCTGTTTCTCACTCCATTTCACGTATGGGACCCTTTCCCCGGGCTCTCAGACAGACACGAGCACTGTCAAATTCCTCTGGCTTCAGGAACGGCAATGTTAACTCAAGCGCAGTAACTCTATAGCATTGATTCTTGGTGTTAGTAGCCTGGGAACTAGGCTTCCAGGCACACAGGGTACAGCAGTGCTAATCTCCTCAAACAAGAGGGGAGTCGACAGCAGCCTTCCTTCCAGGCCTGCTTCTCACTCCGAGTTACGTTTAGGTTCCATTTCTCATGCTTTCACAAAAACACACAACAGATGAAGTGCACGCTCAGGAAGGGCGATCTTTGCTGAGGCACGGGTCCTCCGCACTTTTGTTCCTTTCCGTTGGGTGGATGGCACTTAGGACTACACGCACACACGGGAGAGCCGATCTAGTTTCCCGAAACAAGAGTTGAGTCGATAGCTGCCTCCTGCCCATGCTTATTTCTGCCTCGGAATTCTGCTGGGACTCATTCCCCAGGTTTGCACTCAAGCAGAGTTGAAAATCCTGCCACCCTGTGGAGAGGCGAATGAGCTGAAGCTGGGATTCTTGACCGGCTTCTTTCTGCCAAAACAGTGTGGAGCACTTAGCATTCCTATGCACACATGGAGCAGTAGTGTTAGCTTCAGGTAACAAGAGCTGAGTCGAGAGGTGCCTTCTGGCCCGGACTTCTTCTCCCTCGGTCTCACGTAAGGAACCCGTTCCCCAGGCTCTCACCCACGGTAGCCTGGAAAGTGCTTCCTCCCTCAGAGACGTGGATGGTAGCTAAAGCACGATTTCTCTACCGTGTTGTTTCTTCGAGTTAGAACGCTAGCTATTAGACTGCCATGCAAAAGTGGGGCTGCCGTGCTAGCTTGGTCAAACACATGGGGAGTCGTGTTCTGCCTTTCGCAGGGGCCTGAGTCTCACTCGCAAAAAGCTTTGGACTCCCTTGCAGTGCTCTCACGCACGCACACCACAAAATGCTGCCACCCTCAGGAGCAGCTGTTTGACCTGCAGCACAGGCTCTCAACCGAGTTTTTCCTTCGAGTTAGGTGGCTGTGTTTAAGGCGGCACACACACCCTCTCGAATGGTACTAGCCCCATAACCAGGATGTGAGTTAAGAGCTGCCTTCTGTACCGGCCTGTCTCTCCCCGATATTACGATATTGAAACCATCCCCAGGCTCTCAGCCACAGTACACCCTAAACTGCTCCGCCCACAGAGAGGTCGACGGTAGCTAAAGCACGGTTTCTCTACAGTGTTGTTTCTTCGAGTTAGAACGCTAGCTATTAGACTGCCATGCAAATGTGGGGCTGCCGTGCTAGCTTGGTCAAACACATGGGGAGTCGTGTTCTGCCTTTTGCTGGGGCCTGAGTCTCACTCGCAAAAAGCTTTGGACTCCCTTGCACTACTCTCACGCACGCACACAACAAAATGCTGCCACCCTCAGGAGCACCTGTTTTACCTGAAGCACAGGCTCTCAATCAAGTTTTCCTTCGAGTTAGGTGGCTGTGTTTAAGCCTGCACACACACCCTGGCGAACGGTAGCAGCCCCATAACCATGATGTGTGTTGAGAGCTGCCTTCTGTACCGGCCTGCCTCTCCCCGATATTATGATATTGAAACTGTGCCCAGGCTCTCAGCCACAGTACACCCTAAACTGCTTCGCCCACAGAGAGGTCGACGGTAGCTAAAGCACGGTTTCTCTGCTGTGTAGTTTCTTCGAGTTAGAACGCTAGCTATTAGACTTCCATGCAAAAGTGGGGCTGCCGTGCTAGCGTGATGAAACACATGGGGAGTCGTGTTCTGCCTTTCGCTGGGGCCTGAGTCTCACTCGCAAAAAGCTTTGGACTTCCTTGCAGTGCTCTCACGCACGCACACCACAAAATGCTGCCACCCTCAGGAGCAGCTGTTTGACCTGACGCACAAGCTCTGAACCGAGATTTTCCTTCGAGTTAGGTGGCTGTGTTTACCCTGGGCAACGGTACTAGCCCCATAACCATGATGTGGGTTGAGAGCTGCCTTCTGTACCGGCCTGTCTCTCCCCCGATATTACGATATTGAAACCGTCCCCAGGCTCTCAGCCACAGTACACCCTAAACTGCTTCGCCCACAGAGAGGTCGACGGTAGCTAAAGCACGGTTTGTCTACAGTGTTGTTTGTTCGAGTTAGAAAGCTAGCTATTAGACTTCCATTCAAAAGTGGGGCCGCAGTAGTAGTTTCATGGAGCAAGTGGGGAGTCGTGTTCTGGCTTCTTCCGGGGCCTGGGTCTCACAAGGAAAATGGTTTTGGACTCACTTGCTGTGCACTCACGCATGCACACCACACAATGCGTCCACCCTGAGGCATGGCTCTTTTAGCCGAAGCAGGAATTCCCTACAGAGTTGTTCCTTTGAGTTAGGTGGTTGGCTTATGGCCTGCAGGCACACCCGGGGCAAGGGGACTAGCCTCATAAACAAGAGGTGAGTTGAGAGCTGCCTTCCGCACCGGCCTGTTTCTCACTCCATTTCACGTATGGGACCCTTTCCCGGGTCTCTCATACACGACCACTATACAACTCCTGCGGCTTCAGGAACGGCAATGGTAGCTAAAGCGCAGTAAGGCTACAGCATTGATTCTTGGTGTTAGTAGCCTGGTAGGCGAATGAGCTGCAGCTGGGATTCTTTACAGACTTGTTTCTTCCCAGTCAGGGTCGAGCACATAGCATTCCAAGCACACATGGAGCAGTAGTCTTAGCTTCAGGTAGCAAGAGCTGAGTCCAGAGGTGCCTTCTGCCCGGACCTATTTCTCCCTTGGTTTCACGTATGGAACCCGTTCCCCAGGCTCTCAGCCACGGTACTCCGTGTAATGCTTCCTCCGTCTAGAGGTCGACGGTAGCTAAAGCACGGTTTCTCTACAGTGTTGTTTCTTCGAGTGAGAACACTAGCTGTTAGACTTCCATGCAAAAGTGGGGCTGCCGTGCTAGCGTGATGAAACACATGGGGAGTCGTGTTCTGCCTTCTGCTGGGGCCTGAGGCTCATTCACAAAAAGCTTTGGACTCCCTTGCAGTGCTCTCATGCACGCACACAACAAAATGCTTCCACCCTCAGGAGCGGCTCTTTTAGCTGAAGCATGGATTCTCCAGCGAGTTTTTCCTTCGAGTTAGGCAGTTTTCATGAAGCCTGCACACACACCCGGGGCAACGGTACCAGCCCCATAACCATGGTTTGAGTTGAGAGCTGCCTTCTCTCCGGCCTGTCTCTCCCTCGATTTCACGAAACGGAACCCGTCCCCAGGCTCTCACCCACCGTACACCCTAAACTGCTTCCTCCCACATAGAGGTCGTCGGTAGCTAAAGCACGGTTTCTCTTCAGTGTTGTTTCTCCGAGTTAGAACGCTTGCTATTAATGTCCACAATAGCCAAACTGTGGAAAGAGCCATGTCCACCAACAGATGAATGGATAAAGAAGAGGGGGTATATATATATATATATACAATGGAATATTATGCAGCCATCAAAAGGAATGAGATCTTGCCATCTGCAACGACGTGGATGGAACTGGAGGGTATCATGCTGAGCGAAATAAGTCAAACCGAGAAAGACATGTATCATATGACCTCACTGATATGAGGAATTCTTAATCTCAGGAAACAAACTGAGGGTTGCTAGAGTGGGGGGTGGGGTGGGAGGGATGGGGTCACTGGGTGTTGGACACTGTGGAGGGTATGTGTTCTGGTAAGCGCTGTGAATTGTGCAAGACTGTTGAATCTCAGATCTGTACCTCTGAAACAAATAATGCAATATATGTTAAGAAAGAAAAAAAGAAGAAGAAGAATGTAGCAGGAGGGGAAGAATGAAGGGGGGAAAATCGGAGGGGGAGAAGAACCATGAGAGATGATGGACTCTGAAAAACAAACTGAGGGTTCTAGAGGGGAGGGGGCTGGGAGGATGGCTTAGCCTGGTGATGGGTATTGAGCAGGGCACGTTCTGCATGGAGCACTGGGTGTTATGCACAAACAATGAATCATGGAACACTATATCTAAAACTAATGATGTAATGTATGGGGATTAACATAACAATAAAAACATTAAATAATAATTAAAAAAAAGAACGCTTGCTATTAGACTTCCATGCAAAAGTGGGGCCGCAGTGCTAGCCTCAGGAAACAAGTGGGGAGTCATGTTCTGCCTTCTGCCGGGGCCTGAGTCCCACACGGAAAATGGGTCTGGACTCACTTGCAGTGCGCTCACGCATGCACACAGCAAAATGCGTCCACCCTCCGGCATGGCTACTTTAGCCGAAGCAGGAAATCTCTACAGAGTTGTTCCTTTGAGTTAGGTGGTTGGCTTTAGCCCTGCAGGCACACCCGGGGCAAGGGTACTAGCCTCATAAACAAGAGGTGAGTTGAGAACTGCCTTCCGCTCCGGCCTGTTTCTCACTCCATTTCACGTATGGGACCCTTTCCCCGGGCTCTCAGACAGACACGAGCACTGTCAAATTCCTCTGGCTTCAGGAACGGCAATGTTAACTCAAGCGCAGTAACTCTATAGCATTGATTCTTGGTGTTAGTAGCCTGGGAACTAGGCTTCCAGGCACACAGGGTACAGCAGTGCTAATCTCCTCAAACAAGAGGGGAGTCGACAGCAGCCTTCCTTCCAGGCCTGCTTCTCACTCCGAGTTACGTTTAGGTTCCATTTCTCATGCTTTCACAAAAACACACAACAGATGAAGTGCACGCTCAGGAAGGGCGATCTTTGCTGAGGCACGGGTCCTCCGCACTTTTGTTCCTTTCCGTTGGGTGGATGGCACTTAGGACTACACGCACACACGGGAGAGCCGATCTAGTTTCCCGAAACAAGAGTTGAGTCGATAGCTGCCTCCTGCCCATGCTTATTTCTGCCTCGGAATTCTGCTGGGACTCATTCCCCAGGTTTGCACTCAAGCAGAGTTGAAAATCCTGCCACCCTGTGGAGAGGCGAATGAGCTGAAGCTGGGATTCTTGACCGGCTTCTTTCTGCCAAAACAGTGTGGAGCACTTAGCATTCCTATGCACACATGGAGCAGTAGTGTTAGCTTCAGGTAACAAGAGCTGAGTCGAGAGGTGCCTTGTGGCCCGGACTTCTTCTCCCTCGGTCTCACGTAAGGAACCCGTTCCCCAGGCTCTCACCCACGGTAGCCTGGAAAGTGCTTCCTCCCTCAGAGACGTGGATGGTAGCTAAAGCACGATTTCTCTACCGTGTTGTTTCTTCGAGTTAGAACGCTAGCTATTAGACTGCCATGCAAATGTGGGGCTGCCGTGCTAGCTTGGTCAAACACATGGGGAGTCGTGTTCTGCCTTTCGCAGGGGCCTGAGTCTCACTCGCAAAAAGCTTTGGACTCCCTTGCAGTGCTCTCACGCACGCACACCACAAAATGCTGCCACCCTCAGGAGCAGCTGTTTTACCTGCAGCACAGGCTCTCAACCGAGTTTTTCCTTCGAGTTAGGTGGCTGTGTTTAAGGCGGCACACACACCCTCTCGAATGGTACTAGCCCCATAACCAGGATGTGAGTTAAGAGCTGCCTTCTGTACCGGCCTGTCTCTCCCCGATATTACGATATTGAAACCGTCCCCAGGCTCTCAGCCACAGTACACCCTAAACTGCTCCGCCCACAGAGAGGTCGACGGTAGCTAAAGCACGGTTTCTCTACAGTGTTGTTTCTTCGAGTTAGAACGCTAGCTATTAGACTGCCATGCAAATGTGGGGCTGCCGTGCTAGCTTGGTCAAACACATGGGGAGTCGTGTTCTGCCTTTTGCTGGGGCCTGAGTCTCACTCGCAAAAAGCTTTGGACTCCCTTGCACTACTCTCACGCACGCACACAACAAAATGCTGCCACCCTCAGGAGCACCTGTTTTACCTGCAGCACAGGATCTCAATCGAGTTTTCCTTCGAGTTAGGTGGCTGTGTTTAAGCCTGCACACACACCCTGGCGAACGGTACCAGCCCCATAACCATGATGTGTGTTGAGAGCTGCCTTCTGTACCGGCCTGCCTCTCCCCGATATTATGATATTGAAACTGTGCCCAGGCTCTCAGCCACAGTACACCCTAAACTGCTTCGCCCACAGAGAGGTCGACGGTAGCTAAAGCACGGTTTCTCTGCTGTGTAGTTTCTTCGAGTTAGAACGCTAGCTATTAGACTTCCATGCAAAAGTGGGGCTGCCGTGCTAGCGTGATGAAACACATGCGGAGTCGTGTTCTGCCTTTCGCTGGGGCCTGAGTCTCGCTCGCAAAAAGCTTTGGACTTCCTTGCAGTGCTCTCACGCACGCACACAACAAAATGCTGCCACCCTCAGGAGCAGCTGTTTGACCTGACGCACAAGCTCTGAACCGAGATTTTCCTTCGAGTTAGGTGGCTGTGTTTACCCTGGGCAACGGTACTAGCCCCATAACCATGATGTGGGTTGAGAGCTGCCTTCTGTACCGGCCTGTCTCTCCCCCGATATTACGATATTGAAACCGTCCCCAGGCTCTCAGCCACAGTACACCCTAAACTGCTTCGCCCACAGAGAGGTCGACGGTAGCTAAAGCACGGTTTGTCTACAGTGTTGTTTGTTCGAGTTAGAAAGCTAGCTATTAGACTTCCATTCAAAAGTGGGGCCGCAGTAGTAGTTTCATGGAGCAAGTGGGGAGTCGTGTTCTGGCTTCTTCCGGGGCCTGGGTCTCACAAGGAAAATGGTTTTGGACTCACTTGCTGTGCACTCACGCATGCACACCACACAATGCGTCCACCCTGAGGCATGGCTCTTTTAGCCGAAGCAGGAATTCCCTACAGAGTTGTTCCTTTGAGTTAGGTGGTTGGCTTATGGCCTGCAGGCACACCCGGGGCAAGGGGACTAGCCTCATAAACAAGAGGTGAGTTGAGAGCTGCCTTCCGCACCGGCCTGTTTCTCACTCCATTTCACGTATGGGACCCTTTCCCGGGTCTCTCATACACGACCACTATACAACTCCTGCGGCTTCAGGAACGGCAATGGTAGCTAAAGCGCAGTAAGGCTACAGCATTGATTCCTGGTGTTAGTAGCCTGGTAGGCGAATGAGCTGCAGCTGGGATTCTTTACAGACTTGTTTCTTCCCAGTCAGGGTCGAGCACATAGCATTCCAAGCACACATGGAGCAGTAGTCTTAGCTTCAGGTAGCAAGAGCTGAGTCCAGAGGTGCCTTCTGCCCGGACCTATTTCTCCCTTGGTTTCACGTATGGAACCCGTTCCCCAGGCTCTCAGCCACGGTACTCCGTGTAATGCTTCCTCCGTCTAGAGGTCGACGGTAGCTAAAGCACGGTTTCTCTACAGTGTTGTTTCTTCGAGTGAGAACACTAGCTGTTAGACTTCCATGCAAAAGTGGGGCTGCCGTGCTAGCGTGATGAAACACATGGGGAGTCGTGTTCTGCCTTCTGCTGGGGCCTGAGGCTCATTCACAAAAAGCTTTGGACTCCCTTGCAGTGCTCTCATGCACGCACACAACAAAATGCTTCCACCCTCAGGAGCGGCTCTTTTAGCTGAAGCATGGATTCTCCAGCGAGTTTTTCCTTCGAGTTAGGCAGTTTTCATGAAGCCTGCACACACACCCGGGGCAACGGTACTAGCCCCATAACCATGGTTTGAGTTGAGAGCTGCCTTCTCTCCGGCCTGTCTCTCCCTCGATTTCACGAAACGGAACCCGTCCCCAGGCTCTCACCCACCGTACACCCTAAACTGCTTCCTCCCACATAGAGGTCGTCGGTAGCTAAAGCACGGTTTCTCTTCAGTGTTGTTTCTCCGAGTTAGAACGCTTGCTATGAATGTCCACAATAGCCAAACTGTGGAAAGAGCCATGTCCACCAACAGATGAATGGATAAAGAAGAGGGGGTATATATATATATACAATGGAATATTATGCAGCCATCAAAAGGAATGAGATCTTGCCATCTGCAACGACGTGGATGGAACTGGAGGGTATCATGCTGAGCGAAATAAGTCAAACCGAGAAAGACATGTATCATATGACCTCACTGATATGAGGAATTCTTAATCTCAGGAAACAAACTGAGGGTTGCTAGAGTGGGGGGTGGGGTGGGAGGGATGGGGTCACTGGGTGTTGGACACTGTGGAGGGTATGTGTTCTGGTAAGCGCTGTGAATTGTGCAAGACTGTTGAATCTCAGATCTGTACCTCTGAAACAAATAATGCAATATATGTTAAGAAAGAAAAAAAGAAGAAGAAGAATGTAGCAGGAGGGGAAGAATGAAGGGGGGAAAATCGGAGGGGGAGAAGAACCATGAGAGATGATGGACTCTGAAAAACAAACTGAGGGTTCTAGAGGGGAGGGGGCTGGGAGGATGGCTTAGCCTGGTGATGGGTATTGAGCAGGGCACGTTCTGCATGGAGCACTGGGTGTTATGCACAAACAATGAATCATGGAACACTATATCTAAAACTAATGATGTAATGTATGGGGATTAACATAACAATAAAAACATTAAATAATAATTAAAAAAAAGAACGCTTGCTATTAGACTTCCATGCAAAAGTGGGGCCGCAGTGCTAGCCTCAGGAAACAAGTGGGGAGTCATGTTCTGCCTTCTGCCGGGGCCTGAGTCCCACACGGAAAATGGGTCTGGACTCACTTGCAGTGCGCTCACGCATGCACACAGCAAAATGCGTCCACCCTCCGGCATGGCTACTTTAGCCGAAGCAGGAAATCTCTACAGAGTTGTTCCTTTGAGTTAGGTGGTTGGCTTTAGCCCT
The DNA here is from genome assembly GCF_964656455.1 of Halichoerus grypus. Taxonomy (NCBI): domain Eukaryota; kingdom Metazoa; phylum Chordata; class Mammalia; order Carnivora; family Phocidae; genus Halichoerus; species Halichoerus grypus. The sequence continues at coordinate 82,019,564 of NC_135715.1, forward strand.
GCAGGCACACCCGGGGCAAGGGTACTAGCCTCATAAACAAGAGGTGAGTTGAGAACTGCCTTCCGCTCCGGCCTGTTTCTCACTCCATTTCACGTATGGGACCCTTTCCCCGGGCTCTCAGACAGACACGAGCACTGTCAAATTCCTCTGGCTTCAGGAACGGCAATGTTAACTCAAGCGCAGTAACTCTATAGCATTGATTCTTGGTGTTAGTAGCCTGGGAACTAGGCTTCCAGGCACACAGGGTACAGCAGTGCTAATCTCCTCAAACAAGAGGGGAGTCGACAGCAGCCTTCCTTCCAGGCCTGCTTCTCACTCCGAGTTACGTTTAGGTTCCATTTCTCATGCTTTCACAAAAACACACAACAGATGAAGTGCACGCTCAGGAAGGGCGATCTTTGCTGAGGCACGGGTCCTCCGCACTTTTGTTCCTTTCCGTTGGGTGGATGGCACTTAGGACTACACGCACACACGGGAGAGCCGATCTAGTTTCCCGAAACAAGAGTTGAGTCGATAGCTGCCTCCTGCCCATGCTTATTTCTGCCTCGGAATTCTGCTGGGACTCATTCCCCAGGTTTGCACTCAAGCAGAGTTGAAAATCCTGCCACCCTGTGGAGAGGCGAATGAGCTGAAGCTGGGATTCTTGACCGGCTTCTTTCTGCCAAAACAGTGTGGAGCACTTAGCATTCCTATGCACACATGGAGCAGTAGTGTTAGCTTCAGGTAACAAGAGCTGAGTCGAGAGGTGCCTTCTGGCCCGGACTTCTTCTCCCTCGGTCTCACGTAAGGAACCCGTTCCCCAGGCTCTCACCCACGGTAGCCTGGAAAGTGCTTCCTCCCTCAGAGACGTGGATGGTAGCTAAAGCACGATTTCTCTACCGTGTTGTTTCTTCGAGTTAGAACGCTAGCTATTAGACTGCCATGCAAAAGTGGGGCTGCCGTGCTAGCTTGGTCAAACACATGGGGAGTCGTGTTCTGCCTTTCGCAGGGGCCTGAGTCTCACTCGCAAAAAGCTTTGGACTCCCTTGCAGTGCTCTCACGCACGCACACCACAAAATGCTGCCACCCTCAGGAGCAGCTGTTTGACCTGCAGCACAGGCTCTCAACCGAGTTTTTCCTTCGAGTTAGGTGGCTGTGTTTAAGGCGGCACACACACCCTCTCGAATGGTACTAGCCCCATAACCAGGATGTGAGTTAAGAGCTGCCTTCTGTACCGGCCTGTCTCTCCCCGATATTACGATATTGAAACCATCCCCAGGCTCTCAGCCACAGTACACCCTAAACTGCTCCGCCCACAGAGAGGTCGACGGTAGCTAAAGCACGGTTTCTCTACAGTGTTGTTTCTTCGAGTTAGAACGCTAGCTATTAGACTGCCATGCAAATGTGGGGCTGCCGTGCTAGCTTGGTCAAACACATGGGGAGTCGTGTTCTGCCTTTTGCTGGGGCCTGAGTCTCACTCGCAAAAAGCTTTGGACTCCCTTGCACTACTCTCACGCACGCACACAACAAAATGCTGCCACCCTCAGGAGCACCTGTTTTACCTGAAGCACAGGCTCTCAATCAAGTTTTCCTTCGAGTTAGGTGGCTGTGTTTAAGCCTGCACACACACCCTGGCGAACGGTAGCAGCCCCATAACCATGATGTGTGTTGAGAGCTGCCTTCTGTACCGGCCTGCCTCTCCCCGATATTATGATATTGAAACTGTGCCCAGGCTCTCAGCCACAGTACACCCTAAACTGCTTCGCCCACAGAGAGGTCGACGGTAGCTAAAGCACGGTTTCTCTGCTGTGTAGTTTCTTCGAGTTAGAACGCTAGCTATTAGACTTCCATGCAAAAGTGGGGCTGCCGTGCTAGCGTGATGAAACACATGGGGAGTCGTGTTCTGCCTTTCGCTGGGGCCTGAGTCTCACTCGCAAAAAGCTTTGGACTTCCTTGCAGTGCTCTCACGCACGCACACAACAAAATGCTGCCACCCTCAGGAGCAGCTGTTTGACCTGACGCACAAGCTCTGAACCGAGATTTTCCTTCGAGTTAGGTGGCTGTGTTTACCCTGGGCAACGGTACTAGCCCCATAACCATGATGTGGGTTGAGAGCTGCCTTCTGTACCGGCCTGTCTCTCCCCCGATATTACGATATTGAAACCGTCCCCAGGCTCTCAGCCACAGTACACCCTAAACTGCTTCGCCCACAGAGAGGTCGACGGTAGCTAAAGCACGGTTTGTCTACAGTGTTGTTTGTTCGAGTTAGAAAGCTAGCTATTAGACTTCCATTCAAAAGTGGGGCCGCAGTAGTAGTTTCATGGAGCAAGTGGGGAGTCGTGTTCTGGCTTCTTCCGGGGCCTGGGTCTCACAAGGAAAATGGTTTTGGACTCACTTGCTGTGCACTCACGCATGCACACCACACAATGCGTCCACCCTGAGGCATGGCTCTTTTAGCCGAAGCAGGAATTCCCTACAGAGTTGTTCCTTTGAGTTAGGTGGTTGGCTTATGGCCTGCAGGCACACCCGGGGCAAGGGGACTAGCCTCATAAACAAGAGGTGAGTTGAGAGCTGCCTTCCGCACCGGCCTGTTTCTCACTCCATTTCACGTATGGGACCCTTTCCCGGGTCTCTCATACACGACCACTATACAACTCCTGCGGCTTCAGGAACGGCAATGGTAGCTAAAGCGCAGTAAGGCTACAGCATTGATTCTTGGTGTTAGTAGCCTGGTAGGCGAATGAGCTGCAGCTGGGATTCTTTACAGACTTGTTTCTTCCCAGTCAGGGTCGAGCACATAGCATTCCAAGCACACATGGAGCAGTAGTCTTAGCTTCAGGTAGCAAGAGCTGAGTCCAGAGGTGCTTTCTGCCCGGACCTATTTCTCCCTTGGTTTCACGTATGGAACCCGTTCCCCAGGCTCTCAGCCACGGTACTCCGTGTAATGCTTCCTCCGTCTAGAGGTCGACGGTAGCTAAAGCACGGTTTCTCTACAGTGTTGTTTCTTCGAGTGAGAACACTAGCTGTTAGACTTCCATGCAAAAGTGGGGCTGCCGTGCTAGCGTGATGAAACACATGGGGAGTCGTGTTCTGCCTTCTGCTGGGGCCTGAGGCTCATTCACAAAAAGCTTTGGACTCCCTTGCAGTGCTCTCATGCACGCACACAACAAAATGCTTCCACCCTCAGGAGCGGCTCTTTTAGCTGAAGCATGGATTCTCCAGTGAGTTTTTCCTTCGAGTTAGGCAGTTTTCATGAAGCCTGCACACACACCCGGGGCAACGGTACCAGCCCCATAACCATGGTTTGAGTTGAGAGCTGCCTTCTCTCCGGCCTGTCTCTCCCTCGATTTCACGAAACGGAACCCGTCCCCAGGCTCTCACCCACCGTACACCCTAAACTGCTTCCTCCCACATAGAGGTCGTCGGTAGCTAAAGCACGGTTTCTCTTCAGTGTTGTTTCTCCGAGTTAGAACGCTTGCTATGAATGTCCACAATAGCCAAACTGTGGAAAGAGCCATGTCCACCAACAGATGAATGGATAAAGAAGAGGGGGTATATATATATATATACAATGGAATATTATGCAGCCATCAAAAGGAATGAGATCTTGCCATCTGCAACGACGTGGATGGAACTGGAGGGTATCATGCTGAGCGAAATAAGTCAAACCGAGAAAGACATGTATCATATGACCTCACTGATATGAGGAATTCTTAATCTCAGGAAACAAACTGAGGGTTGCTAGAGTGGGGGGTGGGGTGGGAGGGATGGGGTCACTGGGTGTTGGACACTGTGGAGGGTATGTGTTCTGGTAAGCGCTGTGAATTGTGCAAGACTGTTGAATCTCAGATCTGTACCTCTGAAACAAATAATGCAATATATGTTAAGAAAGAAAAAAAGAAGAAGAAGAATGTAGCAGGAGGGGAAGAATGAAGGGGGGAAAATCGGAGGGGGAGAAGAACCATGAGAGATGATGGACTCTGAAAAACAAACTGAGGGTTCTAGAGGGGAGGGGGCTGGGAGGATGGCTTAGCCTGGTGATGGGTATTGAGCAGGGCACGTTCTGCATGGAGCACTGGGTGTTATGCACAAACAATGAATCATGGAACACTATATCTAAAACTAATGATGTAATGTATGGGGATTAACATAACAATAAAAACATTAAATAATAATTAAAAAAAAGAACGCTTGCTATTAGACTTCCATGCAAAAGTGGGGCCGCAGTGCTAGTCTCAGGAAACAAGTGGGGAGTCATGTTCTGCCTTCTGCCGGGGCCTGAGTCCCACACGGAAAATGGGTCTGGACTCACTTGCAGTGCGCTCACGCATGCACACAGCAAAATGCGTCCACCCTCCGGCATGGCTACTTTAGCCGAAGCAGGAAATCTCTACAGAGTTGTTCCTTTGAGTTAGGTGGTTGGCTTTAGCCCTGCAGGCACACCCGGGGCAAGGGTACTAGCCTCATAAACAAGAGGTGAGTTGAGAACTGCCTTCCGCTCCGGCCTGTTTCTCACTCCATTTCACGTATGGGACCCTTTCCCCGGGCTCTCAGACAGACACGAGCACTGTCAAATTCCTCTGGCTTCAGGAACGGCAATGTTAACTCAAGCGCAGTAACTCTATAGCATTGATTCTTGGTGTTAGTAGCCTGGGAACTAGGCTTCCAGGCACACAGGGTACAGCAGTGCTAATCTCCTCAAACAAGAGGGGAGTCGACAGCAGCCTTCCTTCCAGGCCTGCTTCTCACTCCGAGTTACGTTTAGGTTCCATTTCTCATGCTTTCACAAAAACACACAACAGATGAAGTGCACGCTCAGGAAGGGCGATCTTTGCTGAGGAACGGGTCCTCCGCACTTTTGTTCCTTTCCGTTGGGTGGATGGCACTTAGGACTACACGCACACACGGGAGAGCCGATCTAGTTTCCCGAAACAAGAGTTGAGTCGATAGCTGCCTCCTGCCCATGCTTATTTCTGCCTCGGAATTCTGCTGGGACTCATTCCCCGGGTTTGCACTCAAGCAGAGTTGAAAATCCTGCCACCCTGTGGAGAGGCGAATGAGCTGAAGCTGGGATTCTTGACCGGCTTCTTTCTGCCAAAACAGTGTGGAGCACTTAGCATTCCTATGCACACATGGAGCAGTAGTGTTAGCTTCAGGTAACAAGAGCTGAGTCGAGAGGTGCCTTCTGGCCCGGACTTCTTCTCCCTCGGTCTCACGTAAGGAACCCGTTCCCCAGGCTCTCACCCACGGTAGCCTGGAAAGTGCTTCCTCCCTCAGAGACGTGGATGGTAGCTAAAGCACGATTTCTCTACCGTGTTGTTTCTTCGAGTTAGAACGCTAGCTATTAGACTGCCATGCAAATGTGGGGCTGCCGTGCTAGCTTGGTCAAACACATGGGGAGTCGTGTTCTGCCTTTCACAGGGGCCTGAGTCTCACTCGCAAAAAGCTTTGGACTCCCTTGCAGTGCTCTCACGCACGCACACCACAAAATGCTGCCACCCTCAGGAGCAGCTGTTTTACCTGCAGCACAGGCTCTCAACCGAGTTTTTCCTTCGAGTTAGGTGGCTGTGTTTAAGGCGGCACACACACCCTCTCGAATGGTACTAGCCCCATAACCAGGATGTGAGTTAAGAGCTGCCTTCTGTACCGGCCTGTCTCTCCCCGATATTACGATATTGAAACCGTCCCCAGGCTCTCAGCCACAGTACACCCTAAACTGCTCCGCCCACAGAGAGGTCGACGGTAGCTAAAGCACGGTTTCTCTACAGTGTTGTTTCTTCGAGTTAGAACGCTAGCTATTAGACTGCCATGCAAATGTGGGGCTGCCGTGCTAGCTTGGTCAAACACATGGGGAGTCGTGTTCTGCCTTTTGCTGGGGCCTGAGTCTCACTCGCAAAAAGCTTTGGACTCCCTTGCACTACTCTCACGCACGCACACAACAAAATGCTCCCACCCTCAGGAGCACCTGTTTTACCTGCAGCACAGGATCTCAATCGAGTTTTCCTTCGAGTTAGGTGGCTGTGTTTAAGCCTGCACACACACCCTGGCGAACGGTAGCAGCCCCATAACCATGATGTGTGTTGAGAGCTGCCTTCTGTACCGGCCTGCCTCTCCCCGATATTATGATATTGAAACTGTGCCCAGGCTCTCAGCCACAGTACACCCTAAACTGCTTCGCCCACAGAGAGGTCGACGGTAGCTAAAGCACGGTTTCTCTGCTGTGTAGTTTCTTCGAGTTAGAACGCTAGCTATTAGACTTCCATGCAAAAGTGGGGCTGCCGTGCTAGCGTGATGAAACACATGGGGAGTCGTGTTCTGCCTTTCGCTGGGGCCTGAGTCTCGCTCGCAAAAAGCTTTGGACTTCCTTGCAGTGCTCTCACGCACGCACACAACAAAATGCTGCCACCCTCAGGAGCAGCTGTTTGACCTGACGCACAAGCTCTGAACCGAGATTTTCCTTCGAGTTAGGTGGCTGTGTTTACCCTGGGCAACGGTACTAGCCCCATACCCATGATGTGGGTTGAGAGCTGCCTTCTGTACCGGCCTGTCTCTCCCCCGATATTACGATATTGAAACCGTCCCCAGGCTCTCAGCCACAGTACACCCTAAACTGCTTCGCCCACAGAGAGGTCGACGGTAGCTAAAGCACGGTTTGTCTACAGTGTTGTTTGTTCGAGTTAGAAAGCTAGCTATTAGACTTCCATTCAAAAGTGGGGCCGCAGTAGTAGTTTCATGGAGCAAGTGGGGAGTCGTGTTCTGGCTTCTTCCGGGGCCTGGGTCTCACAAGGAAAATGGTTTTGGACTCACTTGCTGTGCACTCACGCATGCACACCACACAATGCGTCCACCCTGAGGCATGGCTCTTTTAGCCGAAGCAGGAATTCCCTACAGAGTTGTTCCTTTGAGTTAGGTGGTTGGCTTATGGCCTGCAGGCACACCCGGGGCAAGGGGACTAGCCTCATAAACAAGAGGTGAGTTGAGAGCTGCCTTCCGCACCGGCCTGTTTCTCACTCCATTTCACGTATGGGACCCTTTCCCCGGTCTCTCATACACGAGCACTATACAACTCCTGCAGCTTCAGGAACGGCAATGGTAGCTAAAGCGCAGTAAGGCTACAGCATTGATTCTTGGTGTTAGTAGCCTGGTAGGCGAATGAGCTGCAGCTGGGATTCTTTACAGACTTGTTTCTTCCCAGTCAGGGTCGAGCACATAGCATTCCAAGCACACATGGAGCAGTAGTCTTAGCTTCAGGTAGCAAGAGCTGAGTCCAGAGGTGCCTTCTGCCCGGACCTATTTCTCCCTTGGTTTCACGTATGGAACCCGTTCCCCAGGCTCTCAGCCACGGTACTCCGTGTAATGCTTCCTCCGTCTAGAGGTCGACGGTAGCTAAAGCACGGTTTCTCTACAGTGTTGTTTCTTCGAGTGAGAACACTAGCTGTTAGACTTCCATGCAAAAGTGGGGCTGCCGTGCTAGCGTGATGAAACACATGGGGAGTCGTGTTCTGCCTTCTGCTGGGGCCTGAGGCTCATTCACAAAAAGCTTTGGACTCCCTTGCAGTGCTCTCATGCACGCACACAACAAAATGCTTCCACCCTCAGGAGCGGCTCTTTTAGCTGAAGCATGGATTCTCCAGCGAGTTTTTCCTTCGAGTTAGGCAGTTTTCATGAAGCCTGCACACACACCCGGGGCAACGGTACTAGCCCCATAACCATGGTTTGAGTTGAGAGCTGCCTTCTCTCCGGCCTGTCTCTCCCTCGATTTCACGAAACGGAACCCGTCCCCAGGCTCTCACCCACCGTACACCCTAAACTGCTTCCTCCCACATAGAGGTCGTCGGTAGCTAAAGCACGGTTTCTCTTCAGTGTTGTTTCTCCGAGTTAGAACGCTTGCTATGAATGTCCACAATAGCCAAACTGTGGAAAGAGCCATGTCCACCAACAGATGAATGGATAAAGAAGAGGGGGTATATATATATATACAATGGAATATTATGCAGCCATCAAAAGGAATGAGATCTTGCCATCTGCAACGACGTGGATGGAACTGGAGGGTATCATGCTGAGCGAAATAAGTCAAACCGAGAAAGACATGTATCATATGACCTCACTGATATGAGGAATTCTTAATCTCAGGAAACAAACTGAGGGTTGCTAGAGTGGGGGGTGGGGTGGGAGGGATGGGGTCACTGGGTGTTGGACACTGTGGAGGGTATGTGTTCTGGTAAGCGCTGTGAATTGTGCAAGACTGTTGAATCTCAGATCTGTACCTCTGAAACAAATAATGCAATATATGTTAAGAAAGAAAAAAAGAAGAAGAAGAATGTAGCAGGAGGGGAAGAATGAAGGGGGGAAAATCGGAGGGGGAGAAGAACCATGAGAGATGATGGACTCTGAAAAACAAACTGAGGGTTCTAGAGGGGAGGGGGCTGGGAGGATGGCTTAGCCTGGTGATGGGTATTGAGCAGGGCACGTTCTGCATGGAGCACTGGGTGTTATGCACAAACAATGAATCATGGAACACTATATCTAAAACTAATGATGTAATGTATGGGGATTAACATAACAATAAAAACATTAAATAATAATTAAAAAAAAGAACGCTTGCTATTAGACTTCCATGCAAAAGTGGGGCCGCAGTGCTAGCCTCAGGAAACAAGTGGGGAGTCATGTTCTGCCTTCTGCCGGGGCCTGAGTCCCACACGGAAAATGGGTCTGGACTCACTTGCAGTGCGCTCACGCATGCACACAGCAAAATGCGTCCACCCTCCGGCATGGCTACTTTAGCCGAAGCAGGAAATCTCTACAGAGTTGTTCCTTTGAGTTAGGTGGTTGGCTTTAGCCCTGCAGGCACACCCGGGGCAAGGGTACTAGCCTCATAAACAAGAGGTGAGTTGAGAACTGCCTTCCGCTCCGGCCTGTTTCTCACTCCATTTCACGTATGGGACCCTTTCCCCGGGCTCTCAGACAGACACGAGCACTGTCAAATTCCTCTGGCTTCAGGAACGGCAATGTTAACTCAAGCGCAGTAACTCTATAGCATTGATTCTTGGTGTTAGTAGCCTGGGAACTAGGCTTCCAGGCACACAGGGTACAGCAGTGCTAATCTCCTCAAACAAGAGGGGAGTCGACAGCAGCCTTCCTTCCAGGCCTGCTTCTCACTCCGAGTTACGTTTAGGTTCCATTTCTCATGCTTTCACAAAAACACACAACAGATGAAGTGCACGCTCAGGAAGGGCGATCTTTGCTGAGGCACGGGTCCTCCGCACTTTTGTTCCTTTCCGTTGGGTGGATGGCACTTAGGACTACACGCACACACGGGAGAGCCGATCTAGTTTCCCGAAACAAGAGTTGAGTCGATAGCTGCCTCCTGCCCATGCTTATTTCTGCCTCGGAATTCTGCTGGGACTCATTCCCCAGGTTTGCACTCAAGCAGAGTTGAAAATCCTGCCACCCTGTGGAGAGGCGAATGAGCTGAAGCTGGGATTCTTGACCGGCTTCTTTCTGCCAAAACAGTGTGGAGCACTTAGCATTCCTATGCACACATGGAGCAGTAGTGTTAGCTTCAGGTAACAAGAGCTGAGTCGAGAGGTGCCTTCTGGCCCGGACTTCTTCTCCCTCGGTCTCACGTAAGGAACCCGTTCCCCAGGCTCTCACCCACGGTAGCCTGGAAAGTGCTTCCTCCCTCAGAGACGTGGATGGTAGCTAAAGCACGATTTCTCTACCGTGTTGTTTCTTCGAGTTAGAACGCTAGCTATTAGACTGCCATGCAAATGTGGGGCTGCCGTGCTAGCTTGGTCAAACACATGGGGAGTCGTGTTCTGCCTTTCGCAGGGGCCTGAGTCTCACTCGCAAAAAGCTTTGGACTCCCTTGCAGTGCTCTCACGCACGCACACCACAAAATGCTGCCACCCTCAGGAGCAGCTGTTTCACCTGCAGCACAGGCTCTCAACCGAGTTTTTCCTTCGAGTTAGGTGGCTGTGTTTAAGGCGGCACACACACCCTCTCGAATGGTACTAGCCCCATAACCAGGATGTGAGTTAAGAGCTGCCTTCTGTACCGGCCTGTCTCTCCCCGATATTACGATATTGAAACCGTCCCCAGGCTCTCAGCCACAGTACACCCTAAACTGCTCCACCCACAGAGAGGTCGACGGTAGCTAAAGCACGGTTTCTCTACAGTGTTGTTTCTTCGAGTTAGAACGCTAGCTATTAGACTGCCATGCAAATGTGGGGCTGCCGTGCTAGCTTGGTCAAACACATGGGGAGTCGTGTTCTGCCTTTTGCTGGGGCCTGAGTCTCACTCGCAAAAAGCTTTGGACTCCCTTGCACTACTCTCACGCACGCACACAACAAAATGCTGCCACCCTCAGGAGCACCTGTTTTACCTGAAGCACAGGCTCTCAATCAAGTTTTCCTTCGAGTTAGGTGGCTGTGTTGAAGCCTGCACACACACCCTGGCGAACGGTACCAGCCCCATAACCATGATGTGTGTTGAGAGCTGCCTTCTGTACCGGCCTGCCTCTCCCCGATATTATGATATTGAAACTGTGCCCAGGCTCTCAGCCACAGTACACCCTAAACTGCTTCGCCCACAGAGAGGTCGACGGTAGCTAAAGCACGGTTTCTCTGCTGTGTAGTTTCTTCGAGTTAGAACGCTAGCTATTAGACTTCCATGCAAAAGTGGGGCTGCCGTGCTAGCGTGATGAAACACATGGGGAGTCGTGTTCTGCCTTTCGCTGGGGCCTGAGTCTCACTCGCAAAAAGCTTTGGACTTCCTTGCAGTGCTCTCACGCACGCACACAACAAAATGCTGCCACCCTCAGGAGCAGCTGTTTGACCTGACGCACAAGCTCTGAACCGAGATTTTCCTTCGAGTTAGGTGGCTGTGTTTACCCTGGGCAACGGTACTAGCCCCATAACCATGATGTGGGTTCAGAGCTGCCTTCTGTACCGGCCTGTCTCTCCCCCGATATTACGATATTGAAACCGTCGCCAGGCTCTCAGCCACAGTACACCCTAAACTGCTTCGCCCACAGAGAGGTCGACGGTAGCTAAAGCACGGTTTGTCTACAGTGTTGTTTGTTCGAGTTAGAAAGCTAGCTATTAGACTTCCATTCAAAAGTGGGGCCGCAGTAGTAGTTTCATGGAGCAAGTGGGGAGTCGTGTTCTGGCTTCTTCCGGGGCCTGGGTCTCACAAGGAAAATGGTTTTGGACTCACTTGCTGTGCACTCACGCATGCACACCACACAATGCGTCCACCCTGACGCATGGCTCTTTTAGCCGAAGCAGGAATTCCCTACAGAGTTGTTCCTTTGAGTTAGGTGGTTGGCTTATGGCCTGCAGGCACACCCGGGGCAAGGGGACTAGCCTCATAAACAAGAGGTGAGTTGAGAGCTGCCTTCCGCACCGGCCTGTTTCTCACTCCATTTCACGTATGGGACCCTTTCCCCGGTCTCTCATACACGAGCACTATACAACTCCTGCAGCTTCAGGAACGGCAATGGTAGCTAAAGCGCAGTAAGGCTACAGCATTGATTCTTGGTGTTAGTAGCCTGGTAGGCGAATGAGCTGCAGCTGGGATTCTTTACAGACTTGTTTCTTCCCAGTCAGGGTCGAGCACATAGCATTCCAAGCACACATGGAGCAGTAGTCTTAGCTTCAGGTAGCAAGAGCTGAGTCCAGAGGTGCCTTCTGCCCGGACCTATTTCTCCCTTGGTTTCACGTATGGAACCGGTTCCCCAGGCTCTCAGCCACGGTACTCCGTGTAATGCTTCCTCCGTCTAGAGGTCGACGGTAGCTAAAGCACGGTTTCTCTACAGTGTTGTTTCTTCGAGTGAGAACACTAGCTGTTAGACTTCCATGCAAAAGTGGGGCTGCCGTGCTAGCGTGATGAAACACATGGGGAGTCGTGTTCTGCCTTCTGCTGGGGCCTGAGGCTCATTCACAAAATGCTTTGGACTCCCTTGCAGTGCTCTCATGCACGCACACAACAAAATTCTTCCACCCTCAGGAGCGGCTCTTTTAGCTGAAGCATGGATTCTCCAGCGAGTTTTTCCTTCGAGTTAGGCAGTTTTCATGAAGCCTGCACACACACCCGGGGCAACGGTACTAGCCCCATAACCATGGTTTGAGTTGAGAGCTGCCTTCTCTCCGGCCTGTCTCTCCCTCGATTTCACGAAACGGAACCCGTCCCCAGGCTCTCACCCACCGTACACCCTAAACTGCTTCCTCCCACATAGAGGTCGTCGGTAGCTAAAGCACGGTTTCTCTTCAGTGTTGTTTCTCCGAGTTAGAACGCTTGCTATGAATGTCCACAATAGCCAAACTGTGGAAAGAGCCATGTCCACCAACAGATGAATGGATAAAGAAGAGGGGGTATATATATATACAATGGAATATTATGCAGCCATCAAAAGGAATGAGATCTTGCCATCTGCAACGACGTGGATGGAACTGGAGGGTATCATGCTGAGCGAAATAAGTCAAACCGAGAAAGACATGTATCATATGACCTCACTGATATGAGGAATTCTTAATCTCAGGAAACAAACTGAGGGTTGCTAGAGTGGGGGGTGGGGTGGGAGGGATGGGGTCACTGGGTGTTGGACACTGTGGAGGGTATGTGTTCTGGTAAGCGCTGTGAATTGTGCAAGACTGTTGAATCTCAGATCTGTACCTCTGAAACAAATAATGCAATATATGTTAAGAAAGAAAAAAAGAAGAAGAAGAATGTAGCAGGAGGGGAAGAATGAAGGGGGGAAAATCGGAGGGGGAGAAGAACCATGAGAGATGATGGACTCTGAAAAACAAACTGAGGGTTCTAGAGGGGAGGGGGCTGGGAGGATGGCTTAGCCTGGTGATGGGTATTGAGCAGGGCACGTTCTGCATGGAGCACTGGGTGTTATGCACAAACAATGAATCATGGAACACTATATCTAAAACTAATGATGTAATGTATGGGGATTAACATAACAATAAAAACATTAAATAATAATTAAAAAAAAGAACGCTTGCTATTAGACTTCCATGCAAAAGTGGGGCCGCAGTGCTAGCCTCAGGAAACAAGTGGGGAGTCATGTTCTGCCTTCTGCCGGGGCCTGAGTCCCACACGGAAAATGGGTCTGGACTCACTTGCAGTGCGCTCACGCATGCACACAGCAAAATGCGTCCACCCTCCGGCATGGCTACTTTAGCCGAAGCAGGAAATCTCTACAGAGTTGTTCCTTTGAGTTAGGTGGTTGGCTTTAGCCCTGCAGGCACACCCGGGGCAAGGGTACTAGCCTCATAAACAAGAGGTGAGTTGAGAACTGCCTTCCGCTCCGGCCTGTTTCTCACTCCATTTCACGTATGGGACCCTTTCCCCGGGCTCTCAGACAGACACGAGCACTGTCAAATTCCTCTGGCTTCAGGAACGGCAATGTTAACTCAAGCGCAGTAACTCTATAGCATTGATTCTTGGTGTTAGTAGCCTGGGAACTAGGCTTCCAGGCACACAGGGTACAGCAGTGCTAATCTCCTCAAACAAGAGGGGAGTCGACAGCAGCCTTCCTTCCAGGCCTGCTTCTCACTCCGAGTTACGTTTAGGTTCCATTTCTCATGCTTTCACAAAAACACACAACAGATGAAGTGCACGCTCAGGAAGGGCGATCTTTGCTGAGGCACGGGTCCTCCGCACTTTTGTTCCTTTCCGTTGGGTGGATGGCACTTAGGACTACACGCACACACGGGAGAGCCGATCTAGTTTCCCGAAACAAGAGTTGAGTCGATAGCTGCCTCCTGCCCATGCTTATTTCTGCCTCGGAATTCTGCTGGGACTCATTCCCCAGGTTTGCACTCAAGCAGAGTTGAAAATCCTGCCACCCTGTGGAGAGGCGAATGAGCTGAAGCTGGGATTCTTGACCGGCTTCTTTCTGCCAAAACAGTGTGGAGCACTTAGCATTCCTATGCACACATGGAGCAGTAGTGTTAGCTTCAGGTAACAAGAGCTGAGTCGAGAGGTGCCTTCTGGCCCGGACTTCTTCTCCCTCGGTCTCACGTAAGGAACCCGTTCCCCAGGCTCTCACCCACGGTAGCCTGGAAAGTGCTTCCTCCCTCAGAGACGTGGATGGTAGCTAAAGCACGATTTCTCTACCGTGTTGTTTCTTCGAGTTAGAACGCTAGCTATTAGACTGCCATGCAAATGTGGGGCTGCCGTGCTAGCTTGGTCAAACACATGGGGAGTCGTGTTCTGCCTTTCGCAGGGGCCTGAGTCTCACTCGCAAAAAGCTTTGGACTCCCTTGCAGTGCTCTCACGCACGCACACCACAAAATGCTGCCACCCTCAGGAGCAGCTGTTTCACCTGCAGCACAGGCTCTCAACCGAGTTTTTCCTTCGAGTTAGGTGGCTGTGTTTAAGGCGGCACACACACCCTCTCGAATGGTACTAGCCCCATAACCAGGATGTGAGTTAAGAGCTGCCTTCTGTACCGGCCTGTCTCTCCCCGATATTACGATATTGAAACCGTCCCCAGGCTCTCAGCCACAGTACACCCTAAACTGCTCCACCCACAGAGAGGTCGACGGTAGCTAAAGCACGGTTTCTCTACAGTGTTGTTTCTTCGAGTTAGAACGCTAGCTATTAGACTGCCATGCAAATGTGGGGCTGCCGTGCTAGCTTGGTCAAACACATGGGGAGTCGTGTTCTGCCTTTTGCTGGGGCCTGAGTCTCACTCGCAAAAAGCTTTGGACTCCCTTGCACTACTCTCACGCACGCACACAACAAAATGCTGCCACCCTCAGGAGCACCTGTTTTACCTGAAGCACAGGCTCTCAATCAAGTTTTCCTTCGAGTTAGGTGGCTGTGTTGAAGCCTGCACACACACCCTGGCGAACGGTACCAGCCCCATAACCATGATGTGTGTTGAGAGCTGCCTTCTGTACCGGCCTGCCTCTCCCCGATATTATGATATTGAAACTGTGCCCAGGCTCTCAGCCACAGTACACCCTAAACTGCTTCGCCCACAGAGAGGTCGACGGTAGCTAAAGCACGGTTTCTCTGCTGTGTAGTTTCTTCGAGTTAGAACGCTAGCTATTAGACTTCCATGCAAAAGTGGGGCTGCCGTGCTAGCGTGATGAAACACATGGGGAGTCGTGTTCTGCCTTTCGCTGGGGCCTGAGTCTCACTCGCAAAAAGCTTTGGACTTCCTTGCAGTGCTCTCACGCACGCACACAACAAAATGCTGCCACCCTCAGGAGCAGCTGTTTGACCTGACGCACAAGCTCTGAACCGAGATTTTCCTTCGAGTTAGGTGGCTGTGTTTACCCTGGGCAACGGTACTAGCCCCATAACCATGATGTGGGTTGAGAGCTGCCTTCTGTACCGGCCTGTCTCTCCCCCGATATTACGATATTGAAACCGTCCCCAGGCTCTCAGCCACAGTACACCCTAAACTGCTTCGCCCACAAAGAGGTCGACGGTAGCTAAAGCACGGTTTGTCTACAGTGTTGTTTGTTCGAGTTAGAAAGCTAGCTATTAGACTTCCATTCAAAAGTGGGGCCGCAGTAGTAGTTTCATGGAGCAAGTGGGGAGTCGTGTTCTGGCTTCTTCCGGGGCCTGGGTCTCACAAGGAAAATGGTTTTGGACTCACTTGCTGTGCACTCACGCATGCACACCACACAATGCGTCCACCCTGAGGCATGGCTCTTTTAGCCGAAGCAGGAATTCCCTACAGAGTTGTTCCTTTGAGTTAGGTGGTTGGCTTATGGCCTGCAGGCACACCCGGGGCAAGGGGACTAGCCTCATAAACAAGAGGTGAGTTGAGAGCTGCCTTCCGCACCGGCCTGTTTCTCACTCCATTTCACGTATGGGACCCTTTCCCCGGTCTCTCATACACGAGCACTATACAACTCCTGCGGCTTCAGGAACGGCAATGGTAGCTAAAGCGCAGTAAGGCTACAGCATTGATTCTTGGTGTTAGTAGCCTGGTAGGCGAATGAGCTGCAGCTGGGATTCTTTACAGACTTGTTTCTTCCCAGTCAGGGTCGAGCACATAGCATTCCAAGCACACATGGAGCAGTAGTCTTAGCTTCAGGTAGCAAGAGCTGAGTCCAGAGG
Organism: Halichoerus grypus; assembly: GCF_964656455.1. NCBI lineage: Eukaryota > Metazoa > Chordata > Mammalia > Carnivora > Phocidae > Halichoerus > Halichoerus grypus. The sequence continues at coordinate 82,035,635 of NC_135715.1, forward strand.
TGCCTTCTGCCCGGACCTATTTCTCCCTTGGTTTCACGTATGGAACCCGTTCCCCAGGCTCTCAGCCACGGTACTCCGTGTAATGCTTCCTCCGTCTAGAGGTCGACGGTAGCTAAAGCACGGTTTGTCTACAGTGTTGTTTCTTCGAGTGAGAACACTAGCTGTTAGACTTCCATGCAAAAGTGGGGCTGCCGTGCTAGCGTGATGAAACACATGGGGAGTCGTGTTCTGCCTTCTGCTGGGGCCTGAGGCTCATTCACAAAAAGCTTTGGACTCCCTTGCAGTGCTCTCATGCACGCACACAACAAAATGCTTCCACCCTCAGGAGCGGCTCTTTTAGCTGAAGCATGGATTCTCCAGCGAGTTTTTCCTTCGAGTTAGGCAGTTTTCATGAAGCCTGCACACACACCCGGGGCAACGGTACTAGCCCCATAACCATGGTTTGAGTTGAGAGCTGCCTTCTCTCCGGCCTGTCTCTCCCTCGATTTCACGAAACGGAACCCGTCCCCAGGCTCTCACCCACCGTACACCCTAAACTGCTTCCTCCCACATAGAGGTCGTCGGTAGCTAAAGCACGGTTTCTCTTCAGTGTTGTTTCTCCGAGTTAGAACGCTTGCTATGAATGTCCACAATAGCCAAACTGTGGAAAGAGCCATGTCCACCAACAGATGAATGGATAAAGAAGAGGGGGTATATATATATACAATGGAATATTATGCAGCCATCAAAAGGAATGAGATCTTGCCATCTGCAACGACGTGGATGGAACTGGAGGGTATCATGCTGAGCGAAATAAGTCAAACCGAGAAAGACATGTATCATATGACCTCACTGATATGAGGAATTCTTAATCTCAGGAAACAAACTGAGGGTTGCTAGAGTGGGGGGTGGGGTGGGAGGGATGGGGTCACTGGGTGTTGGACACTGTGGAGGGTATGTGTTCTGGTAAGCGCTGTGAATTGTGCAAGACTGTTGAATCTCAGATCTGTACCTCTGAAACAAATAATGCAATATATGTTAAGAAAGAAAAAAAGAAGAAGAAGAATGTAGCAGGAGGGGAAGAATGAAGGGGGGAAAATCGGAGGGGGAGAAGAACCATGAGAGATGATGGACTCTGAAAAACAAACTGAGGGTTCTAGAGGGGAGGGGGCTGGGAGGATGGCTTAGCCTGGTGATGGGTATTGAGCAGGGCACGTTCTGCATGGAGCACTGGGTGTTATGCACAAACAATGAATCATGGAACACTATATCTAAAACTAATGATGTAATGTATGGGGATTAACATAACAATAAAAACATTAAATAATAATTAAAAAAAAGAACGCTTGCTATTAGACTTCCATGCAAAAGTGGGGCCGCAGTGCTAGCCTCAGGAAACAAGTGGGGAGTCATGTTCTGCCTTCTGCCGGGGCCTGAGTCCCACACGGAAAATGGGTCTGGACTCACTTGCAGTGCGCTCACGCATGCACACAGCAAAATGCGTCCACCCTCCGGCATGGCTACTTTAGCCGAAGCAGGAAATCTCTACAGAGTTGTTCCTTTGAGTTAGGTGGTTGGCTTTAGCCCTGCAGGCACACCCGGGGCAAGGGTACTAGCCTCATAAACAAGAGGTGAGTTGAGAACTGCCTTCCGCTCCGGCCTGTTTCTCACTCCATTTCACGTATGGGACCCTTTCCCCGGGCTCTCAGACAGACACGAGCACTGTCAAATTCCTCTGGCTTCAGGAACGGCAATGTTAACTCAAGCGCAGTAACTCTATAGCATTGATTCTTGGTGTTAGTAGCCTGGGAACTAGGCTTCCAGGCACACAGGGTACAGCAGTGCTAATCTCCTCAAACAAGAGGGGAGTCGACAGCAGCCTTCCTTCCAGGCCTGCTTCTCACTCCGAGTTACGTTTAGGTTCCATTTCTCATGCTTTCACAAAAACACACAACAGATGAAGTGCACGCTCAGGAAGGGCGATCTTTGCTGAGGCACGGGTCCTCCGCACTTTTGTTCCTTTCCGTTGGGTGGATGGCACTTAGGACTACACGCACACACGGGAGAGCCGATCTAGTTTCCCGAAACAAGAGTTGAGTCGATAGCTGCCTCCTGCCCATGCTTATTTCTGCCTCGGAATTCTGCTGGGACTCATTCCCCAGGTTTGCACTCAAGCAGAGTTGAAAATCCTGCCACCCTGTGGAGAGGCGAATGAGCTGAAGCTGGGATTCTTGACCGGCTTCTTTCTGCCAAAACAGTGTGGAGCACTTAGCATTCCTATGCACACATGGAGCAGTAGTGTTAGCTTCAGGTAACAAGAGCTGAGTCGAGAGGTGCCTTCTGGCCCGGACTTCTTCTCCCTCGGTCTCACGTAAGGAACCCGTTCCCCAGGCTCTCACCCACGGTAGCCTGGAAAGTGCTTCCTCCCTCAGAGACGTGGATGGTAGCTAAAGCACGATTTCTCTACCGTGTTGTTTCTTCGAGTTAGAACGCTAGCTATTAGACTGCCATGCAAATGTGGGGCTGCCGTGCTAGCTTGGTCAAACACATGGGGAGTCGTGTTCTGCCTTTCGCAGGGGCCTGAGTCTCACTCGCAAAAAGGTTTGGACTCCCTTGCAGTGCTCTCACGCACGCACACCACAAAATGCTGCCACCCTCAGGAGCAGCTGTTTTACCTGCAGCACAGGCTCTCAACCGAGTTTTTCCTTCGAGTTAGGTGGCTGTTTTTAAGGCGGCGCACACACCCTCTCGAATGGTACTAGCCCCATAACCAGGATGTGAGTTAAGAGCTGCCTTCTGTACCGGCCTGTCTCTCCCCGATATTACGATATTGAAACCGTCCCCAGGCTCTCAGCCACAGTACACCCTAAACTGCTCCGCCCACAGAGAGGTCGACGGTAGCTAAAGCACGGTTTCTCTACAGTGTTGTTTCTTCGAGTTAGAACGCTAGCTATTAGACTGCCATGCAAATGTGGGGCTGCCGTGCTAGCTTGGTCAAACACATGGGGAGTCGTGTTCTGCCTTTTGCTGGGGCCTGAGTCTCACTCGCAAAAAGCTTTGGACTCCCTTGCACTACTCTCACGCACGCACACAACAAAATGCTGCCACCCTCAGGAGCACCTGTTTTACCTGAAGCACAGGCTCTCAATCAAGTTTTCCTTCGAGTTAGGTGGCTGTGTTGAAGCCTGCACACACACCCTGGCGAACGGTACCAGCCCCATAACCATGATGTGTGTTGAGAGCTGCCTTCTGTACCGGCCTGCCTCTCCCCGATATTATGATATTGAAACTGTGCCCAGGCTCTCAGCCACAGTACACCCTAAACTGCTTCGCCCACAGAGAGGTCGACGGTAGCTAAAGCACGGTTTCTCTGCTGTGTAGTTTCTTCGAGTTAGAACGCTAGCTATTAGACTTCCATGCAAAAGTGGGGCTGCCGTGCTAGCGTGATGAAACACATGGGGAGTCGTGTTCTGCCTTTCGCTGGGGCCTGAGTCTCACTCGCAAAAAGCTTTGGACTTCCTTGCAGTGCTCTCACGCACGCACACAACAAAATGCTGCCACCCTCAGGAGCAGCTGTTTGACCTGACGCACAAGCTCTGAACCGAGATTTTCCTTCGAGTTAGGTGGCTGTGTTTACCCTGGGCAACGGTACTAGCCCCATACCCATGATGTGGGTTGAGAGCTGCCTTCTGTACCGGCCTGTCTCTCCCCCGATATTACGATATTGAAACCGTCCCCAGGCTCTCAGCCACAGTACACCCTAAACTGCTTCGCCCACAGAGAGGTCGACGGTAGCTAAAGCACGGTTTGTCTACAGTGTTGTTTGTTCGAGTTAGAAAGCTAGCTATTAGACTTCCATTCAAAAGTGGGGCCGCAGTAGTAGTTTCATGGAGCAAGTGGGGAGTCGTGTTCTGGCTTCTTCCGGGGCCTGGGTCTCACAAGGAAAATGGTTTTGGACTCACTTGCTGTGCACTCACGCATGCACACCACACAATGCGTCCACCCTGAGGCATGGCTCTTTTAGCCGAAGCAGGAATTCCCTACAGAGCTGTTCCTTTGAGTTAGGTGGTTGGCTTATGGCCTGCAGGCACACCCGGGGCAAGGGGACTAGCCTCATAAACAAGAGGTGAGTTGAGAGCTGCCTTCCGCACCGGCCTGTTTCTCACTCCATTTCACGTATGGGACCCTTTCCCCGGTCTCTCATACACGAGCACTATACAACTCCTGCGGCTTCAGGAACGGCAATGGTAGCTAAAGCGCAGTAAGGCTACAGCATTGATTCTTGGTGTTAGTAGCCTGGTAGGCGAATGAGCTGCAGCTGGGATTCTTTACAGACTTGTTTCTTCCCAGTCAGGGTCGAGCACATAGCATTCCAAGCACACATGGAGCAGTAGTCTTAGCTTCAGGTAGCAAGAGCTGAGTCCAGAGGTGCCTTCTGCCCGGACCTATTTCTCCCTTGGTTTCACGTATGGAACCCGTTCCCCAGGCTCTCAGCCACGGTACTCCGTGTAATGCTTCCTCCGTCTAGAGGTCGACGGTAGCTAAAGCACGGTTTGTCTACAGTGTTGTTTCTTCGAGTGAGAACACTAGCTGTTAGACTTCCATGCAAAAGTGGGGCTGCCGTGCTAGCGTGATGAAACACATGGGGAGTCGTGTTCTGCCTTCTGCTGGGGCCTGAGGCTCATTCACAAAAAGCTTTGGACTCCCTTGCAGTGCTCTCATGCACGCACACAACAAAATGCTTCCACCCTCAGGAGCGGCTCTTTTAGCTGAAGCATGGATTCTCCAGCGAGTTTTTCCTTCGAGTTAGGCAGTTTTCATGAAGCCTGCACACACACCCGGGGCAACGGTACTAGCCCCATAACCATGGTTTGAGTTGAGAGCTGCCTTCTCTCCGGCCTGTCTCTCCCTCGATTTCACGAAACGGAACCCGTCCCCAGGCTCTCACCCACCGTACACCCTAAACTGCTTCCTCCCACATAGAGGTCGTCGGTAGCTAAAGCACGGTTTCTCTTCAGTGTTGTTTCTCCGAGTTAGAACGCTTGCTATGAATGTCCACAATAGCCAAACTGTGGAAAGAGCCATGTCCACCAACAGATGAATGGATAAAGAAGAGGGGGTATATATATATACAATGGAATATTATGCAGCCATCAAAAGGAATGAGATCTTGCCATCTGCAACGACGTGGATGGAACTGGAGGGTATCATGCTGAGCGAAATAAGTCAAACCGAGAAAGACATGTATCATATGACCTCACTGATATGAGGAATTCTTAATCTCAGGAAACAAACTGAGGGTTGCTAGAGTGGGGGGTGGGGTGGGAGGGATGGGGTCACTGGGTGTTGGACACTGTGGAGGGTATGTGTTCTGGTAAGCGCTGTGAATTGTGCAAGACTGTTGAATCTCAGATCTGTACCTCTGAAACAAATAATGCAATATATGTTAAGAAAGAAAAAAAGAAGAAGAAGAATGTAGCAGGAGGGGAAGAATGAAGGGGGGAAAATCGGAGGGGGAGAAGAACCATGAGAGATGATGGACTCTGAAAAACAAACTGAGGGTTCTAGAGGGGAGGGGGCTGGGAGGATGGCTTAGCCTGGTGATGGGTATTGAGCAGGGCACGTTCTGCATGGAGCACTGGGTGTTATGCACAAACAATGAATCATGGAACACTATATCTAAAACTAATGATGTAATGTATGGGGATTAACATAACAATAAAAACATTAAATAATAATTAAAAAAAAGAACGCTTGCTATTAGACTTCCATGCAAAAGTGGGGCCGCAGTGCTAGCCTCAGGAAACAAGTGGGGAGTCATGTTCTGCCTTCTGCCGGGGCCTGAGTCCCACACGGAAAATGGGTCTGGACTCACTTGCAGTGCGCTCACGCATGCACACAGCAAAATGCGTCCACCCTCCGGCATGGCTACTTTAGCCGAAGCAGGAAATCTCTACAGAGTTGTTCCTTTGAGTTAGGTGGTTGGCTTTAGCCCTGCAGGCACACCCGGGGCAAGGGTACTAGCCTCATAAACAAGAGGTGAGTTGAGAACTGCCTTCCGCTCCGGCCTGTTTCTCACTCCATTTCACGTATGGGACCCTTTCCCCGGGCTCTCAGACAGACACGAGCACTGTCAAATTCCTCTGGCTTCAGGAACGGCAATGTTAACTCAAGCGCAGTAACTCTATAGCATTGATTCTTGGTGTTAGTAGCCTGGGAACTAGGCTTCCAGGCACACAGGGTACAGCAGTGCTAATCTCCTCAAACAAGAGGGGAGTCGACAGCAGCCTTCCTTCCAGGCCTGCTTCTCACTCCGAGTTACGTTTAGGTTCCATTTCTCATGCTTTCACAAAAACACACAACAGATGAAGTGCACGCTCAGGAAGGGCGATCTTTGCTGAGGCACGGGTCCTCCGCACTTTTGTTCCTTTCCGTTGGGTGGATGGCACTTAGGACTACACGCACACACGGGAGAGCCGATCTAGTTTCCCGAAACAAGAGTTGAGTCGATAGCTGCCTCCTGCCCATGCTTATTTCTGCCTCGGAATTCTGCTGGGACTCATTCCCCAGGTTTGCACTCAAGCAGAGTTGAAAATCCTGCCACCCTGTGGAGAGGCGAATGAGCTGAAGCTGGGATTCTTGACCGGCTTCTTTCTGCCAAAACAGTGTGGAGCACTTAGCATTCCTATGCACACATGGAGCAGTAGTGTTAGCTTCAGGTAACAAGAGCTGAGTCGAGAGGTGCCTTCTGGCCCGGACTTCTTCTCCCTCGGTCTCACGTAAGGAACCCGTTCCCCAGGCTCTCACCCACGGTAGCCTGGAAAGTGCTTCCTCCCTCAGAGACGTGGATGGTAGCTAAAGCACGATTTCTCTACCGTGTTGTTTCTTCGAGTTAGAACGCTAGCTATTAGACTGCCATGCAAATGTGGGGCTGCCGTGCTAGCTTGGTCAAACACATGGGGAGTCGTGTTCTGCCTTTCGCAGGGGCCTGAGTCTCACTCGCAAAAAGGTTTGGACTCCCTTGCAGTGCTCTCACGCACGCACACCACAAAATGCTGCCACCCTCAGGAGCAGCTGTTTTACCTGCAGCACAGGCTCTCAACCGAGTTTTTCCTTCGAGTTAGGTGGCTGTTTTTAAGGCGGCGCACACACCCTCTCGAATGGTACTAGCCCCATAACCAGGATGTGAGTTAAGAGCTGCCTTCTGTACCGGCCTGTCTCTCCCCGATATTACGATATTGAAACCGTCCCCAGGCTCTCAGCCACAGTACACCCTAAACTGCTCCGCCCACAGAGAGGTCGACGGTAGCTAAAGCACGGTTTCTCTACAGTGTTGTTTCTTCGAGTTAGAACGCTAGCTATTAGACTGCCATGCAAATGTGGGGCTGCCGTGCTAGCTTGGTCAAACACATGGGGAGTCGTGTTCTGCCTTTTGCTGGGGCCTGAGTCTCACTCGCAAAAAGCTTTGGACTCCCTTGCACTACTCTCACGCACGCACACAACAAAATGCTGCCACCCTCAGGAGCACCTGTTTTACCTGAAGCACAGGCTCTCAATCAAGTTTTCCTTCGAGTTAGGTGGCTGTGTTGAAGCCTGCACACACACCCTGGCGAACGGTACCAGCCCCATAACCATGATGTGTGTTGAGAGCTGCCTTCTGTACCGGCCTGCCTCTCCCCGATATTATGATATTGAAACTGTGCCCAGGCTCTCAGCCACAGTACACCCTAAACTGCTTCGCCCACAGAGAGGTCGACGGTAGCTAAAGCACGGTTTCTCTGCTGTGTAGTTTCTTCGAGTTAGAACGCTAGCTATTAGACTTCCATGCAAAAGTGGGGCTGCCGTGCTAGCGTGATGAAACACATGGGGAGTCGTGTTCTGCCTTTCGCTGGGGCCTGAGTCTCACTCGCAAAAAGCTTTGGACTTCCTTGCAGTGCTCTCACGCACGCACACAACAAAATGCTGCCACCCTCAGGAGCAGCTGTTTGACCTGACGCACAAGCTCTGAACCGAGATTTTCCTTCGAGTTAGGTGGCTGTGTTTACCCTGGGCAACGGTACTAGCCCCATACCCATGATGTGGGTTGAGAGCTGCCTTCTGTACCGGCCTGTCTCTCCCCCGATATTACGATATTGAAACCGTCCCCAGGCTCTCAGCCACAGTACACCCTAAACTGCTTCGCCCACAGAGAGGTCGACGGTAGCTAAAGCACGGTTTGTCTACAGTGTTGTTTGTTCGAGTTAGAAAGCTAGCTATTAGACTTCCATTCAAAAGTGGGGCCGCAGTAGTAGTTTCATGGAGCAAGTGGGGAGTCGTGTTCTGGCTTCTTCCGGGGCCTGGGTCTCACAAGGAAAATGGTTTTGGACTCACTTGCTGTGCACTCACGCATGCACACCACACAATGCGTCCACCCTGAGGCATGGCTCTTTTAGCCGAAGCAGGAATTCCCTACAGAGCTGTTCCTTTGAGTTAGGTGGTTGGCTTATGGCCTGCAGGCACACCCGGGGCAAGGGGACTAGCCTCATAAACAAGAGGTGAGTTGAGAGCTGCCTTCCGCACCGGCCTGTTTCTCACTCCATTTCACGTATGGGACCCTTTCCCCGGTCTCTCATACACGAGCACTATACAACTCCTGCGGCTTCAGGAACGGCAATGGTAGCTAAAGCGCAGTAAGGCTACAGCATTGATTCTTGGTGTTAGTAGCCTGGTAGGCGAATGAGCTGCAGCTGGGATTCTTTACAGACTTGTTTCTTCCCAGTCAGGGTCGAGCACATAGCATTCCAAGCACACATGGAGCAGTAGTCTTAGCTTCAGGTAGCAAGAGCTGAGTCCAGAGGTGCCTTCTGCCCGGACCTATTTCTCCCTTGGTTTCACGTATGGAACCCGTTCCCCAGGCTCTCAGCCACGGTACTCCGTGTAATGCTTCCTCCGTCTAGAGGTCGACGGTAGCTAAAGCACGGTTTGTCTACAGTGTTGTTTCTTCGAGTGAGAACACTAGCTGTTAGACTTCCATGCAAAAGTGGGGCTGCCGTGCTAGCGTGATGAAACACATGGGGAGTCGTGTTCTGCCTTCTGCTGGGGCCTGAGGCTCATTCACAAAAAGCTTTGGACTCCCTTGCAGTGCTCTCATGCACGCACACAACAAAATGCTTCCACCCTCAGGAGCGGCTCTTTTAGCTGAAGCATGGATTCTCCAGCGAGTTTTTCCTTCGAGTTAGGCAGTTTTCATGAAGCCTGCACACACACCCGGGGCAACGGTACTAGCCCCATAACCATGGTTTGAGTTGAGAGCTGCCTTCTCTCCGGCCTGTCTCTCCCTCGATTTCACGAAACGGAACCCGTCCCCAGGCTCTCACCCACCGTACACCCTAAACTGCTTCCTCCCACATAGAGGTCGTCGGTAGCTAAAGCACGGTTTCTCTTCAGTGTTGTTTCTCCGAGTTAGAACGCTTGCTATGAATGTCCACAATAGCCAAACTGTGGAAAGAGCCATGTCCACCAACAGATGAATGGATAAAGAAGAGGGGGTATATATATATACAATGGAATATTATGCAGCCATCAAAAGGAATGAGATCTTGCCATCTGCAACGACGTGGATGGAACTGGAGGGTATCATGCTGAGCGAAATAAGTCAAACCGAGAAAGACATGTATCATATGACCTCACTGATATGAGGAATTCTTAATCTCAGGAAACAAACTGAGGGTTGCTAGAGTGGGGGGTGGGGTGGGAGGGATGGGGTCACTGGGTGTTGGACACTGTGGAGGGTATGTGTTCTGGTAAGCGCTGTGAATTGTGCAAGACTGTTGAATCTCAGATCTGTACCTCTGAAACAAATAATGCAATATATGTTAAGAAAGAAAAAAAGAAGAAGAAGAATGTAGCAGGAGGGGAAGAATGAAGGGGGGAAAATCGGAGGGGGAGAAGAACCATGAGAGATGATGGACTCTGAAAAACAAACTGAGGGTTCTAGAGGGGAGGGGGCTGGGAGGATGGCTTAGCCTGGTGATGGGTATTGAGCAGGGCACGTTCTGCATGGAGCACTGGGTGTTATGCACAAACAATGAATCATGGAACACTATATCTAAAACTAATGATGTAATGTATGGGGATTAACATAACAATAAAAACATTAAATAATAATTAAAAAAAAGAACGCTTGCTATTAGACTTCCATGCAAAAGTGGGGCCGCAGTGCTAGCCTCAGGAAACAAGTGGGGAGTCATGTTCTGCCTTCTGCCGGGGCCTGAGTCCCACACGGAAAATGGGTCTGGACTCACTTGCAGTGCGCTCACGCATGCACACAGCAAAATGCGTCCACCCTCCGGCATGGCTACTTTAGCCGAAGCAGGAAATCTCTACAGAGTTGTTCCTTTGAGTTAGGTGGTTGGCTTTAGCCCTGCAGGCACACCCGGGGCAAGGGTACTAGCCTCATAAACAAGAGGTGAGTTGAGAACTGCCTTCCGCTCCGGCCTGTTTCTCACTCCATTTCACGTATGGGACCCTTTCCCCGGGCTCTCAGACAGACACGAGCACTGTCAAATTCCTCTGGCTTCAGGAACGGCAATGTTAACTCAAGCGCAGTAACTCTATAGCATTGATTCTTGGTGTTAGTAGCCTGGGAACTAGGCTTCCAGGCACACAGGGTACAGCAGTGCTAATCTCCTCAAACAAGAGGGGAGTCGACAGCAGCCTTCCTTCCAGGCCTGCTTCTCACTCCGAGTTACGTTTAGGTTCCATTTCTCATGCTTTCACAAAAACACACAACAGATGAAGTGCACGCTCAGGAAGGGCGATCTTTGCTGAGGCACGGGTCCTCCGCACTTTTGTTCCTTTCCGTTGGGTGGATGGCACTTAGGACTACACGCACACACGGGAGAGCCGATCTAGTTTCCCGAAACAAGAGTTGAGTCGATAGCTGCCTCCTGCCCATGCTTATTTCTGCCTCGGAATTCTGCTGGGACTCATTCCCCAGGTTTGCACTCAAGCAGAGTTGAAAATCCTGCCACCCTGTGGAGAGGCGAATGAGCTGAAGCTGGGATTCTTGACCGGCTTCTTTCTGCCAAAACAGTGTGGAGCACTTAGCATTCCTATGCACACATGGAGCAGTAGTGTTAGCTTCAGGTAACAAGAGCTGAGTCGAGAGGTGCCTTCTGGCCCGGACTTCTTCTCCCTCGGTCTCACGTAAGGAACCCGTTCCCCAGGCTCTCACCCACGGTAGCCTGGAAAGTGCTTCCTCCCTCAGAGACGTGGATGGTAGCTAAAGCACGATTTCTCTACCGTGTTGTTTCTTCGAGTTAGAACGCTAGCTATTAGACTGCCATGCAAATGTGGGGCTGCCGTGCTAGCTTGGTCAAACACATGGGGAGTCGTGTTCTGCCTTTCGCAGGGGCCTGAGTCTCACTCGCAAAAAGCTTTGGACTCCCTTGCAGTGCTCTCACGCACGCACACCACAAAATGCTGCCACCCTCAGGAGCAGCTGTTTTACCTGCAGCACAGGCTCTCAACCGAGTTTTTCCTTCGAGTTAGGTGGCTGTGTTTAAGGCGGCGCACACACCCTCTCGAATGGTACTAGCCCCATAACCAGGATGTGAGTTAAGAGCTGCCTTCTGTACCGGCCTGTCTCTCCCCGATATTACGATATTGAAACCGTCCCCAGGCTCTCAGCCACAGTACACCCTAAACTGCTCCGCCCACAGAGAGGTCGACGGTAGCTAAAGCACGGTTTCTCTACAGTGTTGTTTCTTCGAGTTAGAACGCTAGCTATTAGACTGCCATGCAAATGTGGGGCTGCCGTGCTAGCTTGGTCAAACACATGGGGAGTCGTGTTCTGCCTTTTGCTGGGGCCTGAGTCTCACTCGCAAAAAGCTTTGGACTCCCTTGCACTACTCTCACGCACGCACACAACAAAATGCTGCCACCCTCAGGAGCACCTGTTTTACCTGAAGCACAGGCTCTCAATCAAGTTTTCCTTCGAGTTAGGTGGCTGTGTTGAAGCCTGCACACACACCCTGGCGAACGGTACCAGCCCCATAACCATGATGTGTGTTGAGAGCTGCCTTCTGTACCGGCCTGCCTCTCCCCGATATTATGATATTGAAACTGTGCCCAGGCTCTCAGCCACAGTACACCCTAAACTGCTTCGCCCACAGAGAGGTCGACGGTAGCTAAAGCACGGTTTCTCTGCTGTGTAGTTTCTTCGAGTTAGAACGCTAGCTATTAGACTTCCATGCAAAAGTGGGGCTGCCGTGCTAGCGTGATGAAACACATGGGGAGTCGTGTTCTGCCTTTCGCTGGGGCCTGAGTCTCACTCGCAAAAAGCTTTGGACTTCCTTGCAGTGCTCTCACGCACGCACACAACAAAATGCTGCCACCCTCAGGAGCAGCTGTTTGACCTGACGCACAAGCTCTGAACCGAGATTTTCCTTCGAGTTAGGTGGCTGTGTTTACCCTGGGCAACGGTACTAGCCCCATACCCATGATGTGGGTTGAGAGCTGCCTTCTGTACCGGCCTGTCTCTCCCCCGATATTACGATATTGAAACCGTCCCCAGGCTCTCAGCCACAGTACACCCTAAACTGCTTCGCCCACAGAGAGGTCGACGGTAGCTAAAGCACGGTTTGTCTACAGTGTTGTTTGTTCGAGTTAGAAAGCTAGCTATTAGACTTCCATTCAAAAGTGGGGCCGCAGTACTAGTTTCATGGAGCAAGTGGGGAGTCGTGTTCTGGCTTCTTCCGGGGCCTGGGTCTCACAAGGAAAATGGTTTTGGACTCACTTGCTGTGCACTCACGCATGTACACCACCCAATGCGTCCACCCTGAGGCATGGCTCTTTTAGCCGAAGCAGGAATTCCCTACAGAGTTGTTCCTTTGAGTTAGGTGGTTGGCTTATGGCCTGCAGGCACACCCGGGGCAAGGGGACTAGCCTCATAAACAAGAGGTGAGTTGAGAGCTGCCTTCCGCACCGGCCTGTTTCTCACTCCATTTCACGTATGGGACCCTTTCCCCGGTCTCTCATACACGAGCACTATACAACTCCTGCGGCTTCAGGAACGGCAATGGTAGCTAAAGCGCAGTAAGGCTACAGCATTGATTCTTGGTGTTAGTAGCCTGGTAGGCGAATGAGCTGCAGCTGGGATTCTTTACAGACTTGTTTCTTCCCAGTCAGGGTCGAGCACATAGCATTCCAAGCACACATGGAGCAGTAGTCTTAGCTTCAGGTAGCAAGAGCTGAGTCCAGAGGTGCCTTCTGCCCGGACCTATTTCTCCCTTGGTTTCACGTATGGAACCCGTTCCCCAGGCTCTCAGCCACGGTACTCCGTGTAATGCTTCCTCCGTCTAGAGGTCGACGGTAGCTAAAGCACGGTTTCTCTACAGTGTTGTTTCTTCGAGTGAGAACACTAGCTGTTAGACTTCCATGCAAAAGTGGGGCTGCCGTGCTAGCGTGATGAAACACATGGGGAGTCGTGTTCTGCCTTCTGCTGGGGCCTGAGGCTCATTCACAAAAAGCTTTGGACTCCCTTGCAGTGCTCTCATGCACGCACACAACAAAATGCTTCCACCCTCAGGAGCGGCTCTTTTAGCTGAAGCATGGATTCTCCAGCGAGTTTTTCCTTCGAGTTAGGCAGTTTTCATGAAGCCTGCACACACACCCGGGGCAACGGTACTAGCCCCATAACCATGGTTTGAGTTGAGAGCTGCCTTCTCTCCGGCCTGTCTCTCCCTCGATTTCACGAAACGGAACCCGTCCCCAGGCTCTCACCCACCGTACACCCTAAACTGCTTCCTCCCACATAGAGGTCGTCGGTAGCTAAAGCACGGTTTCTCTTCAGTGTTGTTTCTCCGAGTTAGAACGCTTGCTATGAATGTCCACAATAGCCAAACTGTGGAAAGAGCCATGTCCACCAACAGATGAATGGATAAAGAAGAGGGGGTATATATATATACAATGGAATATTATGCAGCCATCAAAAGGAATGAGATCTTGCCATCTGCAACGACGTGGATGGAACTGGAGGGTATCATGCTGAGCGAAATAAGTCAAACCGAGAAAGACATGTATCATATGACCTCACTGATATGAGGAATTCTTAATCTCAGGAAACAAACTGAGGGTTGCTAGAGTGGGGGGTGGGGTGGGAGGGATGGGGTCACTGGGTGTTGGACACTGTGGAGGGTATGTGTTCTGGTAAGCGCTGTGAATTGTGCAAGACTGTTGAATCTCAGATCTGTACCTCTGAAACAAATAATGCAATATATGTTAAGAAAGAAAAAAAGAAGAAGAAGAATGTAGCAGGAGGGGAAGAATGAAGGGGGGAAAATCGGAGGGGGAGAAGAACCATGAGAGATGATGGACTCTGAAAAACAAACTGAGGGTTCTAGAGGGGAGGGGGCTGGGAGGATGGCTTAGCCTGGTGATGGGTATTGAGCAGGGCACGTTCTGCATGGAGCACTGGGTGTTATGCACAAACAATGAATCATGGAACACTATATCTAAAACTAATGATGTAATGTATGGGGATTAACATAACAATAAAAACATTAAATAATAATTAAAAAAAAGAACGCTTGCTATTAGACTTCCATGCAAAAGTGGGGCCGCAGTGCTAGCCTCAGGAAACAAGTGGGGAGTCATGTTCTGCCTTCTGCCGGGGCCTGAGTCCCACACGGAAAATGGGTCTGGACTCACTTGCAGTGCGCTCACGCATGCACACAGCAAAATGCGTCCACCCTCCGGCATGGCTACTTTAGCCGAAGCAGGAAATCTCTACAGAGTTGTTCCTTTGAGTTAGGTGGTTGGCTTTAGCCCTGCAGGCACACCCGGGGCAAGGGTACTAGCCTCATAAACAAGAGGTGAGTTGAGAACTGCCTTCCGCTCCGGCCTGTTTCTCACTCCATTTCACGTATGGGACCCTTTCCCCGGGCTCTCAGACAGACACGAGCACTGTCAAATTCCTCTGGCTTCAGGAACGGCAATGTTAACTCAAGCGCAGTAACTCTATAGCATTGATTCTTGGTGTTAGTAGCCTGGGAACTAGGCTTCCAGGCACACAGGGTACAGCAGTGCTAATCTCCTCAAACAAGAGGGGAGTCGACAGCAGCCTTCCTTCCAGGCCTGCTTCTCACTCCGAGTTACGTTTAGGTTCCATTTCTCATGCTTTCACAAAAACACACAACAGATGAAGTGCACGCTCAGGAAGGGCGATCTTTGCTGAGGCACGGGTCCTCCGCACTTTTGTTCCTTTCCGTTGGGTGGATGGCACTTAGGACTACACGCACACACGGGAGAGCCGATCTAGTTTCCCGAAACAAGAGTTGAGTCGATAGCTGCCTCCTGCCCATGCTTATTTCTGCCTCGGAATTCTGCTGGGACTCATTCCCCAGGTTTGCACTCAAGCAGAGTTGAAAATCCTGCCACCCTGTGGAGAGGCGAATGAGCTGAAGCTGGGATTCTTGACCGGCTTCTTTCTGCCAAAACAGTGTGGAGCACTTAGCATTCCTATGCACACATGGAGCAGTAGTGTTAGCTTCAGGTAACAAGAGCTGAGTCGAGAGGTGCCTTCTGGCCCGGACTTCTTCTCCCTCGGTCTCACGTAAGGAACCCGTTCCCCAGGCTCTCACCCACGGTAGCCTGGAAAGTGCTTCCTCCCTCAGAGACGTGGATGGTAGCTAAAGCACGATTTCTCTACCGTGTTGTTTCTTCGAGTTAGAACGCTAGCTATTAGACTGCCATGCAAATGTGGGGCTGCCGTGCTAGCTTGGTCAAACACGTGGGGAGTCGTGTTCTGCCTTTCGCAGGGGCCTGAGTCTCACTCGCAAAAAGCTTTGGACTCCCTTGCAGTGCTCTCACGCACGCACACCACAAAATGCTGCCACCCTCAGGAGCAGCTGTTTTACCTGCAGCACAGGCTCTCAACCGAGTTTTTCCTTCGAGTTAGGTGGCTGTGTTTAAGGCGGCACACACACCCTCTCGAATGGTACTAGCCCCATAACCAGGATGTGAGTTAAGAGCTGCCTTCTGTACCGGCCTGTCTCTCCCCGATATTACGATATTGAAACCGTCCCCAGGCTCTCAGCCACAGTACACCCTAAACTGCTCCGCCCACAGAGAGGTCGACGGTAGCTAAAGCACGGTTTCTCTACAGTGTTGTTTCTTCGAGTTAGAACGCTAGCTATTAGACTGCCATGCAAATGTGGGGCTGCCGTGCTAGCTTGGTCAAACACATGGGGAGTCGTGTTCTGCCTTTTGCTGGGGCCTGAGTCTCACTCGCAAAAAGCTTTGGACTCCCTTGCACTACTCTCACGCACGCACACAACAAAATGCTGCCACCCTCAGGAGCACCTGTTTTACCTGAAGCACAGGCTCTCAATCAAGTTTTCCTTCGAGTTAGGTGGCTGTGTTGAAGCCTGCACACACACCCTGGCGAACGGTACCAGCCCCATAACCATGATGTGTGTTGAGAGCTGCCTTCTGTACCGGCCTGCCTCTCCCCGATATTATGATATTGAAACTGTGCCCAGGCTCTCAGCCACAGTACACCCTAAACTGCTTCGCCCACAGAGAGGTCGACGGTAGCTTAAGCACGGTTTCTCTGCTGTGTAGTTTCTTCGAGTTAGAACGCTAGCTATTAGACTTCCATGCAAAAGTGGGGCTGCCGTGCTAGCGTGATGAAACACATGGGGAGTCGTGTTCTGCCTTTCGCTGGGGCCTGAGTCTCACTCGCAAAAAGCTTTGGACTTCCTTGCAGTGCTCTCACGCACGCACACAACAAAATGCTGCCACCCTCAGGAGCAGCTGTTTGACCTGACGCACAAGCTCTGAACCGAGATTTTCCTTCGAGTTAGGTGGCTGTGTTTACCCTGGGCAACGGTACTAGCCCCATACCCATGGATGTGGGTTGAGAGCTGCCTTCTGTACCGGCCTGTCTCTCCCCCGATATTACGATATTGAAACCGTCCCCAGGCTCTCAGCCACAGTACACCCTAAACTGCTTCGCCCACAGAGAGGTCGACGGTAGCTAAAGCACGGTTTGTCTACAGTGTTGTTTGTTCGAGTTAGAAAGCTAGCTATTAGACTTCCATTCAAAAGTGGGGCCGCAGTAGTAGTTTCATGGAGCAAGTGGGGAGTCGTGTTCTGGCTTCTTCCGGGGCCTGGGTCTCACAAGGAAAATGGTTTTGGACTCACTTGCTGTGCACTCACGCATGCACACCACACAATGCGTCCACCCTGACGCATGGCTCTTTTAGCCGAAGCAGGAATTCCCTACAGAGTTGTTCCTTTGAGTTAGGTGGTTGGCTTATGGCCTGCAGGCACACCCGGGGCAAGGGGACTAGCCTCATAAACAAGAGGTGAGTTGAGAGCTGCCTTCCGCACCGGCCTGTTTCTCACTCCATTTCACGTATGGGACCCTTTCCCCGGTCTCTCATACACGAGCACTATACAACTCCTGCGGCTTCAGGAACGGCAATGGTAGCTAAAGCGCAGTAAGGCTACAGCATTGATTCTTGGTGTTAGTAGCCTGGTAGGCGAATGAGCTGCAGCTGGGATTCTTTACAGACTTGTTTCTTCCCAGTCAGGGTCGAGCACATAGCATTCCAAGCACACATGGAGCAGTAGTCTTAGCTTCAGGTAGCAAGAGCTGAGTCCAGAGGTGCCTTCTGCCCGGACCTATTTCTCCCTTGGTTTCACGTATGGAACCCGTTCCCCAGGCTCTCAGCCACGGTACTCCGTGTAATGCTTCCTCCGTCTAGAGGTCGACGGTAGCTAAAGCACGGTTTGTCTACAGTGTTGTTTCTTCGAGTGAGAACACTAGCTGTTAGACTTCCATGCAAAAGTGGGGCTGCCGTGCTAGCGTGATGAAACACATGGGGAGTCGTGTTCTGCCTTCTGCTGGGGCCTGAGGCTCATTCACAAAAAGCTTTGGACTCCCTTGCAGTGCTCTCATGCACGCACACAACAAAATGCTTCCACCCTCAGGAGCGGCTCTTTTAGCTGAAGCATGGATTCTCCAGCGAGTTTTTCCTTCGAGTTAGGCAGTTTTCATGAAGCCTGCACACACACCCGGGGCAACGGTACTAGCCCCATAACCATGGTTTGAGTTGAGAGCTGCCTTCTCTCCGGCCTGTCTCTCCCTCGATTTCACGAAACGGAACCCGTCCCCAGGCTCTCACCCACCGTACACCCTAAACTGCTTCCTCCCACATAGAGGTCGTCGGTAGCTAAAGCACGGTTTCTCTTCAGTGTTGTTTCTCCGAGTTAGAACGCTTGCTATGAATGTCCACAATAGCCAAACTGTGGAAAGAGCCATGTCCACCAACAGATGAATGGATAAAGAAGAGGGGGTATATATATATACAATGGAATATTATGCAGCCATCAAAAGGAATGAGATCTTGCCATCTGCAACGACGTGGATGGAACTGGAGGGTATCATGCTGAGCGAAATAAGTCAAACCGAGAAAGACATGTATCATATGACCTCACTGATATGAGGAATTCTTAATCTCAGGAAACAAACTGAGGGTTGCTAGAGTGGGGGGTGGGGTGGGAGGGATGGGGTCACTGGGTGTTGGACACTGTGGAGGGTATGTGTTCTGGTAAGCGCTGTGAATTGTGCAAGACTGTTGAATCTCAGATCTGTACCTCTGAAACAAATAATGCAATATATGTTAAGAAAGAAAAAAAGAAGAAGAAGAATGTAGCAGGAGGGGAAGAATGAAGGGGGGAAAATCGGAGGGGGAGAAGAACCATGAGAGATGATGGACTCTGAAAAACAAACTGAGGGTTCTAGAGGGGAGGGGGCTGGGAGGATGGCTTAGCCTGGTGATGGGTATTGAGCAGGGCACGTTCTGCATGGAGCACTGGGTGTTATGCACAAACAATGAATCATGGAACACTATATCTAAAACTAATGATGTAATGTATGGGGATTAACATAACAATAAAAACATTAAATAATAATTAAAAAAAAGAACGCTTGCTATTAGACTTCCATGCAAAAGTGGGGCCGCAGTGCTAGCCTCAGGAAACAAGTGGGGAGTCATGTTCTGCCTTCTGCCGGGGCCTGAGTCCCACACGGAAAATGGGTCTGGACTCACTTGCAGTGCGCTCACGCATGCACACAGCAAAATGCGTCCACCCTCCGGCATGGCTACTTTAGCCGAAGCAGGAAATCTCTACAGAGTTGTTCCTTTGAGTTAGGTGGTTGGCTTTAGCCCTGCAGGCACACCCGGGGCAAGGGTACTAGCCTCATAAACAAGAGGTGAGTTGAGAACTGCCTTCCGCTCCGGCCTGTTTCTCACTCCATTTCACGTATGGGACCCTTTCCCCGGGCTCTCAGACAGACACGAGCACTGTCAAATTCCTCTGGCTTCAGGAACGGCAATGTTAACTCAAGCGCAGTAACTCTATAGCATTGATTCTTGGTGTTAGTAGCCTGGGAACTAGGCTTCCAGGCACACAGGGTACAGCAGTGCTAATCTCCTCAAACAAGAGGGGAGTCGACAGCAGCCTTCCTTCCAGGCCTGCTTCTCACTCCGAGTTACGTTTAGGTTCCATTTCTCTGCTTTCACAAAAACACACAACAGATGAAGTGCACGCTCAGGAAGGGCTATCTTTGCTGAGGCACGGGTCCTCCGCACTTTTGTTCCTTTCCGTTGGGTGGATGGCACTTAGGACTACACGCACACACGGGAGAGCCGATCTAGTTTCCCGAAACAAGAGTTGAGTCGATAGCTGCCTCCTGCCCATGCTTATTTCTGCCTCGGAATTCTGCTGGGACTCATTCCCCAGGTTTGCACTCAAGCAGAGTTGAAAATCCTGCCACCCTGTGGAGAGGCGAATGAGCTGAAGCTGGGATTCTTGACCGGCTTCTTTCTGCCAAAACAGTGTGGAGCACTTAGCATTCCTATGCACACATGGAGCAGTAGTGTTAGCTTCAGGTAACAAGAGCTGAGTCGAGAGGTGCCTTCTGGCCCGGACTTCTTCTCCCTCGGTCTCACGTAAGGAACCCGTTCCCCAGGCTCTCACCCACGGTAGCCTGGAAAGTGCTTCCTCCCTCAGAGACGTGGATGGTAGCTAAAGCACGATTTCTCTACCGTGTTGTTTCTTCGAGTTAGAACGCTAGCTATTAGACTGCCATGCAAAAGTGGGGCTGCCGTGCTAGCTTGGTCAAACACATGGGGAGTCGTGTTCTGCCTTTCGCAGGGGCCTGAGTCTCACTCGCAAAAAGCTTTGGACTCCCTTGCAGTGCTCTCACGCACGCACACCACAAAATGCTGCCACCCTCAGGAGCAGCTGTTTTACCTGCAGCACAGGCTCTCAACCGAGTTTTTCCTTCGAGTTAGGTGGCTGTGTTTAAGGCGGCACACACACCCTCTCGAATGGTACTAGCCCCATAACCAGGATGTGAGTTAAGAGCTGCCTTCTGTACCGGCCTGTCTCTCCCCGATATTACGATATTGAAACCGTCCCCAGGCTCTCAGCCACAGTACACCCTAAACTGCTCCGCCCACAGAGAGGTCGACGGTAGCTAAAGCACGGTTTCTCTACAGTGTTGTTTCTTCGAGTTAGAACGCTAGCTATTAGACTGCCATGCAAATGTGGGGCTGCCGTGCTAGCTTGGTCAAACACATGGGGAGTCGTGTTCTGCCTTTTGCTGGGGCCTGAGTCTCACTCGCAAAAAGCTTTGGACTCCCTTGCACTACTCTCACGCACGCACACAACAAAATGCTGCCACCCTCAGGAGCACCTGTTTTACCTGAAGCACAGGCTCTCAATCAAGTTTTCCTTCGAGTTAGGTGGCTGTGTTGAAGCCTGCACACACACCCTGGCGAACGGTACCAGCCCCATAACCATGATGTGTGTTGAGAGCTGCCTTCTGTACCGGCCTGCCTCTCCCCGATATTATGATATTGAAACTGTGCCCAGGCTCTCAGCCACAGTACACCCTAAACTGCTTCGCCCACAGAGAGGTCGACGGTAGCTAAAGCACGGTTTCTCTGCTGTGTAGTTTCTTCGAGTTAGAACGCTAGCTATTAGACTTCCATGCAAAAGTGGGGCTGCCGTGCTAGCGTGATGAAACACATGGGGAGTCGTGTTCTGCCTTTCGCTGGGGCCTGAGTCTCACTCGCAAAAAGCTTTGGACTTCCTTGCAGTGCTCTCACGCACGCACACAACAAAATGCTGCCACCCTCAGGAGCAGCTGTTTGACCTGACGCACAAGCTCTGAACCGAGATTTTCCTTCGAGTTAGGTGGCTGTGTTTACCCTGGGCAACGGTACTAGCCCCATACCCATGATGTGGGTTGAGAGCTGCCTTCTGTACCGGCCTGTCTCTCCCCCGATATTACGATATTGAAACCGTCCCCAGGCTCTCAGCCACAGTACACCCTAAACTGCTTCGCCCACAGAGAGGTCGACGGTAGCTAAAGCACGGTTTGTCTACAGTGTTGTTTGTTCGAGTTAGAAAGCTAGCTATTAGACTTCCATTCAAAAGTGGGGCCGCAGTAGTAGTTTCATGGAGCAAGTGGGGAGTCGTGTTCTGGCTTCTTCCGGGGCCTGGGTCTCACAAGGAAAATGGTTTTGGACTCACTTGCTGTGCACTCACGCATGCACACCACCCAATGCGTCCACCCTGAGGCATGGCTCTTTTAGCCGAAGCAGGAATTCCCTACAGAGTTGTTCCTTTGAGTTAGGTGGTTGGCTTATGGCCTGCAGGCACACCCGGGGCAAGGGGACTAGCCTCATAAACAAGAGGTGAGTTGAGAGCTGCCTTCCGCACCGGCCTGTTTCTCACTCCATTTCACGTATGGGACCCTTTCCCCGGTCTCTCATACACGACCACTATACAACTCCTGCGGCTTCAGGAACGGCAATGGTAGCTAAAGCGCAGTAAGGCTACAGCATTGATTCTTGGTGTTAGTAGCCTGGTAGGCGAATGAGCTGCAGCTGGGATTCTTTACAGACTTGTTTCTTCCCAGTCAGGGTCGAGCACATAGCATTCCAAGCACACATGGAGCAGTAGTCTTAGCTTCAGGTAGCAAGAGCTGAGTCCAGAGGTGCCTTCTGCCCGGACCTATTTCTCCCTTGGTTTCACGTATGGAACCCGTTCCCCAGGCTCTCAGCCACGGTACTCCGTGTAATGCTTCCTCCGTCTAGAGGTCGACGGTAGCTAAAGCACGGTTTGTCTACAGTGTTGTTTCTTCGAGTGAGAACACTAGCTGTTAGACTTCCATGCAAAAGTGGGGCTGCCGTGCTAGCGTGATGAAACACATGGGGAGTCGTGTTCTGCCTTCTGCTGGGGCCTGAGGCTCATTCACAAAAAGCTTTGGACTCCCTTGCAGTGCTCTCATGCACGCACACAACAAAATGCTTCCACCCTCAGGAGCGGCTCTTTTAGCTGAAGCATGGATTCTCCAGCGAGTTTTTCCTTCGAGTTAGGCAGTTTTCATGAAGCCTGCACACACACCCGGGGCAACGGTACTAGCCCCATAACCATGGTTTGAGTTGAGAGCTGCCTTCTCTCCGGCCTGTCTCTCCCTCGATTTCACGAAACGGAACCCGTCCCCAGGCTCTCACCCACCGTACACCCTAAACTGCTTCCTCCCACATAGAGGTCGTCGGTAGCTAAAGCACGGTTTCTCTTCAGTGTTGTTTCTCCGAGTTAGAACGCTTGCTATGAATGTCCACAATAGCCAAACTGTGGAAAGAGCCATGTCCACCAACAGATGAATGGATAAAGAAGAGGGGGTATATATATATACAATGGAATATTATGCAGCCATCAAAAGGAATGAGATCTTGCCATCTGCAACGACGTGGATGGAACTGGAGGGTATCATGCTGAGCGAAATAAGTCAAACCGAGAAAGACATGTATCATATGACCTCACTGATATGAGGAATTCTTAATCTCAGGAAACAAACTGAGGGTTGCTAGAGTGGGGGGTGGGGTGGGAGGGATGGGGTCACTGGGTGTTGGACACTGTGGAGGGTATGTGTTCTGGTAAGCGCTGTGAATTGTGCAAGACTGTTGAATCTCAGATCTGTACCTCTGAAACAAATAATGCAATATATGTTAAGAAAGAAAAAAAGAAGAAGAAGAATGTAGCAGGAGGGGAAGAATGAAGGGGGGAAAATCGGAGGGGGAGAAGAACCATGAGAGATGATGGACTCTGAAAAACAAACTGAGGGTTCTAGAGGGGAGGGGGCTGGGAGGATGGCTTAGCCTGGTGATGGGTATTGAGCAGGGCACGTTCTGCATGGAGCACTGGGTGTTATGCACAAACAATGAATCATGGAACACTATATCTAAAACTAATGATGTAATGTATGGGGATTAACATAACAATAAAAACATTAAATAATAATTAAAAAAAAGAACGCTTGCTATTAGACTTCCATGCAAAAGTGGGGCCGCAGTGCTAGCCTCAGGAAACAAGTGGGGAGTCATGTTCTGCCTTCTGCCGGGGCCTGAGTCCCACACGGAAAATGGGTCTGGACTCACTTGCAGTGCGCTCACGCATGCACACAGCAAAATGCGTCCACCCTCCGGCATGGCTACTTTAGCCGAAGCAGGAAATCTCTACAGAGTTGTTCCTTTGAGTTAGGTGGTTGGCTTTAGCCCTGCAGGCACACCCGGGGCAAGGGTACTAGCCTCATAAACAAGAGGTGAGTTGAGAACTGCCTTCCGCTCCGGCCTGTTTCTCACTCCATTTCACGTATGGGACCCTTTCCCCGGGCTCTCAGACAGACACGAGCACTGTCAAATTCCTCTGGCTTCAGGAACGGCAATGTTAACTCAAGCGCAGTAACTCTATAGCATTGATTCTTGGTGTTAGTAGCCTGGGAACTAGGCTTCCAGGCACACAGGGTACAGCAGTGCTAATCTCCTCAAACAAGAGGGGAGTCGACAGCAGCCTTCCTTCCAGGCCTGCTTCTCACTCCGAGTTACGTTTAGGTTCCATTTCTCATGCTTTCACAAAAACACACAACAGATGAAGTGCACGCTCAGGAAGGGCGATCTTTGCTGAGGCACGGGTCCTCCGCACTTTTGTTCCTTTCCGTTGGGTGGATGGCACTTAGGACTACACGCACACACGGGAGAGCCGATCTAGTTTCCCGAAACAAGAGTTGAGTCGATAGCTGCCTCCTGCCCATGCTTATTTCTGCCTCGGAATTCTGCTGGGACTCATTCCCCAGGTTTGCACTCAAGCAGAGTTGAAAATCCTGCCACCCTGTGGAGAGGCGAATGAGCTGAAGCTGGGATTCTTGACCGGCTTCTTTCTGCCAAAACAGTGTGGAGCACTTAGCATTCCTATGCACACATGGAGCAGTAGTGTTAGCTTCAGGTAACAAGAGCTGAGTCGAGAGGTGCCTTCTGGCCCGGACTTCTTCTCCCTCGGTCTCACGTAAGGAACCCGTTCCCCAGGCTCTCACCCACGGTAGCCTGGAAAGTGCTTCCTCCCTCAGAGACGTGGATGGTAGCTAAAGCACGATTTCTCTACCGTGTTGTTTCTTCGAGGTAGAACGCTAGCTATTAGACTGCCATGCAAATGTGGGGCTGCCGTGCTAGCTTGGTCAAACACATGGGGAGTCGTGTTCTGCCTTTCGCAGGGGCCTGAGTCTCACTCGCAAAAAGCTTTGGACTCCCTTGCAGTGCTCTCACGCACGCACACCACAAAATGCTGCCACCCTCAGGAGCAGCTGTTTTACCTGCAGCACAGGCTCTCAACCGAGTTTTTCCTTCGAGTTAGGTGGCTGTGTTTAAGGCGGCGCACACACCCTCTCGAATGGTACTAGCCCCATAACCAGGATGTGAGTTAAGAGCTGCCTTCTGTACCGGCCTGTCTCTCCCCGATATTACGATATTGAAACCGTCCCCAGGCTCTCAGCCACAGTACACCCTAAACTGCTCCGCCCACAGAGAGGTCGACGGTAGCTAAAGCACGATTTCTCTACAGTGTTGTTTCTTCGAGTTAGAACGCTAGCTATTAGACTGCCATGCAAATGTGGGGCTGCCGTGCTAGCTTGGTCAAACACATGGGGAGTCGTGTTCTGCCTTTTGCTGGGGCCTGAGTCTCACTCGCAAAAAGCTTTGGACTCCCTTGCACTACTCTCACGCACGCACACAACAAAATGCTGCCACCCTCAGGAGCACCTGTTTTACCTGAAGCACAGGCTCTCAATCAAGTTTTCCTTCGAGTTAGGTGGCTGTGTTGAAGCCTGCACACACACCCTGGCGAACGGTACCAGCCCCATAACCATGATGTGTGTTGAGAGCTGCCTTCTGTACCGGCCTGCCTCTCCCCGATATTATGATATTGAAACTGTGCCCAGGCTCTCAGCCACAGTACACCCTAAACTGCTTCGCCCACAGAGAGGTCGACGGTAGCTAAAGCACGGTTTCTCTGCTGTGTAGTTTCTTCGAGTTAGAACGCTAGCTATTAGACTTCCATGCAAAAGTGGGGCTGCCGTGCTAGCGTGATGAAACACATGGGGAGTCGTGTTCTGCCTTTCGCTGGGGCCTGAGTCTCACTCGCAAAAAGCTTTGGACTTCCTTGCAGTGCTCTCACGCACGCACACAACAAAATGCTGCCACCCTCAGGAGCAGCTGTTTGACCTGACGCACAAGCTCTGAACCGAGATTTTCCTTCGAGTTAGGTGGCTGTGTTTACCCTGGGCAACGGTACTAGCCCCATACCCATGATGTGGGTTGAGAGCTGCCTTCTGTACCGGCCTGTCTCTCCCCCGATATTACGATATTGAAACCGTCCCCAGGCTCTCAGCCACAGTACACCCTAAACTGCTTCGCCCACAGAGAGGTCGACGGTAGCTAAAGCACGGTTTGTCTACAGTGTTGTTTGTTCGAGTTAGAAAGCTAGCTATTAGACTTCCATTCAAAAGTGGGGCCGCAGTACTAGTTTCATGGAGCAAGTGGGGAGTCGTGTTCTGGCTTCTTCCGGGGCCTGGGTCTCACAAGGAAAATGGTTTTGGACTCACTTGCTGTGCACTCACGCATGCACACCACACAATGCGTCCACCCTGACGCATGGCTCTTTTAGCCGAAGCAGGAATTCCCTACAGAGTTGTTCCTTTGAGTTAGGTGGTTGGCTTATGGCCTGCAGGCACACCCGGGGCAAGGGGACTAGCCTCATAAACAAGAGGTGAGTTGAGAGCTGCCTTCCGCACCGGCCTGTTTCTCACTCCATTTCACGTATGGGACCCTTTCCCCGGTATCTCATACACGAGCACTATACAACTCCTGCGGCTTCAGGAACGGCAATGGTAGCTAAAGCGCAGTAAGGCTACAGCATTGATTCTTGGTGTTAGTAGCCTGGTAGGCGAATGAGCTGCAGCTGGGATTCTTTACAGACTTGTTTCTTCCCAGTCAGGGTCGAGCACATAGCATTCCAAGCACACATGGAGCAGTAGTCTTAGCTTCAGGTAGCAAGAGCTGAGTCCAGAGGTGCCTTCTGCCCGGACCTATTTCTCCCTTGGTTTCACGTATGGAACCCGTTCCCCAGGCTCTCAGCCACGGTACTCCGTGTAATGCTTCCTCCGTCTAGAGGTCGACGGTAGCTAAAGCACGGTTTGTCTACAGTGTTGTTTCTTCGAGTGAGAACACTAGCTGTTAGACTTCCATGCAAAAGTGGGGCTGCCGTGCTAGCGTGATGAAACACATGGGGAGTCGTGTTCTGCCTTCTGCTGGGGCCTGAGGCTCATTCACAAAAAGCTTTGGACTCCCTTGCAGTGCTCTCATGCACGCACACAACAAAATGCTTCCACCCTCAGGAGCGGCTCTTTTAGCTGAAGCATGGATTCTCCAGCGAGTTTTTCCTTCGAGTTAGGCAGTTTTCATGAAGCCTGCACACACACCCGGGGCAACGGTACTAGCCCCATAACCATGGTTTGAGTTGAGAGCTGCCTTCTCTCCGGCCTGTCTCTCCCTCGATTTCACGAAACGGAACCCGTCCCCAGGCTCTCACCCACCGTACACCCTAAACTGCTTCCTCCCACATAGAGGTCGTCGGTAGCTAAAGCACGGTTTCTCTTCAGTGTTGTTTCTCCGAGTTAGAACGCTTGCTATGAATGTCCACAATAGCCAAACTGTGGAAAGAGCCATGTCCACCAACAGATGAATGGATAAAGAAGAGGGGGTATATATATATATATATACAATGGAATATTATGCAGCCATCAAAAGGAATGAGATCTTGCCATCTGCAACGACGTGGATGGAACTGGAGGGTATCATGCTGAGCGAAATAAGTCAAACCGAGAAAGACATGTATCATATGACCTCACTGATATGAGGAATTCTTAATCTCAGGAAACAAACTGAGGGTTGCTAGAGTGGGGGGTGGGGTGGGAGGGATGGGGTCACTGGGTGTTGGACACTGTGGAGGGTATGTGTTCTGGTAAGCGCTGTGAATTGTGCAAGACTGTTGAATCTCAGATCTCTACCTCTGAAACAAATAATGCAATATATGTTAAGAAAGAAAAAAAGAAGAAGAAGAATGTAGCAGGAGGGGAAGAATGAAGGGGGGAAAATCGGAGGGGGAGAAGAACCATGAGAGATGATGGACTCTGAAAAACAAACTGAGGGTTCTAGAGGGGAGGGGGCTGGGAGGATGGCTTAGCCTGGTGATGGGTATTGAGCAGGGCACGTTCTGCATGGAGCACTGGGTGTTATGCACAAACAATGAATCATGGAACACTATATCTAAAACTAATGATGTAATGTATGGGGATTAACATAACAATAAAAACATTAAATAATAATTAAAAAAAAGAATGCTTGCTATTAGACTTCCATGCAAAAGTGGGGCCGCAGTGCTAGCCTCAGGAAACAAGTGGGGAGTCATGTTCTGCCTTCTGCCGGGGCCTGAGTCCCACACGGAAAATGGGTCTGGACTCACTTGCAGTGCGCTCACGCATGCACACAGCAAAATGCGTCCACCCTCCGGCATGGCTACTTTAGCCGAAGCAGGAAATCTCTACAGAGTTGTTCCTTTGAGTTAGGTGGTTGGCTTTAGCCCTGCAGGCACACCCGGGGCAAGGGTACTAGCCTCATAAACAAGAGGTGAGTTGAGAACTGCCTTCCGCTCCGGCCTGTTTCTCACTCCATTTCACGTATGGGACCCTTTCCCCGGGCTCTCAGACAGACACGAGCACTGTCAAATTCCTCTGGCTTCAGGAACGGCAATGTTAACTCAAGCGCAGTAACTCTATAGCATTGATTCTTGGTGTTAGTAGCCTGGGAACTAGGCTTCCAGGCACACAGGGTACAGCAGTGCTAATCTCCTCAAACAAGAGGGGAGTCGACAGCAGCCTTCCTTCCAGGCCTGCTTCTCACTCCGAGTTACGTTTAGGTTCCATTTCTCATGCTTTCACAAAAACACACAACAGATGAAGTGCACGCTCAGGAAGGGCGATCTTTGCTGAGGCACGGGTCCTCCGCACTTTTGTTCCTTTCCGTTGGGTGGATGGCACTTAGGACTACACGCACACACGGGAGAGCCGATCTAGTTTCCCGAAACAAGAGTTGAGTCGATAGCTGCCTCCTGCCCATGCTTATTTCTGCCTCGGAATTCTGCTGGGACTCATTCCCCAGGTTTGCACTCAAGCAGAGTTGAAAATCCTGCCACCCTGTGGAGAGGCGAATGAGCTGAAGCTGGGATTCTTGACCGGCTTCTTTCTGCCAAAACAGTGTGGAGCACTTAGCATTCCTATGCACACATGGAGCAGTAGTGTTAGCTTCAGGTAACAAGAGCTGAGTCGAGAGGTGCCTTCTGGCCCGGACTTCTTCTCCCTCGGTCTCACGTAAGGAACCCGTTCCCCAGGCTCTCACCCACGGTAGCCTGGAAAGTGCTTCCTCCCTCAGAGACGTGGATGGTAGCTAAAGCACGATTTCTCTACCGTGTTGTTTCTTCGAGTTAGAACGCTAGCTATTAGACTGCCATGCAAATGTGGGGCTGCCGTGCTAGCTTGGTCAAACACGTGGGGAGTCGTGTTCTGCCTTTCGCAGGGGCCTGAGTCTCACTCGCAAAAAGCTTTGGACTCCCTTGCAGTGCTCTCACGCACGCACACCACAAAATGCTGCCACCCTCAGGAGCAGCTGTTTTACCTGCAGCACAGGCTCTCAACCGAGTTTTTCCTTCGAGTTAGGTGGCTGTGTTTAAGGCGGCACACACACCCTCTCGAATGGTACTAGCCCCATAACCAGGATGTGAGTTAAGAGCTGCCTTCTGTACCGGCCTGTCTCTCCCCGATATTACGATATTGAAACCGTCCCCAGGCTCTCAGCCACAGTACACCCTAAACTGCTCCGCCCACAGAGAGGTCGACGGTAGCTAAAGCACGGTTTCTCTACAGTGTTGTTTCTTCGAGTTAGAACGCTAGCTATTAGACTGCCATGCAAATGTGGGGCTGCCGTGCTAGCTTGGTCAAACACATGGGGAGTCGTGTTCTGCCTTTTGCTGGGGCCTGAGTCTCACTCGCAAAAAGCTTTGGACTCCCTTGCACTACTCTCACGCACGCACACAACAAAATGCTGCCACCCTCAGGAGCACCTGTTTTACCTGAAGCACAGGCTCTCAATCAAGTTTTCCTTCGAGTTAGGTGGCTGTGTTGAAGCCTGCACACACACCCTGGCGAACGGTACCAGCCCCATAACCATGATGTGTGTTGAGAGCTGCCTTCTGTACCGGCCTGCCTCTCCCCGATATTATGATATTGAAACTGTGCCCAGGCTCTCAGCCACAGTACACCCTAAACTGCTTCGCCCACAGAGAGGTCGACGGTAGCTAAAGCACGGTTTCTCTGCTGTGTAGTTTCTTCGAGTTAGAACGCTAGCTATTAGACTTCCATGCAAAAGTGGGGCTGCCGTGCTAGCGTGATGAAACACATGGGGAGTCGTGTTCTGCCTTTCGCTGGGGCCTGAGTCTCACTCGCAAAAAGCTTTGGACTTCCTTGCAGTGCTCTCACGCACGCACACAACAACATGCTGCCACCCTCAGGAGCAGCTGTTTGACCTGACGCACAAGCTCTGAACCGAGATTTTCCTTCGAGTTAGGTGGCTGTGTTTACCCTGGGCAACGGTACTAGCCCCATACCCATGATGTGGGTTGAGAGCTGCCTTCTGTACCGGCCTGTCTCTCCCCCGATATTACGATATTGAAACCGTCCCCAGGCTCTCAGCCACAGTACACCCTAAACTGCTTCGCCCACAGAGAGGTCGACGGTAGCTAAAGCACGGTTTGTCTACAGTGTTGTTTGTTCGAGTTAGAAAGCTAGCTATTAGACTTCCATTCAAAAGGGGGGCCGCAGTACTAGTTTCATGGAGCAAGTGGGGAGTCGTGTTCTGGCTTCTTCCGGGGCCTGGGTCTCACAAGGAAAATGGTTTTGGACTCACTTGCTGTGCACTCACGCATGCACACCACACAATGCGTCCACCCTGACGCATGGCTCTTTTAGCCGAAGCAGGAATTCCCTACAGAGTTGTTCCTTTGAGTTAGGTGGTTGGCTTATGGCCTGCAGGCACACCCGGGGCAAGGGGACTAGCCTCATAAACAAGAGGTGAGTTGAGAGCTGCCTTCCGCACCGGCCTGTTTCTCACTCCATTTCACGTATGGGACCCTTTCCCCGGTCTCTCATACACGACCACTATACAACTCCTGCGGCTTCAGGAACGGCAATGGTAGCTAAAGCGCAGTAAGGCTACAGCATTGATTCTTGGTGTTAGTAGCCTGGTAGGCGAATGAGCTGCAGCTGGGATTCTTTACAGACTTGTTTCTTCCCAGTCAGGGTCGAGCACATAGCATTCCAAGCACACATGGAGCAGTAGTCTTAGCTTCAGGTAGCAAGAGCTGAGTCCAGAGGTGCCTTCTGCCCGGACCTATTTCTCCCTTGGTTTCACGTATGGAACCCGTTCCCCAGGCTCTCAGCCACGGTACTCCGTGTAATGCTTCCTCCGTCTAGAGGTCGACGGTAGCTAAAGCACGGTTTGTCTACAGTGTTGTTTCTTCGAGTGAGAACACTAGCTGTTAGACTTCCATGCAAAAGTGGGGCTGCCGTGCTAGCGTGATGAAACACATGGGGAGTCGTGTTCTGCCTTCTGCTGGGGCCTGAGGCTCATTCACAAAAAGCTTTGGACTCCCTTGCAGTGCTCTCATGCACGCACACAACAAAATGCTTCCACCCTCAGGAGCGGCTCTTTTAGCTGAAGCATGGATTCTCCAGCGAGTTTTTCCTTCGAGTTAGGCAGTTTTCATGAAGCCTGCACACACACCCGGGGCAACGGTACTAGCCCCATAACCATGGTTTGAGTTGAGAGCTGCCTTCTCTCCGGCCTGTCTCTCCCTCGATTTCACGAAACGGAACCCGTCCCCAGGCTCTCACCCACCGTACACCCTAAACTGCTTCCTCCCACATAGAGGTCGTCGGTAGCTAAAGCACGGTTTCTCTTCAGTGTTGTTTCTCCGAGTTAGAACGCTTGCTATGAATGTCCACAATAGCCAAACTGTGGAAAGAGCCATGTCCACCAACAGATGAATGGATAAAGAAGAGGGGGTATATATATATACAATGGAATATTATGCAGCCATCAAAAGGAATGAGATCTTGCCATCTGCAACGACGTGGATGGAACTGGAGGGTATCATGCTGAGCGAAATAAGTCAAACCGAGAAAGACATGTATCATATGACCTCACTGATATGAGGAATTCTTAATCTCAGGAAACAAACTGAGGGTTGCTAGAGTGGGGGGTGGGGTGGGAGGGATGGGGTCACTGGGTGTTGGACACTGTGGAGGGTATGTGTTCTGGTAAGCGCTGTGAATTGTGCAAGACTGTTGAATCTCAGATCTGTACCTCTGAAACAAATAATGCAATATATGTTAAGAAAGAAAAAAAGAAGAAGAAGAATGTAGCAGGAGGGGAAGAATGAAGGGGGGAAAATCGGAGGGGGAGAAGAACCATGAGAGATGATGGACTCTGAAAAACAAACTGAGGGTTCTAGAGGGGAGGGGGCTGGGAGGATGGCTTAGCCTGGTGATGGGTATTGAGCAGGGCACGTTCTGCATGGAGCACTGGGTGTTATGCACAAACAATGAATCATGGAACACTATATCTAAAACTAATGATGTAATGTATGGGGATTAACATAACAATAAAAACATTAAATAATAATTAAAAAAAAGAACGCTTGCTATTAGACTTCCATGCAAAAGTGGGGCCGCAGTGCTAGCCTCAGGAAACAAGTGGGGAGTCATGTTCTGCCTTCTGCCGGGGCCTGAGTCCCACACGGAAAATGGGTCTGGACTCACTTGCAGTGCGCTCACGCATGCACACAGCAAAATGCGTCCACCCTCCGGCATGGCTACTTTAGCCGAAGCAGGAAATCTCTACAGAGTTGTTCCTTTGAGTTAGGTGGTTGGCTTTAGCCCTGCAGGCACACCCGGGGCAAGGGTACTAGCCTCATAAACAAGAGGTGAGTTGAGAACTGCCTTCCGCTCCGGCCTGTTTCTCACTCCATTTCACGTATGGGACCCTTTCCCCGGGCTCTCAGACAGACACGAGCACTGTCAAATTCCTCTGGCTTCAGGAACGGCAATGTTAACTCAAGCGCAGTAACTCTATAGCATTGATTCTTGGTGTTAGTAGCCTGGGAACTAGGCTTCCAGGCACACAGGGTACAGCAGTGCTAATCTCCTCAAACAAGAGGGGAGTCGACAGCAGCCTTCCTTCCAGGCCTGCTTCTCACTCCGAGTTACGTTTAGGTTCCATTTCTCATGCTTTCACAAAAACACACAACAGATGAAGTGCACGCTCAGGAAGGGCGATCTTTGCTGAGGCACGGGTCCTCCGCACTTTTGTTCCTTTCCGTTGGGTGGATGGCACTTAGGACTACACGCACACACGGGAGAGCCGATCTAGTTTCCCGAAACAAGAGTTGAGTCGATAGCTGCCTCCTGCCCATGCTTATTTCTGCCTCGGAATTCTGCTGGGACTCATTCCCCAGGTTTGCACTCAAGCAGAGTTGAAAATCCTGCCACCCTGTGGAGAGGCGAATGAGCTGAAGCTGGGATTCTTGACCGGCTTCTTTCTGCCAAAACAGTGTGGAGCACTTAGCATTCCTATGCACACATGGAGCAGTAGTGTTAGCTTCAGGTAACAAGAGCTGAGTCGAGAGGTGCCTTCTGGCCCGGACTTCTTCTCCCTCGGTCTCACGTAAGGAACCCGTTCCCCAGGCTCTCACCCACGGTAGCCTGGAAAGTGCTTCCTCCCTCAGAGACGTGGATGGTAGCTAAAGCACGATTTCTCTACCGTGTTGTTTCTTCGAGTTAGAACGCTAGCTATTAGACTGCCATGCAAATGTGGGGCTGCCGTGCTAGCTTGGTCAAACACGTGGGGAGTCGTGTTCTGCCTTTCGCAGGGGCCTGAGTCTCACTCGCAAAAAGCTTTGGACTCCCTTGCAGTGCTCTCACGCACGCACACCACAAAATGCTGCCACCCTCAGGAGCAGCTGTTTTACCTGCAGCACAGGCTCTCAACCGAGTTTTTCCTTCGAGTTAGGTGGCTGTGTTTAAGGCGGCGCACACACCCTCTCGAATGGTACTAGCCCCATAACCAGGATGTGAGTTAAGAGCTGCCTTCTGTACCGGCCTGTCTCTCCCCGATATTACGATATTGAAACCGTCCCCAGGCTCTCAGCCACAGTACACCCTAAACTGCTCCGCCCACAGAGAGGTCGACGGTAGCTAAAGCACGGTTTCTCTACAGTGTTGTTTCTTCGAGTTAGAACGCTAGCTATTAGACTGCCATGCAAATGTGGGGCTGCCGTGCTAGCTTGGTCAAACACATGGGGAGTCGTGTTCTGCCTTTTGCTG
This sequence comes from Halichoerus grypus, assembly GCF_964656455.1. NCBI lineage: Eukaryota > Metazoa > Chordata > Mammalia > Carnivora > Phocidae > Halichoerus > Halichoerus grypus. Next base: position 82,069,506 of record NC_135715.1, read on the forward strand.
GGGCCTGAGTCTCACTCGCAAAAAGCTTTGGACTCCCTTGCACTACTCTCACGCACGCACACAACAAAATGCTGCCACCCTCAGGAGCACCTGTTTTACCTGAAGCACAGGCTCTCAATCAAGTTTTCCTTCGAGTTAGGTGGCTGTGTTGAAGCCTGCACACACACCCTGGCGAACGGTACCAGCCCCATAACCATGATGTGTGTTGAGAGCTGCCTTCTGTACCGGCCTGCCTCTCCCCGATATTATGATATTGAAACTGTGCCCAGGCTCTCAGCCACAGTACACCCTAAACTGCTTCGCCCACAGAGAGGTCGACGGTAGCTAAAGCACGGTTTCTCTGCTGTGTAGTTTCTTCGAGTTAGAACGCTAGCTATTAGACTTCCATGCAAAAGTGGGGCTGCCGTGCTAGCGTGATGAAACACATGGGGAGTCGTGTTCTGCCTTTCGCTGGGGCCTGAGTCTCACTCGCAAAAAGCTTTGGACTTCCTTGCAGTGCTCTCACGCACGCACACAACAAAATGCTGCCACCCTCAGGAGCAGCTGTTTGACCTGACGCACAAGCTCTGAACCGAGATTTTCCTTCGAGTTAGGTGGCTGTGTTTACCCTGGGCAACGGTACTAGCCCCATACCCATGATGTGGGTTGAGAGCTGCCTTCTGTACCGGCCTGTCTCTCCCCCGATATTACGATATTGAAACCGTCCCCAGGCTCTCAGCCACAGTACACCCTAAACTGCTTCGCCCACAGAGAGGTCGACGGTAGCTAAAGCACGGTTTGTCTACAGTGTTGTTTGTTCGAGTTAGAAAGCTAGCTATTAGACTTCCATTCAAAAGTGGGGCCGCAGTACTAGTTTCATGGAGCAAGTGGGGAGTCGTGTTCTGGCTTCTTCCGGGGCCTGGGTCTCACAAGGAAAATGGTTTTGGACTCACTTGCTGTGCACTCACGCATGTACACCACCCAATGCGTCCACCCTGAGGCATGGCTCTTTTAGCCGAAGCAGGAATTCCCTACAGAGTTGTTCCTTTGAGTTAGGTGGTTGGCTTATGGCCTGCAGGCACACCCGGGGCAAGGGGACTAGCCTCATAAACAAGAGGTGAGTTGAGAGCTGCCTTCCGCACCGGCCTGTTTCTCACTCCATTTCACGTATGGGACCCTTTCCCCGGTCTCTCATACACGAGCACTATACAACTCCTGCGGCTTCAGGAACGGCAATGGTAGCTAAAGCGCAGTAAGGCTACAGCATTGATTCTTGGTGTTAGTAGCCTGGTAGGCGAATGAGCTGCAGCTGGGATTCTTTACAGACTTGTTTCTTCCCAGTCAGGGTCGAGCACATAGCATTCCAAGCACACATGGAGCAGTAGTCTTAGCTTCAGGTAGCAAGAGCTGAGTCCAGAGGTGCCTTCTGCCCGGACCTATTTCTCCCTTGGTTTCACGTATGGAACCCGTTCCCCAGGCTCTCAGCCACGGTACTCCGTGTAATGCTTCCTCCGTCTAGAGGTCGACGGTAGCTAAAGCACGGTTTCTCTACAGTGTTGTTTCTTCGAGTGAGAACACTAGCTGTTAGACTTCCATGCAAAAGTGGGGCTGCCGTGCTAGCGTGATGAAACACATGGGGAGTCGTGTTCTGCCTTCTGCTGGGGCCTGAGGCTCATTCACAAAAAGCTTTGGACTCCCTTGCAGTGCTCTCATGCACGCACACAACAAAATGCTTCCACCCTCAGGAGCGGCTCTTTTAGCTGAAGCATGGATTCTCCAGCGAGTTTTTCCTTCGAGTTAGGCAGTTTTCATGAAGCCTGCACACACACCCGGGGCAACGGTACTAGCCCCATAACCATGGTTTGAGTTGAGAGCTGCCTTCTCTCCGGCCTGTCTCTCCCTCGATTTCACGAAACGGAACCCGTCCCCAGGCTCTCACCCACCGTACACCCTAAACTGCTTCCTCCCACATAGAGGTCGTCGGTAGCTAAAGCACGGTTTCTCTTCAGTGTTGTTTCTCCGAGTTAGAACGCTTGCTATGAATGTCCACAATAGCCAAACTGTGGAAAGAGCCATGTCCACCAACAGATGAATGGATAAAGAAGAGGGGGTATATATATATACAATGGAATATTATGCAGCCATCAAAAGGAATGAGATCTTGCCATCTGCAACGACGTGGATGGAACTGGAGGGTATCATGCTGAGCGAAATAAGTCAAACCGAGAAAGACATGTATCATATGACCTCACTGATATGAGGAATTCTTAATCTCAGGAAACAAACTGAGGGTTGCTAGAGTGGGGGGTGGGGTGGGAGGGATGGGGTCACTGGGTGTTGGACACTGTGGAGGGTATGTGTTCTGGTAAGCGCTGTGAATTGTGCAAGACTGTTGAATCTCAGATCTGTACCTCTGAAACAAATAATGCAATATATGTTAAGAAAGAAAAAAAGAAGAAGAAGAATGTAGCAGGAGGGGAAGAATGAAGGGGGGAAAATCGGAGGGGGAGAAGAACCATGAGAGATGATGGACTCTGAAAAACAAACTGAGGGTTCTAGAGGGGAGGGGGCTGGGAGGATGGCTTAGCCTGGTGATGGGTATTGAGCAGGGCACGTTCTGCATGGAGCACTGGGTGTTATGCACAAACAATGAATCATGGAACACTATATCTAAAACTAATGATGTAATGTATGGGGATTAACATAACAATAAAAACATTAAATAATAATTAAAAAAAAGAACGCTTGCTATTAGACTTCCATGCAAAAGTGGGGCCGCAGTGCTAGCCTCAGGAAACAAGTGGGGAGTCATGTTCTGCCTTCTGCCGGGGCCTGAGTCCCACACGGAAAATGGGTCTGGACTCACTTGCAGTGCGCTCACGCATGCACACAGCAAAATGCGTCCACCCTCCGGCATGGCTACTTTAGCCGAAGCAGGAAATCTCTACAGAGTTGTTCCTTTGAGTTAGGTGGTTGGCTTTAGCCCTGCAGGCACACCCGGGGCAAGGGTACTAGCCTCATAAACAAGAGGTGAGTTGAGAACTGCCTTCCGCTCCGGCCTGTTTCTCACTCCATTTCACGTATGGGACCCTTTCCCCGGGCTCTCAGACAGACACGAGCACTGTCAAATTCCTCTGGCTTCAGGAACGGCAATGTTAACTCAAGCGCAGTAACTCTATAGCATTGATTCTTGGTGTTAGTAGCCTGGGAACTAGGCTTCCAGGCACACAGGGTACAGCAGTGCTAATCTCCTCAAACAAGAGGGGAGTCGACAGCAGCCTTCCTTCCAGGCCTGCTTCTCACTCCGAGTTACGTTTAGGTTCCATTTCTCATGCTTTCACAAAAACACACAACAGATGAAGTGCACGCTCAGGAAGGGCGATCTTTGCTGAGGCACGGGTCCTCCGCACTTTTGTTCCTTTCCGTTGGGTGGATGGCACTTAGGACTACACGCACACACGGGAGAGCCGATCTAGTTTCCCGAAACAAGAGTTGAGTCGATAGCTGCCTCCTGCCCATGCTTATTTCTGCCTCGGAATTCTGCTGGGACTCATTCCCCAGGTTTGCACTCAAGCAGAGTTGAAAATCCTGCCACCCTGTGGAGAGGCGAATGAGCTGAAGCTGGGATTCTTGACCGGCTTCTTTCTGCCAAAACAGTGTGGAGCACTTAGCATTCCTATGCACACATGGAGCAGTAGTGTTAGCTTCAGGTAACAAGAGCTGAGTCGAGAGGTGCCTTCTGGCCCGGACTTCTTCTCCCTCGGTCTCACGTAAGGAACCCGTTCCCCAGGCTCTCACCCACGGTAGCCTGGAAAGTGCTTCCTCCCTCAGAGACGTGGATGGTAGCTAAAGCACGATTTCTCTACCGTGTTGTTTCTTCGAGTTAGAACGCTAGCTATTAGACTGCCATGCAAATGTGGGGCTGCCGTGCTAGCTTGGTCAAACACGTGGGGAGTCGTGTTCTGCCTTTCGCAGGGGCCTGAGTCTCACTCGCAAAAAGGTTTGGACTCCCTTGCAGTGCTCTCACGCACGCACACCACAAAATGCTGCCACCCTCAGGAGCAGCTGTTTTACCTGCAGCACAGGCTCTCAACCGAGTTTTTCCTTCGAGTTAGGTGGCTGTTTTTAAGGCGGCGCACACACCCTCTCGAATGGTACTAGCCCCATAACCAGGATGTGAGTTAAGAGCTGCCTTCTGTACCGGCCTGTCTCTCCCCGATATTACGATATTGAAACCGTCCCCAGGCTCTCAGCCACAGTACACCCTAAACTGCTCCGCCCACAGAGAGGTCGACGGTAGCTAAAGCACGGTTTCTCTACAGTGTTGTTTCTTCGAGTTAGAACGCTAGCTATTAGACTGCCATGCAAATGTGGGGCTGCCGTGCTAGCTTGGTCAAACACATGGGGAGTCGTGTTCTGCCTTTTGCTGGGGCCTGAGTCTCACTCGCAAAAAGCTTTGGACTCCCTTGCACTACTCTCACGCACGCACACAACAAAATGCTGCCACCCTCAGGAGCACCTGTTTTACCTGAAGCACAGGCTCTCAATCAAGTTTTCCTTCGAGTTAGGTGGCTGTGTTGAAGCCTGCACACACACCCTGGCGAACGGTACCAGCCCCATAACCATGATGTGTGTTGAGAGCTGCCTTCTGTACCGGCCTGCCTCTCCCCGATATTATGATATTGAAACTGTGCCCAGGCTCTCAGCCACAGTACACCCTAAACTGCTTCGCCCACAGAGAGGTCGACGGTAGCTAAAGCACGGTTTCTCTGCTGTGTAGTTTCTTCGAGTTAGAACGCTAGCTATTAGACTTCCATGCAAAAGTGGGGCTGCCGTGCTAGCGTGATGAAACACATGGGGAGTCGTGTTCTGCCTTTCGCTGGGGCCTGAGTCTCACTCGCAAAAAGCTTTGGACTTCCTTGCAGTGCTCTCACGCACGCACACAACAAAATGCTGCCACCCTCAGGAGCAGCTGTTTGACCTGACGCACAAGCTCTGAACCGAGATTTTCCTTCGAGTTAGGTGGCTGTGTTTACCCTGGGCAACGGTACTAGCCCCATACCCATGATGTGGGTTGAGAGCTGCCTTCTGTACCGGCCTGTCTCTCCCCCGATATTACGATATTGAAACCGTCCCCAGGCTCTCAGCCACAGTACACCCTAAACTGCTTCGCCCACAGAGAGGTCGACGGTAGCTAAAGCACGGTTTGTCTACAGTGTTGTTTGTTCGAGTTAGAAAGCTAGCTATTAGACTTCCATTCAAAAGTGGGGCCGCAGTAGTAGTTTCATGGAGCAAGTGGGGAGTCGTGTTCTGGCTTCTTCCGGGGCCTGGGTCTCACAAGGAAAATGGTTTTGGACTCACTTGCTGTGCACTCACGCATGCACACCACACAATGCGTCCACCCTGAGGCATGGCTCTTTTAGCCGAAGCAGGAATTCCCTACAGAGCTGTTCCTTTGAGTTAGGTGGTTGGCTTATGGCCTGCAGGCACACCCGGGGCAAGGGGACTAGCCTCATAAACAAGAGGTGAGTTGAGAGCTGCCTTCCGCACCGGCCTGTTTCTCACTCCATTTCACGTATGGGACCCTTTCCCCGGTCTCTCATACACGAGCACTATACAACTCCTGCGGCTTCAGGAACGGCAATGGTAGCTAAAGCGCAGTAAGGCTACAGCATTGATTCTTGGTGTTAGTAGCCTGGTAGGCGAATGAGCTGCAGCTGGGATTCTTTACAGACTTGTTTCTTCCCAGTCAGGGTCGAGCACATAGCATTCCAAGCACACATGGAGCAGTAGTCTTAGCTTCAGGTAGCAAGAGCTGAGTCCAGAGGTGCCTTCTGCCCGGACCTATTTCTCCCTTGGTTTCACGTATGGAACCCGTTCCCCAGGCTCTCAGCCACGGTACTCCGTGTAATGCTTCCTCCGTCTAGAGGTCGACGGTAGCTAAAGCACGGTTTGTCTACAGTGTTGTTTCTTCGAGTGAGAACACTAGCTGTTAGACTTCCATGCAAAAGTGGGGCTGCCGTGCTAGCGTGATGAAACACATGGGGAGTCGTGTTCTGCCTTCTGCTGGGGCCTGAGGCTCATTCACAAAAAGCTTTGGACTCCCTTGCAGTGCTCTCATGCACGCACACAACAAAATGCTTCCACCCTCAGGAGCGGCTCTTTTAGCTGAAGCATGGATTCTCCAGCGAGTTTTTCCTTCGAGTTAGGCAGTTTTCATGAAGCCTGCACACACACCCGGGGCAACGGTACTAGCCCCATAACCATGGTTTGAGTTGAGAGCTGCCTTCTCTCCGGCCTGTCTCTCCCTCGATTTCACGAAACGGAACCCGTCCCCAGGCTCTCACCCACCGTACACCCTAAACTGCTTCCTCCCACATAGAGGTCGTCGGTAGCTAAAGCACGGTTTCTCTTCAGTGTTGTTTCTCCGAGTTAGAACGCTTGCTATGAATGTCCACAATAGCCAAACTGTGGAAAGAGCCATGTCCACCAACAGATGAATGGATAAAGAAGAGGGGGTATATATATATACAATGGAATATTATGCAGCCATCAAAAGGAATGAGATCTTGCCATCTGCAACGACGTGGATGGAACTGGAGGGTATCATGCTGAGCGAAATAAGTCAAACCGAGAAAGACATGTATCATATGACCTCACTGATATGAGGAATTCTTAATCTCAGGAAACAAACTGAGGGTTGCTAGAGTGGGGGGTGGGGTGGGAGGGATGGGGTCACTGGGTGTTGGACACTGTGGAGGGTATGTGTTCTGGTAAGCGCTGTGAATTGTGCAAGACTGTTGAATCTCAGATCTGTACCTCTGAAACAAATAATGCAATATATGTTAAGAAAGAAAAAAAGAAGAAGAAGAATGTAGCAGGAGGGGAAGAATGAAGGGGGGAAAATCGGAGGGGGAGAAGAACCATGAGAGATGATGGACTCTGAAAAACAAACTGAGGGTTCTAGAGGGGAGGGGGCTGGGAGGATGGCTTAGCCTGGTGATGGGTATTGAGCAGGGCACGTTCTGCATGGAGCACTGGGTGTTATGCACAAACAATGAATCATGGAACACTATATCTAAAACTAATGATGTAATGTATGGGGATTAACATAACAATAAAAACATTAAATAATAATTAAAAAAAAGAACGCTTGCTATTAGACTTCCATGCAAAAGTGGGGCCGCAGTGCTAGCCTCAGGAAACAAGTGGGGAGTCATGTTCTGCCTTCTGCCGGGGCCTGAGTCCCACACGGAAAATGGGTCTGGACTCACTTGCAGTGCGCTCACGCATGCACACAGCAAAATGCGTCCACCCTCCGGCATGGCTACTTTAGCCGAAGCAGGAAATCTCTACAGAGTTGTTCCTTTGAGTTAGGTGGTTGGCTTTAGCCCTGCAGGCACACCCGGGGCAAGGGTACTAGCCTCATAAACAAGAGGTGAGTTGAGAACTGCCTTCCGCTCCGGCCTATTTCTCACTCCATTTCACGTATGGGACCCTTTCCCCGGGCTCTCAGACAGACACGAGCACTGTCAAATTCCTCTGGCTTCAGGAACGGCAATGTTAACTCAAGCGCAGTAACTCTATAGCATTGATTCTTGGTGTTAGTAGCCTGGGAACTAGGCTTCCAGGCACACAGGGTACAGCAGTGCTAATCTCCTCAAACAAGAGGGGAGTCGACAGCAGCCTTCCTTCCAGGCCTGCTTCTCACTCCGAGTTACGTTTAGGTTCCATTTCTCATGCTTTCACAAAAACACACAACAGATGAAGTGCACGCTCAGGAAGGGCGATCTTTGCTGAGGCACGGGTCCTCCGCACTTTTGTTCCTTTCCGTTGGGTGGATGGCACTTAGGACTACACGCACACACGGGAGAGCCGATCTAGTTTCCCGAAACAAGAGTTGAGTCGATAGCTGCCTCCTGCCCATGCTTATTTCTGCCTCGGAATTCTGCTGGGACTCATTCCCCAGGTTTGCACTCAAGCAGAGTTGAAAATCCTGCCACCCTGTGGAGAGGCGAATGAGCTGAAGCTGGGATTCTTGACCGGCTTCTTTCTGCCAAAACAGTGTGGAGCACTTAGCATTCCTATGCACACATGGAGCAGTAGTGTTAGCTTCAGGTAACAAGAGCTGAGTCGAGAGGTGCCTTCTGGCCCGGACTTCTTCTCCCTCGGTCTCACGTAAGGAACCCGTTCCCCAGGCTCTCACCCACGGTAGCCTGGAAAGTGCTTCCTCCCTCAGAGACGTGGATGGTAGCTAAAGCACGATTTCTCTACCGTGTTGTTTCTTCGAGTTAGAACGCTAGCTATTAGACTGCCATGCAAATGTGGGGCTGCCGTGCTAGCTTGGTCAAACACGTGGGGAGTCGTGTTCTGCCTTTCGCAGGGGCCTGAGTCTCACTCGCAAAAAGCTTTGGACTCCCTTGCAGTGCTCTCACGCACGCACACCACAAAATGCTGCCACCCTCAGGAGCAGCTGTTTTACCTGCAGCACAGGCTCTCAACCGAGTTTTTCCTTCGAGTTAGGTGGCTGTGTTTAAGGCGGCACACACACCCTCTCGAATGGTACTAGCCCCATAACCAGGATGTGAGTTAAGAGCTGCCTTCTGTACCGGCCTGTCTCTCCCCGATATTACGATATTGAAACCGTCCCCAGGCTCTCAGCCACAGTACACCCTAAACTGCTCCGCCCACAGAGAGGTCGACGGTAGCTAAAGCACGGTTTCTCTACAGTGTTGTTTCTTCGAGTTAGAACGCTAGCTATTAGACTGCCATGCAAATGTGGGGCTGCCGTGCTAGCTTGGTCAAACACATGGGGAGTCGTGTTCTGCCTTTTGCTGGGGCCTGAGTCTCACTCGCAAAAAGCTTTGGACTCCCTTGCACTACTCTCACGCACGCACACAACAAAATGCTGCCACCCTCAGGAGCACCTGTTTTACCTGAAGCACAGGCTCTCAATCAAGTTTTCCTTCGAGTTAGGTGGCTGTGTTGAAGCCTGCACACACACCCTGGCGAACGGGACCAGCCCCATAACCATGATGTGTGTTGAGAGCTGCCTTCTGTACCGGCCTGCCTCTCCCCGATATTATGATATTGAAACTGTGCCCAGGCTCTCAGCCACAGTACACCCTAAACTGCTTCGCCCACAGAGAGGTCGACGGTAGCTAAAGCACGGTTTCTCTGCTGTGTAGTTTCTTCGAGTTAGAACGCTAGCTATTAGACTTCCATGCAAAAGTGGGGCTGCCGTGCTAGCGTGATGAAACACATGGGGAGTCGTGTTCTGCCTTTCGCTGGGGCCTGAGTCTCACTCGCAAAAAGCTTTGGACTTCCTTGCAGTGCTCTCACGCACGCACACAACAAAATGCTGCCACCCTCAGGAGCAGCTGTTTGACCTGACGCACAAGCTCTGAACCGAGATTTTCCTTCGAGTTAGGTGGCTGTGTTTACCCTGGGCAACGGTACTAGCCCCATACCCATGATGTGGGTTGAGAGCTGCCTTCTGTACCGGCCTGTCTCTCCCCCGATATTACGATATTGAAACCGTCCCCAGGCTCTCAGCCACAGTACACCCTAAACTGCTTCGCCCACAGAGAGGTCGACGGTAGCTAAAGCACGGTTTGTCTACAGTGTTGTTTGTTCGAGTTAGAAAGCTAGCTATTAGACTTCCATTCAAAAGTGGGGCCGCAGTAGTAGTTTCATGGAGCAAGTGGGGAGTCGTGTTCTGGCTTCTTCCGGGGCCTGGGTCTCACAAGGAAAATGGTTTTGGACTCACTTGCTGTGCACTCACGCATGCACACCACACAATGCGTCCACCCTGAGGCATGGCTCTTTTAGCCGAAGCAGGAATTCCCTACAGAGTTGTTCCTTTGAGTTAGGTGGTTGGCTTATGGCCTGCAGGCACACCCGGGGCAAGGGGACTAGCCTCATAAACAAGAGGTGAGTTGAGAGCTGCCTTCCGCACCGGCCTGTTTCTCACTCCATTTCACGTATGGGACCCTTTCCCCGGTCTCTCATACACGAGCACTATACAACTCCTGCGGCTTCAGGAACGGCAATGGTAGCTAAAGCGCAGTAAGGCTACAGCATTGATTCTTGGTGTTAGTAGCCTGGTAGGCGAATGAGCTGCAGCTGGGATTCTTTACAGACTTGTTTCTTCCCAGTCAGGGTCGAGCACATAGCATTCCAAGCACACATGGAGCAGTAGTCTTAGCTTCAGGTAGCAAGAGCTGAGTCCAGAGGTGCCTTCTGCCCGGACCTATTTCTCCCTTGGTTTCACGTATGGAACCCGTTCCCCAGGCTCTCAGCCACGGTACTCCGTGTAATGCTTCCTCCGTCTAGAGGTCGACGGTAGCTAAAGCACGGTTTGTCTACAGTGTTGTTTCTTCGAGTGAGAACACTAGCTGTTAGACTTCCATGCAAAAGTGGGGCTGCCGTGCTAGCGTGATGAAACACATGGGGAGTCGTGTTCTGCCTTCTGCTGGGGCCTGAGGCTCATTCACAAAAAGCTTTGGACTCCCTTGCAGTGCTCTCATGCACGCACACAACAAAATGCTTCCACCCTCAGGAGCGGCTCTTTTAGCTGAAGCATGGATTCTCCAGCGAGTTTTTCCTTCGAGTTAGGCAGTTTTCATGAAGCCTGCACACACACCCGGGGCAACGGTACTAGCCCCATAACCATGGTTTGAGTTGAGAGCTGCCTTCTCTCCGGCCTGTCTCTCCCTCGATTTCACGAAACGGAACCCGTCCCCAGGCTCTCACCCACCGTACACCCTAAACTGCTTCCTCCCACATAGAGGTCGTCGGTAGCTAAAGCACGGTTTCTCTTCAGTGTTGTTTCTCCGAGTTAGAACGCTTGCTATGAATGTCCACAATAGCCAAACTGTGGAAAGAGCCATGTCCACCAACAGATGAATGGATAAAGAAGAGGGGGTATATATATATACAATGGAATATTATGCAGCCATCAAAAGGAATGAGATCTTGCCATCTGCAACGACGTGGATGGAACTGGAGGGTATCATGCTGAGCGAAATAAGTCAAACCGAGAAAGACATGTATCATATGACCTCACTGATATGAGGAATTCTTAATCTCAGGAAACAAACTGAGGGTTGCTAGAGTGGGGGGTGGGGTGGGAGGGATGGGGTCACTGGGTGTTGGACACTGTGGAGGGTATGTGTTCTGGTAAGCGCTGTGAATTGTGCAAGACTGTTGAATCTCAGATCTGTACCTCTGAAACAAATAATGCAATATATGTTAAGAAAGAAAAAAAGAAGAAGAAGAATGTAGCAGGAGGGGAAGAATGAAGGGGGGAAAATCGGAGGGGGAGAAGAACCATGAGAGATGATGGACTCTGAAAAACAAACTGAGGGTTCTAGAGGGGAGGGGGCTGGGAGGATGGCTTAGCCTGGTGATGGGTATTGAGCAGGGCACGTTCTGCATGGAGCACTGGGTGTTATGCACAAACAATGAATCATGGAACACTATATCTAAAACTAATGATGTAATGTATGGGGATTAACATAACAATAAAAACATTAAATAATAATTAAAAAAAAGAACGCTTGCTATTAGACTTCCATGCAAAAGTGGGGCCGCAGTGCTAGCCTCAGGAAACAAGTGGGGAGTCATGTTCTGCCTTCTGCCGGGGCCTGAGTCCCACACGGAAAATGGGTCTGGACTCACTTGCAGTGCGCTCACGCATGCACACAGCAAAATGCGTCCACCCTCCGGCATGGCTACTTTAGCCGAAGCAGGAAATCTCTACAGAGTTGTTCCTTTGAGTTAGGTGGTTGGCTTTAGCCCTGCAGGCACACCCGGGGCAAGGGTACTAGCCTCATAAACAAGAGGTGAGTTGAGAACTGCCTTCCGCTCCGGCCTGTTTCTCACTCCATTTCACGTATGGGACCCTTTCCCCGGGCTCTCAGACAGACACGAGCACTGTCAAATTCCTCTGGCTTCAGGAACGGCAATGTTAACTCAAGCGCAGTAACTCTATAGCATTGATTCTTGGTGTTAGTAGCCTGGGAACTAGGCTTCCAGGCACACAGGGTACAGCAGTGCTAATCTCCTCAAACAAGAGGGGAGTCGACAGCAGCCTTCCTTCCAGGCCTGCTTCTCACTCCGAGTTACGTTTAGGTTCCATTTCTCTGCTTTCACAAAAACACACAACAGATGAAGTGCACGCTCAGGAAGGGCGATCTTTGCTGAGGCACGGGTCCTCCGCACTTTTGTTCCTTTCCGTTGGGTGGATGGCACTTAGGACTACACGCACACACGGGAGAGCCGATCTAGTTTCCCGAAACAAGAGTTGAGTCGATAGCTGCCTCCTGCCCATGCTTATTTCTGCCTCGGAATTCTGCTGGGACTCATTCCCCAGGTTTGCACTCAAGCAGAGTTGAAAATCCTGCCACCCTGTGGAGAGGCGAATGAGCTGAAGCTGGGATTCTTGACCGGCTTCTTTCTGCCAAAACAGTGTGGAGCACTTAGCATTCCTATGCACACATGGAGCAGTAGTGTTAGCTTCAGGTAACAAGAGCTGAGTCGAGAGGTGCCTTCTGGCCCGGACTTCTTCTCCCTCGGTCTCACGTAAGGAACCCGTTCCCCAGGCTCTCACCCACGGTAGCCTGGAAAGTGCTTCCTCCCTCAGAGACGTGGATGGTAGCTAAAGCACGATTTCTCTACCGTGTTGTTTCTTCGAGTTAGAACGCTAGCTATTAGACTGCCATGCAAAAGTGGGGCTGCCGTGCTAGCTTGGTCAAACACATGGGGAGTCGTGTTCTGCCTTTCGCAGGGGCCTGAGTCTCACTCGCAAAAAGCTTTGGACTCCCTTGCAGTGCTCTCACGCACGCACACCACAAAATGCTGCCACCCTCAGGAGCAGCTGTTTTACCTGCAGCACAGGCTCTCAACCGAGTTTTTCCTTCGAGTTAGGTGGCTGTGTTTAAGGCGGCACACACACCCTCTCGAATGGTACTAGCCCCATAACCAGGATGTGAGTTAAGAGCTGCCTTCTGTACCGGCCTGTCTCTCCCCGATATTACGATATTGAAACCGTCCCCAGGCTCTCAGCCACAGTACACCCTAAACTGCTCCGCCCACAGAGAGGTCGACGGTAGCTAAAGCACGGTTTCTCTACAGTGTTGTTTCTTCGAGTTAGAACGCTAGCTATTAGACTGCCATGCAAATGTGGGGCTGCCGTGCTAGCTTGGTCAAACACATGGGGAGTCGTGTTCTGCCTTTTGCTGGGGCCTGAGTCTCACTCGCAAAAAGCTTTGGACTCCCTTGCACTACTCTCACGCACGCACACAACAAAATGCTGCCACCCTCAGGAGCACCTGTTTTACCTGAAGCACAGGCTCTCAATCAAGTTTTCCTTCGAGTTAGGTGGCTGTGTTGAAGCCTGCACACACACCCTGGCGAACGGTACCAGCCCCATAACCATGATGTGTGTTGAGAGCTGCCTTCTGTACCGGCCTGCCTCTCCCCGATATTATGATATTGAAACTGTGCCCAGGCTCTCAGCCACAGTACACCCTAAACTGCTTCGCCCACAGAGAGGTCGACGGTAGCTAAAGCACGGTTTCTCTGCTGTGTAGTTTCTTCGAGTTAGAACGCTAGCTATTAGACTTCCATGCAAAAGTGGGGCTGCCGTGCTAGCGTGATGAAACACATGGGGAGTCGTGTTCTGCCTTTCGCTGGGGCCTGAGTCTCACTCGCAAAAAGCTTTGGACTTCCTTGCAGTGCTCTCACGCACGCACACAACAAAATGCTGCCACCCTCAGGAGCAGCTGTTTGACCTGACGCACAAGCTCTGAACCGAGATTTTCCTTCGAGTTAGGTGGCTGTGTTTACCCTGGGCAACGGTACTAGCCCCATACCCATGATGTGGGTTGAGAGCTGCCTTCTGTACCGGCCTGTCTCTCCCCCGATATTACGATATTGAAACCGTCCCCAGGCTCTCAGCCACAGTACACCCTAAACTGCTTCGCCCACAGAGAGGTTGACGGTAGCTAAAGCACGGTTTGTCTACAGTGTTGTTTGTTCGAGTTAGAAAGCTAGCTATTAGACTTCCATTCAAAAGTGGGGCCGCAGTAGTAGTTTCATGGAGCAAGTGGGGAGTCGTGTTCTGGCTTCTTCCGGGGCCTGGGTCTCACAAGGAAAATGGTTTTGGACTCACTTGCTGTGCACTCACGCATGCACACCACACAATGCGTCCACCCTGACGCATGGCTCTTTTAGCCGAAGCAGGAATTCCCTACAGAGTTGTTCCTTTGAGTTAGGTGGTTGGCTTATGGCCTGCAGGCACACCCGGGGCAAGGGGACTAGCCTCATAAACAAGAGGTGAGTTGAGAGCTGCCTTCCGCACCGGCCTGTTTCTCACTCCATTTCACGTATGGGACCCTTTCCCCGGTCTCTCATACACGACCACTATACAACTCCTGCGGCTTCAGGAACGGCAATGGTAGCTAAAGCGCAGTAAGGCTACAGCATTGATTCTTGGTGTTAGTAGCCTGGTAGGCGAATGAGCTGCAGCTGGGATTCTTTACAGACTTGTTTCTTCCCAGTCAGGGTCGAGCACATAGCATTCCAAGCACACATGGAGCAGTAGTCTTAGCTTCAGGTAGCAAGAGCTGAGTCCAGAGGTGCCTTCTGCCCGGACCTATTTCTCCCTTGGTTTCACGTATGGAACCCGTTCCCCAGGCTCTCAGCCACGGTACTCCGTGTAATGCTTCCTCCGTCTAGAGGTCGACGGTAGCTAAAGCACGGTTTGTCTACAGTGTTGTTTCTTCGAGTGAGAACACTAGCTGTTAGACTTCCATGCAAAAGTGGGGCTGCCGTGCTAGCGTGATGAAACACATGGGGAGTCGTGTTCTGCCTTCTGCTGGGGCCTGAGGCTCATTCACAAAAAGCTTTGGACTCCCTTGCAGTGCTCTCATGCACGCACACAACAAAATGCTTCCACCCTCAGGAGCGGCTCTTTTAGCTGAAGCATGGATTCTCCAGCGAGTTTTTCCTTCGAGTTAGGCAGTTTTCATGAAGCCTGCACACACACCCGGGGCAACGGTACTAGCCCCATAACCATGGTTTGAGTTGAGAGCTGCCTTCTCTCCGGCCTGTCTCTCCCTCGATTTCACGAAACGGAACCCGTCCCCAGGCTCTCACCCACCGTACACCCTAAACTGCTTCCTCCCACATAGAGGTCGTCGGTAGCTAAAGCACGGTTTCTCTTCAGTGTTGTTTCTCCGAGTTAGAACGCTTGCTATGAATGTCCACAATAGCCAAACTGTGGAAAGAGCCATGTCCACCAACAGATGAATGGATAAAGAAGAGGGGGTATATATATATACAATGGAATATTATGCAGCCATCAAAAGGAATGAGATCTTGCCATCTGCAACGACGTGGATGGAACTGGAGGGTATCATGCTGAGCGAAATAAGTCAAACCGAGAAAGACATGTATCATATGACCTCACTGATATGAGGAATTCTTAATCTCAGGAAACAAACTGAGGGTTGCTAGAGTGGGGGGTGGGGTGGGAGGGATGGGGTCACTGGGTGTTGGACACTGTGGAGGGTATGTGTTCTGGTAAGCGCTGTGAATTGTGCAAGACTGTTGAATCTCAGATCTGTACCTCTGAAACAAATAATGCAATATATGTTAAGAAAGAAAAAAAGAAGAAGAAGAATGTAGCAGGAGGGGAAGAATGAAGGGGGGAAAATCGGAGGGGGAGAAGAACCATGAGAGATGATGGACTCTGAAAAACAAACTGAGGGTTCTAGAGGGGAGGGGGCTGGGAGGATGGCTTAGCCTGGTGATGGGTATTGAGCAGGGCACGTTCTGCATGGAGCACTGGGTGTTATGCACAAACAATGAATCATGGAACACTATATCTAAAACTAATGATGTAATGTATGGGGATTAACATAACAATAAAAACATTAAATAATAATTAAAAAAAAGAACGCTTGCTATTAGACTTCCATGCAAAAGTGGGGCCGCAGTGCTAGCCTCAGGAAACAAGTGGGGAGTCATGTTCTGCCTTCTGCCGGGGCCTGAGTCCCACACGGAAAATGGGTCTGGACTCACTTGCAGTGCGCTCACGCATGCACACAGCAAAATGCGTCCACCCTCCGGCATGGCTACTTTAGCCGAAGCAGGAAATCTCTACAGAGTTGTTCCTTTGAGTTAGGTGGTTGGCTTTAGCCCTGCAGGCACACCCGGGGCAAGGGTACTAGCCTCATAAACAAGAGGTGAGTTGAGAACTGCCTTCCGCTCCGGCCTGTTTCTCACTCCATTTCACGTATGGGACCCTTTCCCCGGGCTCTCAGACAGACACGAGCACTGTCAAATTCCTCTGGCTTCAGGAACGGCAATGTTAACTCAAGCGCAGTAACTCTATAGCATTGATTCTTGGTGTTAGTAGCCTGGGAACTAGGCTTCCAGGCACACAGGGTACAGCAGTGCTAATCTCCTCAAACAAGAGGGGAGTCGACAGCAGCCTTCCTTCCAGGCCTGCTTCTCACTCCGAGTTACGTTTAGGTTCCATTTCTCATGCTTTCACAAAAACACACAACAGATGAAGTGCACGCTCAGGAAGGGCGATCTTTGCTGAGGCACGGGTCCTCCGCACTTTTGTTCCTTTCCGTTGGGTGGATGGCACTTAGGACTACACGCACACACGGGAGAGCCGATCTAGTTTCCCGAAACAAGAGTTGAGTCGATAGCTGCCTCCTGCCCATGCTTATTTCTGCCTCGGAATTCTGCTGGGACTCATTCCCCAGGTTTGCACTCAAGCAGAGTTGAAAATCCTGCCACCCTGTGGAGAGGCGAATGAGCTGAAGCTGGGATTCTTGACCGGCTTCTTTCTGCCAAAACAGTGTGGAGCACTTAGCATTCCTATGCACACATGGAGCAGTAGTGTTAGCTTCAGGTAACAAGAGCTGAGTCGAGAGGTGCCTTCTGGCCCGGACTTCTTCTCCCTCGGTCTCACGTAAGGAACCCGTTCCCCAGGCTCTCACCCACGGTAGCCTGGAAAGTGCTTCCTCCCTCAGAGACGTGGATGGTAGCTAAAGCACGATTTCTCTACCGTGTTGTTTCTTCGAGTTAGAACGCTAGCTATTAGACTGCCATGCAAATGTGGGGCTGCCGTGCTAGCTTGGTCAAACACATGGGGAGTCGTGTTCTGCCTTTCGCAGGGGCCTGAGTCTCACTCGCAAAAAGCTTTGGACTCCCTTGCAGTGCTCTCACGCACGCACACCACAAAATGCTGCCACCCTCAGGAGCAGCTGTTTTACCTGCAGCACAGGCTCTCAACCGAGTTTTTCCTTCGAGTTAGGTGGCTGTGTTTAAGGCGGCGCACACACCCTCTCGAATGGTACTAGCCCCATAACCAGGATGTGAGTTAAGAGCTGCCTTCTGTACCGGCCTGTCTCTCCCCCGATATTACGATATTGAAACCGTCCCCAGGCTCTCAGCCACAGTACACCCTAAACTGCTCCGCCCACAGAGAGGTCGACGGTAGCTAAAGCACGGTTTCTCTACAGTGTTGTTTCTTCGAGTTAGAACGCTAGCTATTAGACTGCCATGCAAATGTGGGGCTGCCGTGCTAGCTTGGTCAAACACATGGGGAGTCGTGTTCTGCCTTTTGCTGGGGCCTGAGTCTCACTCGCAAAAAGCTTTGGACTCCCTTGCAGTACTCTCACGCACGCACACAACAAAATGCTGCCACCCTCAGGAGCACCTGTTTTACCTGAAGCACAGGCTCTCAATCAAGTTTTCCTTCGAGTTAGGTGGCTGTGTTGAAGCCTGCACACACACCCTGGCGAACGGTACCAGCCCCATAACCATGATGTGTGTTGAGAGCTGCCTTCTGTACCGGCCTGCCTCTCCCCGATATTATGATATTGAAACTGTGCCCAGGCTCTCAGCCACAGTACACCCTAAACTGCTTCGCCCACAGAGAGGTCGACGGTAGCTAAAGCACGGTTTCTCTGCTGTGTAGTTTCTTCGAGTTAGAACGCTAGCTATTAGACTTCCATGCAAAAGTGGGGCTGCCGTGCTAGCGTGATGAAACACATGGGGAGTCGTGTTCTGCCTTTCGCTGGGGCCTGAGTCTCACTCGCAAAAAGCTTTGGACTTCCTTGCAGTGCTCTCACGCACGCACACAACAAAATGCTGCCACCCTCAGGAGCAGCTGTTTGACCTGACGCACAAGCTCTGAACCGAGATTTTCCTTCGAGTTAGGTGGCTGTGTTTACCCTGGGCAACGGTACTAGCCCCATACCCATGATGTGGGTTGAGAGCTGCCTTCTGTACCGGCCTGTCTCTCCCCCGATATTACGATATTGAAACCGTCCCCAGGCTCTCAGCCACAGTACACCCTAAACTGCTTCGCCCACAGAGAGGTCGACGGTAGCTAAAGCACGGTTTGTCTACAGTGTTGTTTGTTCGAGTTAGAAAGCTAGCTATTAGACTTCCATTCAAAAGTGGGGCCGCAGTAGTAGTTTCATGGAGCAAGTGGGGAGTCGTGTTCTGGCTTCTTCCGGGGCCTGGGTCTCACAAGGAAAATGGTTTTGGACTCACTTGCTGTGCACTCACGCATGCACACCACACAATGCGTCCACCCTGACGCATGGCTCTTTTAGCCGAAGCAGGAATTCCCTACAGAGTTGTTCCTTTGAGTTAGGTGGTTGGCTTATGGCCTGCAGGCACACCCGGGGCAAGGGGACTAGCCTCATAAACAAGAGGTGAGTTGAGAGCTGCCTTCCGCACCGGCCTGTTTCTCACTCCATTTCACGTATGGGACCCTTTCCCGGTCTCTCATACACGACCACTATACAACTCCTGCGGCTTCAGGAACGGCAATGGTAGCTAAAGCGCAGTAAGGCTACAGCATTGATTCTTGGTGTTAGTAGCCTGGTAGGCGAATGAGCTGCAGCTGGGATTCTTTACAGACTTGTTTCTTCCCAGTCAGGGTCGAGCACATAGCATTCCAAGCACACATGGAGCAGTAGTCTTAGCTTCAGGTAGCAAGAGCTGAGTCCAGAGGTGCCTTCTGCCCGGACCTATTTCTCCCTTGGTTTCACGTATGGAACCCGTTCCCCAGGCTCTCAGCCACGGTACTCCGTGTAATGCTTCCTCCGTCTAGAGGTCGACGGTAGCTAAAGCACGGTTTCTCTACAGTGTTGTTTCTTCGAGTGAGAACACTAGCTGTTAGACTTCCATGCAAAAGTGGGGCTGCCGTGCTAGCGTGATGAAACACATGGGGAGTCGTGTTCTGCCTTCTGCTGGGGCCTGAGGCTCATTCACAAAAAGCTTTGGACTCCCTTGCAGTGCTCTCATGCACGCACACAACAAAATGCTTCCACCCTCAGGAGCGGCTCTTTTAGCTGAAGCATGGATTCTCCAGCGAGTTTTTCCTTCGAGTTAGGCAGTTTTCATGAAGCCTGCACACACACCCGGGGCAACGGTACTAGCCCCATAACCATGGTTTGAGTTGAGAGCTGCCTTCTCTCCGGCCTGTCTCTCCCTCGATTTCACGAAACGGAACCCGTCCCCAGGCTCTCACCCACCGTACACCCTAAACTGCTTCCTCCCACATAGAGGTCGTCGGTAGCTAAAGCACGGTTTCTCTTCAGTGTTGTTTCTCCGAGTTAGAACGCTTGCTATGAATGTCCACAATAGCCAAACTGTGGAAAGAGCCATGTCCACCAACAGATGAATGGATAAAGAAGAGGGGGTATATATATATACAATGGAATATTATGCAGCCATCAAAAGGAATGAGATCTTGCCATCTGCAACGACGTGGATGGAATTGGAGGGTATCATGCTGAGCGAAATAAGTCAAACCGAGAAAGACATGTATCATATGACCTCACTGATATGAGGAATTCTTAATCTCAGGAAACAAACTGAGGGTTGCTAGAGTGGGGGGTGGGGTGGGAGGGATGGGGTCACTGGGTGTTGGACACTGTGGAGGGTATGTGTTCTGGTAAGCGCTGTGAATTGTGCAAGACTGTTGAATCTCAGATCTGTACCTCTGAAACAAATAATGCAATATATGTTAAGAAAGAAAAAAAGAAGAAGAAGAATGTAGCAGGAGGGGAAGAATGAAGGGGGGAAAATCGGAGGGGGAGAAGAACCATGAGAGATGATGGACTCTGAAAAACAAACTGAGGGTTCTAGAGGGGAGGGGGCTGGGAGGATGGCTTAGCCTGGTGATGGGTATTGAGCAGGGCACGTTCTGCATGGAGCACTGGGTGTTATGCACAAACAATGAATCATGGAACACTATATCTAAAACTAATGATGTAATGTATGGGGATTAACATAACAATAAAAACATTAAATAATAATTAAAAAAAAGAACGCTTGCTATTAGACTTCCATGCAAAAGTGGGGCCGCAGTGCTAGCCTCAGGAAACAAGTGGGGAGTCATGTTCTGCCTTCTGCCGGGGCCTGAGTCCCACACGGAAAATGGGTCTGGACTCACTTGCAGTGCGCTCACGCATGCACACAGCAAAATGCGTCCACCCTCCGGCATGGCTACTTTAGCCGAAGCAGGAAATCTCTACAGAGTTGTTCCTTTGAGTTAGGTGGTTGGCTTTAGCCCTGCAGGCACACCCGGGGCAAGGGTACTAGCCTCATAAACAAGAGGTGAGTTGAGAACTGCCTTCCGCTCCGGCCTGTTTCTCACTCCATTTCACGTATGGGACCCTTTCCCCGGGCTCTCAGACAGACACGAGCACTGTCAAATTCCTCTGGCTTCAGGAACGGCAATGTTAACTCAAGCGCAGTAACTCTATAGCATTGATTCTTGGTGTTAGTAGCCTGGGAACTAGGCTTCCAGGCACACAGGGTACAGCAGTGCTAATCTCCTCAAACAAGAGGGGAGTCGACAGCAGCCTTCCTTCCAGGCCTGCTTCTCACTCCGAGTTACGTTTAGGTTCCATTTCTCATGCTTTCACAAAAACACACAACAGATGAAGTGCACGCTCAGGAAGGGCGATCTTTGCTGAGGCACGGGTCCTCCGCACTTTTGTTCCTTTCCGTTGGGTGGATGGCACTTAGGACTACACGCACACACGGGAGAGCCGATCTAGTTTCCCGAAACAAGAGTTGAGTCGATAGCTGCCTCCTGCCCATGCTTATTTCTGCCTCGGAATTCTGCTGGGACTCATTCCCCAGGTTTGCACTCAAGCAGAGTTGAAAATCCTGCCACCCTGTGGAGAGGCGAATGAGCTGAAGCTGGGATTCTTGACCGGCTTCTTTCTGCCAAAACAGTGTGGAGCACTTAGCATTCCTATGCACACATGGAGCAGTAGTGTTAGCTTCAGGTAACAAGAGCTGAGTCGAGAGGTGCCTTCTGGCCCGGACTTCTTCTCCCTCGGTCTCACGTAAGGAACCCGTTCCCCAGGCTCTCACCCACGGTAGCCTGGAAAGTGCTTCCTCCCTCAGAGACGTGGATGGTAGCTAAAGCACGATTTCTCTACCGTGTTGTTTCTTCGAGTTAGAACGCTAGCTATTAGACTGCCATGCAAATGTGGGGCTGCCGTGCTAGCTTGGTCAAACACATGGGGAGTCGTGTTCTGCCTTTCGCAGGGGCCTGAGTCTCACTCGCAAAAAGCTTTGGACTCCCTTGCAGTGCTCTCACGCACGCACACCACAAAATGCTGCCACCCTCAGGAGCAGCTGTTTTACCTGCAGCACAGGCTCTCAACCGAGTTTTTCCTTCGAGTTAGGTGGCTGTGTTTAAGGCGGCGCACACACCCTCTCGAATGGTACTAGCCCCATAACCAGGATGTGAGTTAAGAGCTGCCTTCTGTACCGGCCTGTCTCTCCCCCGATATTACGATATTGAAACCGTCCCCAGGCTCTCAGCCACAGTACACCCTAAACTGCTCCGCCCACAGAGAGGTCGACGGTAGCTAAAGCACGGTTTCTCTACAGTGTTGTTTCTTCGAGTTAGAACGCTAGCTATTAGACTGCCATGCAAATGTGGGGCTGTCGTGCTAGCTTGGTCAAACACATGGGGAGTCGTGTTCTGCCTTTTGCTGGGGCCTGAGTCTCACTCGCAAAAAGCTTTGGACTCCCTTGCACTACTCTCACGCACGCACACAACAAAATGCTGCCACCCTCAGGAGCACCTGTTTTACCTGAAGCACAGGCTCTCAATCAAGTTTTCCTTCGAGTTAGGTGGCTGTGTTGAAGCCTGCACACACACCCTGGCGAACGGTACCAGCCCCATAACCAT
Source organism: Halichoerus grypus (assembly GCF_964656455.1). Taxonomy (NCBI): domain Eukaryota; kingdom Metazoa; phylum Chordata; class Mammalia; order Carnivora; family Phocidae; genus Halichoerus; species Halichoerus grypus. The sequence goes on from NC_135715.1 coordinate 82,091,743, forward strand.
GATGTGTGTTGAGAGCTGCCTTCTGTACCGGCCTGCCTCTCCCCGATATTATGATATTGAAACTGTGCCCAGGCTCTCAGCCACAGTACACCCTAAACTGCTTCGCCCACAGAGAGGTCGACGGTAGCTAAAGCACGGTTTCTCTGCTGTGTAGTTTCTTCGAGTTAGAACGCTAGCTATTAGACTTCCATGCAAAAGTGGGGCTGCCGTGCTAGCGTGATGAAACACATGGGGAGTCGTGTTCTGCCTTTCGCTGGGGCCTGAGTCTCGCTCGCAAAAAGCTTTGGACTTCCTTGCAGTGCTCTCACGCACGCACACAACAAAATGCTGCCACCCTCAGGAGCAGCTGTTTGACCTGACGCACAAGCTCTGAACCGAGATTTTCCTTCGAGTTAGGTGGCTGTGTTTACCCTGGGCAACGGTACTAGCCCCATACCCATGATGTGGGTTGAGAGCTGCCTTCTGTACCGGCCTGTCTCTCCCCCGATATTACGATATTGAAACCGTCCCCAGGCTCTCAGCCACAGTACACCCTAAACTGCTTCGCCCACAGAGAGGTCGACGGTAGCTAAAGCACGGTTTGTCTACAGTGTTGTTTGTTCGAGTTAGAAAGCTAGCTATTAGACTTCCATTCAAAAGTGGGGCCGCAGTAGTAGTTTCATGGAGCAAGTGGGGAGTCGTGTTCTGGCTTCTTCCGGGGCCTGGGTCTCACAAGGAAAATGGTTTTGGACTCACTTGCTGTGCACTCACGCATGCACACCACACAATGCGTCCACCCTGACGCATGGCTCTTTTAGCCGAAGCAGGAATTCCCTACAGAGTTGTTCCTTTGAGTTAGGTGGTTGGCTTATGGCCTGCAGGCACACCCGGGGCAAGGGGACTAGCCTCATAAACAAGAGGTGAGTTGAGAGCTGCCTTCCGCACCGGCCTGTTTCTCACTCCATTTCACGTATGGGACCCTTTCCCGGTCTCTCATACACGACCACTATACAACTCCTGCGGCTTCAGGAACGGCAATGGTAGCTAAAGCGCAGTAAGGCTACAGCATTGATTCTTGGTGTTAGTAGCCTGGTAGGCGAATGAGCTGCAGCTGGGATTCTTTACAGACTTGTTTCTTCCCAGTCAGGGTCGAGCACATAGCATTCCAAGCACACATGGAGCAGTAGTCTTAGCTTCAGGTAGCAAGAGCTGAGTCCAGAGGTGCCTTCTGCCCGGACCTATTTCTCCCTTGGTTTCACGTATGGAACCCGTTCCCCAGGCTCTCAGCCACGGTACTCCGTGTAATGCTTCCTCCGTCTAGAGGTCGACGGTAGCTAAAGCACGGTTTGTCTACAGTGTTGTTTCTTCGAGTGAGAACACTAGCTGTTAGACTTCCATGCAAAAGTGGGGCTGCCGTGCTAGCGTGATGAAATACATGGGGAGTCGTGTTCTGCCTTCTGCTGGGGCCTGAGGCTCATTCACAAAAAGCTTTGGACTCCCTTGCAGTGCTCTCATGCACGCACACAACAAAATGCTTCCACCCTCAGGAGCGGCTCTTTTAGCTGAAGCATGGATTCTCCAGCGAGTTTTTCCTTCGAGTTAGGCAGTTTTCATGAAGCCTGCACACACACCCGGGGCAACGGTACTAGCCCCATAACCATGGTTTGAGTTGAGAGCTGCCTTCTCTCCGGCCTGTCTCTCCCTCGATTTCACGAAACGGAACCCGTCCCCAGGCTCTCACCCACCGTACACCCTAAACTGCTTCCTCCCACATAGAGGTCGTCGGTAGCTAAAGCACGGTTTCTCTTCAGTGTTGTTTCTCCGAGTTAGAACGCTTGCTATGAATGTCCACAATAGCCAAACTATGGAAAGAGCCATGTCCACCAACAGATGAATGGATAAAGAAGAGGGGGTATATATATATACAATGGAATATTATGCAGCCATCAAAAGGAATGAGATCTTGCCATCTGCAACGACGTGGATGGAACTGGAGGGTATCATGCTGAGCGAAATAAGTCAAACCGAGAAAGACATGTATCATATGACCTCACTGATATGAGGAATTCTTAATCTCAGGAAACAAACTGAGGGTTGCTAGAGTGGGGGGTGGGGTGGGAGGGATGGGGTCACTGGGTGTTGGACACTGTGGAGGGTATGTGTTCTGGTAAGCGCTGTGAATTGTGCAAGACTGTTGAATCTCAGATCTGTACCTCTGAAACAAATAATGCAATATATGTTAAGAAAGAAAAAAAGAAGAAGAAGAATGTAGCAGGAGGGGAAGAATGAAGGGGGGAAAATCGGAGGGGGAGAAGAACCATGAGAGATGATGGACTCTGAAAAACAAACTGAGGGTTCTAGAGGGGAGGGGGCTGGGAGGATGGCTTAGCCTGGTGATGGGTATTGAGCAGGGCACGTTCTGCATGGAGCACTGGGTGTTATGCACAAACAATGAATCATGGAACACTATATCTAAAACTAATGATGTAATGTATGGGGATTAACATAACAATAAAAACATTAAATAATAATTAAAAAAAAGAACGCTTGCTATTAGACTTCCATGCAAAAGTGGGGCCGCAGTGCTAGCCTCAGGAAACAAGTGGGGAGTCATGTTCTGCCTTCTGCCGGGGCCTGAGTCCCACACGGAAAATGGGTCTGGACTCACTTGCAGTGCGCTCACGCATGCACACAGCAAAATGCGTCCACCCTCCGGCATGGCTACTTTAGCCGAAGCAGGAAATCTCTACAGAGTTGTTCCTTTGAGTTAGGTGGTTGGCTTTAGCCCTGCAGGCACACCCGGGGCAAGGGTACTAGCCTCATAAACAAGAGGTGAGTTGAGAACTGCCTTCCGCTCCGGCCTGTTTCTCACTCCATTTCACGTATGGGACCCTTTCCCCGGGCTCTCAGACAGACACGAGCACTGTCAAATTCCTCTGGCTTCAGGAACGGCAATGTTAACTCAAGCGCAGTAACTCTATAGCATTGATTCTTGGTGTTAGTAGCCTGGGAACTAGGCTTCCAGGCACACAGGGTACAGCAGTGCTAATCTCCTCAAACAAGAGGGGAGTCGACAGCAGCCTTCCTTCCAGGCCTGCTTCTCACTCCGAGTTACGTTTAGGTTCCATTTCTCATGCTTTCACAAAAACACACAACAGATGAAGTGCACGCTCAGGAAGGGCGATCTTTGCTGAGGCACGGGTCCTCCGCACTTTTGTTCCTTTCCGTTGGGTGGATGGCACTTAGGACTACACGCACACACGGGAGAGCCGATCTAGTTTCCCGAAACAAGAGTTGAGTCGATAGCTGCCTCCTGCCCATGCTTATTTCTGCCTCGGAATTCTGCTGGGACTCATTCCCCAGGTTTGCACTCAAGCAGAGTTGAAAATCCTGCCACCCTGTGGAGAGGCGAATGAGCTGAAGCTGGGATTCTTGACCGGCTTCTTTCTGCCAAAACAGTGTGGAGCACTTAGCATTCCTATGCACACATGGAGCAGTAGTGTTAGCTTCAGGTAACAAGAGCTGAGTCGAGAGGTGCCTTCTGGCCCGGACTTCTTCTCCCTCGGTCTCACGTAAGGAACCCGTTCCCCAGGCTCTCACCCACGGTAGCCTGGAAAGTGCTTCCTCCCTCAGAGACGTGGATGGTAGCTAAAGCACGATTTCTCTACCGTGTTGTTTCTTCGAGTTAGAACGCTAGCTATTAGACTGCCATGCAAAAGTGGGGCTGCCGTGCTAGCTTGGTCAAACACATGGGGAGTCGTGTTCTGCCTTTCGCAGGGGCCTGAGTCTCACTCGCAAAAAGCTTTGGACTCCCTTGCAGTGCTCTCACGCACGCACACCACAAAATGCTGCCACCCTCAGGAGCAGCTGTTTGACCTGCAGCACAGGCTCTCAACCGAGTTTTTCCTTCGAGTTAGGTGGCTGTGTTTAAGGCGGCGCACACACCCTCTCGAATGGTACTAGCCCCATAACCAGGATGTGAGTTAAGAGCTGCCTTCTGTACCGGCCTGTCTCTCCCCGATATTACGATATTGAAACCGTCCCCAGGCTCTCAGCCACAGTACACCCTAAACTGCTCCGTCCACAGAGAGGTCGACGGTAGCTAAAGCACGGTTTCTCTACAGTGTTGTTTCTTCGAGTTAGAACGCTAGCTATTAGACTGCCATGCAAATGTGGGGCTGCCGTGCTAGCTTGGTCAAACACATGGGGAGTCGTGTTCTGCCTTTTGCTGGGGCCTGAGTCTCACTCGCAAAAAGCTTTGGACTCCCTTGCACTACTCTCACGCACGCACACAACAAAATGCTGCCACCCTCAGGATCACCTGTTTTACCTGAAGCACAGGCTCTCAATCAAGTTTTCCTTCGAGTTAGGTGGCTGTGTTGAAGCCTGCACACACACCCTGGCGAACGGTACCAGCCCCATAACCATGATGTGTGTTGAGAGCTGCCTTCTGTACCGGCCTGCCTCTCCCCGATATTATGATATTGAAACTGTGCCCAGGCTCTCAGCCACAGTACACCCTAAACTGCTTCGCCCACAGAGAGGTCGACGGTAGCTAAAGCACGGTTTCTCTGCTGTGTAGTTTCTTCGAGTTAGAACGCTAGCTATTAGACTTCCATGCAAAAGTGGGGCTGCCGTGCTAGCGTGATGAAACACATGGGGAGTCGTGTTCTGCCTTTCGCTGGGGCCTGAGTCTCACTCGCAAAAAGCTTTGGACTTCCTTGCAGTGCTCTCACGCACGCACACAACAAAATGCTGCCACCCTCAGGAGCAGCTGTTTGACCTGACGCACAAGCTCTGAACCGAGATTTTCCTTCGAGTTAGGTGGCTGTGTTTACCCTGGGCAACGGTACTAGCCCCATAACCATGATGTGGGTTGAGAGCTGCCTTCTGTACCGGCCTGTCTCTCCCCCGATATTACGATATTGAAACCGTCCCCAGGCTCTCAGCCACAGTACACCCTAAACTGCTTCGCCCACAGAGAGGTCGACGGTAGCTAAAGCACGGTTTGTCTACAGTGTTGTTTGTTCGAGTTAGAAAGCTTGCTATTAGACTTCCATTCAAAAGTGGGGCCGCAGTAGTAGTTTCATGGAGCAAGTGGGGAGTCGTGTTCTGGCTTCTTCCGGGGCCTGGGTCTCACAAGGAAAATGGTTTTGGACTCACTTGCTGTGCACTCACGCATGCACACCACACAATGCGTCCACCCTGACGCATGGCTCTTTTAGCCGAAGCAGGAATTCCCTACAGAGTTGTTCCTTTGAGTTAGGTGGTTGGCTTATGGCCTGCAGGCACACCCGGGGCAAGGGGACTAGCCTCATAAACAAGAGGTGAGTTGAGAGCTGCCTTCCGCACCGGCCTGTTTCTCACTCCATTTCACGTATGGGACCCTTTCCCCGGTCTCTCATACACGAGCACTATACAACTCCTGCAGCTTCAGGAACGGCAATGGTAGCTAAAGCGCAGTAAGGCTACAGCATTGATTCTTGGTGTTAGTAGCCTGGTAGGCGAATGAGCTGCAGCTGGGATTCTTTACAGACTTGTTTCTTCCCAGTCAGGGTCGAGCACATAGCATTCCAAGCACACATGGAGCAGTAGTCTTAGCTTCAGGTAGCAAGAGCTGAGTCCAGAGGTGCCTTCTGCCCGGACCTATTTCTCCCTTGGTTTCACGTATGGAACCCGTTCCCCAGGCTCTCAGCCACGGTACTCCGTGTAATGCTTCCTCCGTCTAGAGGTCGACGGTAGCTAAAGCACGGTTTGTCTACAGTGTTGTTTCTTCGAGTGAGAACACTAGCTGTTAGACTTCCATGCAAAAGTGGGGCTGCCGTGCTAGCGTGATGAAACACATGGGGAGTCGTGTTCTGCCTTCTGCTGGGGCCTGAGGCTCATTCACAAAAAGCTTTGGACTCCCTTGCAGTGCTCTCATGCACGCACACAACAAAATGCTTCCACCCTCAGGAGCGGCTCTTTTAGCTGAAGCATGGATTCTCCAGCGAGTTTTTCCTTCGAGTTAGGCAGTTTTCATGAAGCCTGCACACACACCCGGGGCAACGGTACTAGCCCCATAACCATGGTTTGAGTTGAGAGCTGCCTTCTCTCCGGCCTGTCTCTCCCTCGATTTCACGAAACGGAACCCGTCCCCAGGCTCTCACCCACCGTACACCCTAAACTGCTTCCTCCCACATAGAGGTCGTCGGTAGCTAAAGCACGGTTTCTCTTCAGTGTTGTTTCTCCGAGTTAGAACGCTTGCTATGAATGTCCACAATAGCCAAACTGTGGAAAGAGCCATGTCCACCAACAGATGAATGGATAAAGAAGAGGGGGTATATATATATACAATGGAATATTATGCAGCCATCAAAAGGAATGAGATCTTGCCATCTGCAACGACGTGGATGGAACTGGAGGGTATCATGCTGAGCGAAATAAGTCAAACCGAGAAAGACATGTATCATATGACCTCACTGATATGAGGAATTCTTAATCTCAGGAAACAAACTGAGGGTTGCTAGAGTGGGGGGTGGGGTGGGAGGGATGGGGTCACTGGGTGTTGGACACTGTGGAGGGTATGTGTTCTGGTAAGCGCTGTGAATTGTGCAAGACTGTTGAATCTCAGATCTGTACCTCTGAAACAAATAATGCAATATATGTTAAGAAAGAAAAAAAAAAGAAGAAGAATGTAGCAGGAGGGGAAGAATGAAGGGGGGAAAATCGGAGGGGGAGAAGAACCATGAGAGATGATGGACTCTGAAAAACAAACTGAGGGTTCTAGAGGGGAGGGGGCTGGGAGGATGGCTTAGCCTGGTGATGGGTATTGAGCAGGGCACGTTCTGCATGGAGCACTGGGTGTTATGCACAAACAATGAATCATGGAACACTATATCTAAAACTAATGATGTAATGTATGGGGATTAACATAACAATAAAAACATTAAATAATAATTAAAAAAAAGAACGCTTGCTATTAGACTTCCATGCAAAAGTGGGGCCGCAGTGCTAGCCTCAGGAAACAAGTGGGGAGTCATGTTCTGCCTTCTGCCGGGGCCTGAGTCCCACACGGAAAATGGGTCTGGACTCACTTGCAGTGCGCTCACGCATGCACACAGCAAAATGCGTCCACCCTCCGGCATGGCTACTTTAGCCGAAGCAGGAAATCTCTACAGAGTTGTTCCTTTGAGTTAGGTGGTTGGCTTTAGCCCTGCAGGCACACCCGGGGCAAGGGTACTAGCCTCATAAACAAGAGGTGAGTTGAGAACTGCCTTCCGCTCCGGCCTGTTTCTCACTCCATTTCACGTATGGGACCCTTTCCCCGGGCTCTCAGACAGACACGAGCACTGTCAAATTCCTCTGGCTTCAGGAACGGCAATGTTAACTCAAGCGCAGTAACTCTATAGCATTGATTCTTGGTGTTAGTAGCCTGGGAACTAGGCTTCCAGGCACACAGGGTACAGCAGTGCTAATCTCCTCAAACAAGAGGGGAGTCGACAGCAGCCTTCCTTCCAGGCCTGCTTCTCACTCTGAGTTACGTTTAGGTTCCATTTCTCATGCTTTCACAAAAACACACAACAGATGAAGTGCACGCTCAGGAAGGGCGATCTTTGCTGAGGCACGGGTCCTCCGCACTTTTGTTCCTTTCCGTTGGGTGGATGGCACTTAGGACTACACGCACACACGGGAGAGCCGATCTAGTTTCCCGAAACAAGAGTTGAGTCGATAGCTGCCTCCTGCCCATGCTTATTTCTGCCTCGGAATTCTGCTGGGACTCATTCCCCAGGTTTGCACTCAAGCAGAGTTGAAAATCCTGCCACCCTGTGGAGAGGCGAATGAGCTGAAGCTGGGATTCTTGACCGGCTTCTTTCTGCCAAAACAGTGTGGAGCACTTAGCATTCCTATGCACACATGGAGCAGTAGTGTTAGCTTCAGGTAACAAGAGCTGAGTCGAGAGGTGCCTTCTGGCCCGGACTTCTTCTCCCTCGGTCTCACGTAAGGAACCCGTTCCCCAGGCTCTCACCCACGGTAGCCTGGAAAGTGCTTCCTCCCTCAGAGACGTGGATGGTAGCTAAAGCACGATTTCTCTACCGTGTTGTTTCTTCGAGTTAGAACGCTAGCTATTAGACTGCCATGCAAAAGTGGGGCTGCCGTGCTAGCTTGGTCAAACACATGGGGAGTCGTGTTCTGCCTTTCGCAGGGGCCTGAGTCTCACTCGCAAAAAGCTTTGGACTCCCTTGCAGTGCTCTCACGCACGCACACCACAAAATGCTGCCACCCTCAGGAGCAGCTGTTTTACCTACAGCACAGGCTCTCAACCGAGTTTTTCCTTCGAGTTAGGTGGCTGTGTTTAAGGCGGCACACACACCCTCTCGAATGGTACTAGCCCCATAACCAGGATGTGAGTTAAGAGCTGCCTTCTGTACCGGCCTGTCTCTCCCCGATATTACGATATTGAAACCGTCCCCAGGCTCTCAGCCACATTACACCCTAAACTGCTCCGTCCACAGAGAGGTCGACGGTAGCTAAAGCACGGTTTCTCTACAGTGTTGTTTCTTCGAGTTAGAACGCTAGCTATTAGACTGCCATGCAAATGTGGGGCTGCCGTGCTAGCTTGGTCAAACACATGGGGAGTCGTGTTCTGCCTTTTGCTGGGGCCTGAGTCTCACTCGCAAAAAGCTTTGGACTCCCTTGCACTACTCTCACGCACGCACACAACAAAATGCTGCCACCCTCAGGATCACCTGTTTTACCTGAAGCACAGGCTCTCAATCAAGTTTTCCTTCGAGTTAGGTGGCTGTGTTGAAGCCTGCACACACACCCTGGCGAACGGTACCAGCCCCATAACCATGATGTGTGTTGAGAGCTGCCTTCTGTACCGGCCTGCCTCTCCCCGATATTATGATATTGAAACTGTGCCCAGGCTCTCAGCCACAGTACACCCTAAACTGCTTCGCCCACAGAGAGGTCGACGGTAGCTAAAGCACGGTTTCTCTGCTGTGTAGTTTCTTCGAGTTAGAACGCTAGCTATTAGACTTCCATGCAAAAGTGGGGCTGCCGTGCTAGCGTGATGAAACACATGGGGAGTCGTGTTCTGCCTTTCGCTGGGGCCTGAGTCTCACTCGCAAAAAGCTTTGGACTTCCTTGCAGTGCTCTCACGCACGCACACAACAAAATGCTGCCACCCTCAGGAGCAGCTGTTTGACCTGACGCACAAGCTCTGAACCGAGATTTTCCTTCGAGTTAGGTGGCTGTGTTTACCCTGGGCAACGGTACTAGCCCCATAACCATGATGTGGGTTGAGAGCTGCCTTCTGTACCGGCCTGTCTCTCCCCCGATATTACGATATTGAAACCGTCCCCAGGCTCTCAGCCACAGTACACCCTAAACTGCTTCGCCCACAGAGAGGTCGACGGTAGCTAAAGCACGGTTTGTCTACAGTGTTGTTTGTTCGAGTTAGAAAGCTAGCTATTAGACTTCCATTCAAAAGTGGGGCCGCAGTAGTAGTTTCATGGAGCAAGTGGGGAGTCGTGTTCTGGCTTCTTCCGGGGCCTGGGTCTCACAAGGAAAATGGTTTTGGACTCACTTGCTGTGCACTCACGCATGCACACCACACAATGCGTCCACCCTGACGCATGGCTCTTTTAGCCGAAGCAGGAATTCCCTACAGAGTTGTTCCTTTGAGTTAGGTGGTTGGCTTATGGCCTGCAGGCACACCCGGGGCAAGGGGACTAGCCTCATAAACAAGAGGTGAGTTGAGAGCTGCCTTCCGCACCGGCCTGTTTCTCACTCCATTTCACGTATGGGACCCTTTCCCCGGTCTCTCATACACGACCACTATACAACTCCTGCGGCTTCAGGAACGGCAATGGTAGCTAAAGCGCAGTAAGGCTACAGCATTGATTCTTGGTGTTAGTAGCCTGGTAGGCGAATGAGCTGCAGCTGGGATTCTTTACAGACTTGTTTCTTCCCAGTCAGGGTCGAGCACATAGCATTCCAAGCACACATGGAGCAGTAGTCTTAGCTTCAGGTAGCAAGAGCTGAGTCCAGAGGTGCCTTCTGCCCGGACCTATTTCTCCCTTGGTTTCACGTATGGAACCCGTTCCCCAGGCTCTCAGCCACGGTACTCCGTGTAATGCTTCCTCCGTCTAGAGGTCGACGGTAGCTAAAGCACGGTTTCTCTACAGTGTTGTTTCTTCGAGTGAGAACACTAGCTGTTAGACTTCCATGCAAAAGTGGGGCTGCCGTGCTAGCGTGATGAAATACATGGGGAGTCGTGTTCTGCCTTCTGCTGGGGCCTGAGGCTCATTCACAAAAAGCTTTGGACTCCCTTGCAGTGCTCTCATGCACGCACACAACAAAATGCTTCCACCCTCAGGAGCGGCTCTTTTAGCTGAAGCATGGATTCCCCAGCGAGTTTTTCCTTCGAGTTAGGCAGTTTTCATGAAGCCTGCACACACACCCGGGGCAACGGTACTAGCCCCATAACCATGGTTTGAGTTGAGAGCTGCCTTCTCTCCGGCCTGTCTCTCCCTCGATTTCACGAAACGGAACCCGTCCTCAGGCTCTCACCCACCGTACACCCTAAACTGCTTCCTCCCACATAGAGGTCGTCGGTAGCTAAAGCACGGTTTCTCTTCAGTGTTGTTTCTCCGAGTTAGAACGCTTGCTATGAATGTCCACAATAGCCAAACTGTGGAAAGAGCCATGTCCTCCAACAGATGAATGGGTAAAGAAGAGGGGGTATATATATATATACAATGGAATATTATGCAGCCATCAAAAGGAATGAGATCTTGCCATCTGCAACGACGTGGATGGAACTGGAGGGTATCATGCTGAGCGAAATAAGTCAAACCGAGAAAGACATGTATCATATGACCTCACTGATATGAGGAATTCTTAATCTCAGGAAACAAACTGAGGGTTGCTAGAGTGGGGGGTGGGGTGGGAGGGATGGGGTCACTGGGTGTTGGACACTGTGGAGGGTATGTGTTCTGGTAAGCACTGTGAATTGTGCAAGACTGTTGAATCTCAGATCTGTACCTCTGAAACAAATAATGCAATATATGTTAAGAAAGAAAAAAAGAAGAAGAAGAATGTAGCAGGAGGGGAAGAATGAAGGGGGGAAAATCGGAGGGGGAGAAGAACCATGAGAGATGATGGACTCTGAAAAACAAACTGAGGGTTCTAGAGGGGAGGGGGCTGGGAGGATGGCTTAGCCTGGTGATGGGTATTGAGCAGGGCACGTTCTGCATGGAGCACTGGGTGTTATGCACAAACAATGAACCATGGAACACTATATCTAAAACTAATGATGTAATGTATGGGGATTAACATAACAATAAAAACATTAAATAATAATTAAAAAAAAGAACGCTTGCTATTAGACTTCCATGCAAAAGTGGGGCCGCAGTGCTAGCCTCAGGAAACAAGTGGGGAGTCATGTTCTGCCTTCTGCCGGGGCCTGAGTCCCACACGGAAAATGGGTCTGGACTCACTTGCAGTGCGCTCACGCATGCACACAGCAAAATGCGTCCACCCTCCGGCATGGCTACTTTAGCCGAAGCAGGAAATCTCTACAGAGTTGTTCCTTTGAGTTAGGTGGTTGGCTTTAGCCCTGCAGGCACACCCGGGGCAAGGGTACTAGCCTCATAAACAAGAGGTGAGTTGAGAACTGCCTTCCGCTCCGGCCTGTTTCTCACTCCATTTCACGTATGGGACCCTTTCCCCGGGCTCTCAGACAGACACGAGCACTGTCAAATTCCTCTGGCTTCAGGAACGGCAATGTTAACTCAAGCGCAGTAACTCTATAGCATTGATTCTTGGTGTTAGTAGCCTGGGAACTAGGCTTCCAGGCACACAGGGTACAGCAGTGCTAATCTCCTCAAACAAGAGGGGAGTCGACAGCAGCCTTCCTTCCAGGCCTGCTTCTCACTCCGAGTTACGTTTAGGTTCCATTTCTCATGCTTTCACAAAAACACACAACAGATGAAGTGCACGCTCAGGAAGGGCGATCTTTGCTGAGGCACGGGTCCTCCGCACTTTTGTTCCTTTCCGTTGGGTGGATGGCACTTAGGACTACACGCACACACGGGAGAGCCGATCTAGTTTCCCGAAACAAGAGTTGAGTCGATAGCTGCCTCCTGCCCATGCTTATTTCTGCCTCGGAATTCTGCTGGGACTCATTCCCCAGGTTTGCACTCAAGCAGAGTTGAAAATCCTGCCACCCTGTGGAGAGGCGAATGAGCTGAAGCTGGGATTCTTGACCGGCTTCTTTCTGCCAAAACAGTGTGGAGCACTTAGCATTCCTATGCACACATGGAGCAGTAGTGTTAGCTTCAGGTAACAAGAGCTGAGTCGAGAGGTGCCTTCTGGCCCGGACTTCTTCTCCCTCGGTCTCACGTAAGGAACCCGTTCCCCAGGCTCTCACCCACGGTAGCCTGGAAAGTGCTTCCTCCCTCAGAGACGTGGATGGTAGCTAAAGCACGATTTCTCTACCGTGTTGTTTCTTCGAGTTAGAACGCTAGCCATTAGACTGCCATGCAAATGTGGGGCTGCCGTGCTAGCTTGGTCAAACACGTGGGGAGTCGTGTTCTGCCTTTCGCAGGGGCCTGAGTCTCACTCGCAAAAAGCTTTGGACTCCCTTGCAGTGCTCTCACGCACGCACACCACAAAATGCTGCCACCCTCAGGAGCAGCTGTTTTACCTGCAGCACAGGCTCTCAACCGAGTTTTTCCTTCGAGTTAGGTGGCTGTGTTTAAGGCGGCACACACACCCTCTCGAATGGTACTAGCCCCATAACCAGGATGTGAGTTAAGAGCTGCCTTCTGTACCGGCCTGTCTCTCCCCCGATATTACGATATTGAAACCGTCCCCAGGCTCTCAGCCACAGTACACCCTAAACTGCTCCGCCCACAGAGAGGTCGACGGTAGCTAAAGCACGGTTTCTCTACAGTGTTGTTTCTTCGAGTTAGAACGCTAGCTATTAGACTGCCATGCAAATGTGGGGCTGCCGTGCTAGCTTGGTCAAACACATGGGGAGTCGTGTTCTGCCTTTTGCTGGGGCCTGAGTCTCACTCGCAAAAAGCTTTGGACTCCCTTGCACTACTCTCACGCACGCACACAACAAAATGCTGCCACCCTCAGGAGCACCTGTTTTACCTGAAGCACAGGCTCTCAATCAAGTTTTCCTTCGAGTTAGGTGGCTGTGTTGAAGCCTGCACACACACCCTGGCGAACGGTACCAGCCCCATAACCATGATGTGTGTTGAGAGCTGCCTTCTGTACCGGCCTGCCTCTCCCCGATATTATGATATTGAAACTGTGCCCAGGCTCTCAGCCACAGTACACCCTAAACTGCTTCGCCCACAGAGAGGTCGACGGTAGCTAAAGCACGGTTTCTCTGCTGTGTAGTTTCTTCGAGTTAGAACGCTAGCTATTAGACTTCCATGCAAAAGTGGGGCTGCCGTGCTAGCGTGATGAAACACACGGGGAGTCGTGTTCTGCCTTTCGCTGGGGCCTGAGTCTCGCTCGCAAAAAGCTTTGGACTTCCTTGCAGTGCTCTCACGCACGCACACAACAAAATGCTGCCACCCTCAGGAGCAGCTGTTTGACCTGACGCACAAGCTCTGAACCGAGATTTTCCTTCGAGTTAGGTGGCTGTGATTACCCTGGGCAACGGTACTAGCCCCATACCCATGATGTGGGTTGAGAGCTGCCTTCTGTACCGGCCTGTCTCTCCCCCGATATTACGATATTGAAACCGTCCCCAGGCTCTCAGCCACAGTACACCCTAAACTGCTTCGCCCACAGAGAGGTCGACGGTAGCTAAAGCACGGTTTGTCTACAGTGTTGTTTGTTCGAGTTAGAAAGCTAGCTATTAGACTTCCATTCAAAAGTGGGGCCGCAGTAGTAGTTTCATGGAGCAAGTGGGGAGTCGTGTTCTGGCTTCTTCCGGGGCCTGGGTCTCACAAGGAAAATGGTTTTGGACTCACTTGCTGTGCACTCACGCATGCACACCACACAATGCGTCCACCCTGAGGCATGGCTCTTTTAGCCGAAGCAGGAATTCCCTACAGAGTTGTTCCTTTGAGTTAGGTGGTTGGCTTATGGCCTGCAGGCACACCCGGGGCAAGGGGACTAGCCTCATAAACAAGAGGTGAGTTGAGAGCTGCCTTCCGCACCGGCCTGTTTCTCACTCCATTTCACGTATGGGACCCTTTCCCCGGTCTCTCATACACGACCACTATACAACTGCGGCTTCAGGAACGGCAATGGTAGCTAAAGCGCAGTAAGGCTACAGCATTGATTCTTGGTGTTAGTAGCCTGGTAGGCGAATGAGCTGCAGCTGGGATTCTTTACAGACTTGTTTCTTCCCAGTCAGGGTCGAGCACATAGCATTCCAAGCACACATGGAGCAGTAGTCTTAGCTTCAGGTAGCAAGAGCTGAGTCCAGAGGTGCCTTCTGCCCGGACCTATTTCTCCCTTGGTTTCAAGTATGGAACCCGTTCCCCAGGCTCTCAGCCACGGTACTCCGTGTAATGCTTCCTCCGTCTAGAGGTCGACGGTAGCTAAAGCACGGTTTCTCTACAGTGTTGTTTCTTCGAGTGAGAACACTAGCTGTTAGACTTCCATGCAAAAGTGGGGCTGCCGTGCTAGCGTGATGAAATACATGGGGAGTCGTGTTCTGCCTTCTGCTGGGGCCTGAGGCTCATTCACAAAAAGCTTTGGACTCCCTTGCAGTGCTCTCATGCACGCACACAACAAAATGCTTCCACCCTCAGGAGCGGCTCTTTTAGCTGAAGCATGGATTCTCCAGCGAGTTTTTCCTTCGAGTTAGGCAGTTTTCATGAAGCCTGCACACACACCCGGGGCAACGGTACTAGCCCCATAACCATGGTTTGAGTTGAGAGCTGCCTTCTCTCCGGCCTGTCTCTCCCTCGATTTCACGAAACGGAACCCGTCCTCAGGCTCTCACCCACCGTACACCCTAAACTGCTTCCTCCCACATAGAGGTCGTCGGTAGCTAAAGCACGGTTTCTCTTCAGTGTTGTTTCTCCGAGTTAGAACGCTTGCTATGAATGTCCACAATAGCCAAACTGTGGAAAGAGCCATGTCCACCAACAGATGAATGGGTAAAGAAGAGGGGGTATATATATATATACAATGGAATATTATGCAGCCATCAAAAGGAATGAGATCTTGCCATCTGCAACGACGTGGATGGAACTGGAGGGTATCATGCTGAGCGAAATAAGTCAAACCGAGAAAGACATGTATCATATGACCTCACTGATATGAGGAATTCTTAATCTCAGGAAACAAACTGAGGGTTGCTAGAGTGGGGGGTGGGGTGGGAGGGATGGGGTCACTGGGTGTTGGACACTGTGGAGGGTATGTGTTCTGGTAAGCGCTGTGAATTGTGCAAGACTGTTGAATCTCAGATCTGTACCTCTGAAACAAATAATGCAATATATGTTAAGAAAGAAAAAAAGAAGAAGAAGAATGTAGCAGGAGGGGAAGAATGAAGGGGGGAAAATCGGAGGGGGAGAAGAACCATGAGAGATGATGGACTCTGAAAAACAAACTGAGGGTTCTAGAGGGGAGGGGGCTGGGAGGATGGCTTAGCCTGGTGATGGGTATTGAGCAGGGCACGTTCTGCATGGAGCACTGGGTGTTATGCACAAACAATGAATCATGGAACACTATATCTAAAACTAATGATGTAATGTATGGGGATTAACATAACAATAAAAACATTAAATAATAATTAAAAAAAAGAACGCTTGCTATTAGACTTCCATGCAAAAGTGGGGCCGCAGTGCTAGCCTCAGGAAACAAGTGGGGAGTCATGTTCTGCCTTCTGCCGGGGCCTGAGTCCCACACGGAAAATGGGTCTGGACTCACTTGCAGTGCGCTCACGCATGCACACAGCAAAATGCGTCCACCCTCCGGCATGGCTACTTTAGCCGAAGCAGGAAATCTCTACAGAGTTGTTCCTTTGAGTTAGGTGGTTGGCTTTAGCCCTGCAGGCACACCCGGGGCAAGGGTACTAGCCTCATAAACAAGAGGTGAGTTGAGAACTGCCTTCCGCTCCGGCCTGTTTCTCACTCCATTTCACGTATGGGACCCTTTCCCCGGGCTCTCAGACAGACACGAGCACTGTCAAATTCCTCTGGCTTCAGGAACGGCAATGTTAACTCAAGCGCAGTAACTCTATAGCATTGATTCTTGGTGTTAGTAGCCTGGGAACTAGGCTTCCAGGCACACAGGGTACAGCAGTGCTAATCTCCTCAAACAAGAGGGGAGTCGACAGCAGCCTTCCTTCCAGGCCTGCTTCTCACTCCGAGTTACGTTTAGGTTCCATTTCTCATGCTTTCACAAAAACACACAACAGATGAAGTGCACGCTCAGGAAGGGCGATCTTTGCTGAGGCACGGGTCCTCCGCACTTTTGTTCCTTTCCGTTGGGTGGATGGCACTTAGGACTACACGCACACACGGGAGAGCCGATCTAGTTTCCCGAAACAAGAGTTGAGTCGATAGCTGCCTCCTGCGCATGCTTATTTCTGCCTCGGAATTCTGCTGGGACTCATTCCCCAGGTTTGCACTCAAGCAGAGTTGAAAATCCGCCACCCTGTGGAGAGGCGAATGAGCTGAAGCTGGGATTCTTGACCGGCTTCTTTCTGCCAAAACAGTGTGGAGCACTTAGCATTCCTATGCACACATGGAGCAGTAGTGTTAGCTTCAGGTAACAAGAGCTGAGTCGAGAGGTGCCTTCTGGCCCGGACTTCTTCTCCCTCGGTCTCACGTAAGGAACCCGTTCCCCAGGCTCTCACCCACGGTAGCCTGGAAAGTGCTTCCTCCCTCAGAGACGTGGATGGTAGCTAAAGCACGATTTCTCTACCGTGTTGTTTCTTCGAGTTAGAACGCTAGCCATTAGACTGCCATGCAAATGTGGGGCTGCCGTGCTAGCTTGGTCAAACACGTGGGGAGTCGTGTTCTGCCTTTCGCAGGGGCCTGAGTCTCACTCGCAAAAAGCTTTGGACTCCCTTGCAGTGCTCTCACGCACGCACACCACAAAATGCTGCCACCCTCAGGAGCAGCTGTTTTACCTGCAGCACAGGCTCTCAACCGAGTTTTTCCTTCGAGTTAGGTGGCTGTGTTTAAGGCGGCACACACACCCTCTCGAATGGTACTAGCCCCATAACCAGGATGGGAGTTAAGAGCTGCCTTCTGTACCGGCCTGTCTCTCCCCCGATATTACGATATTGAAACCGTCCCCAGGCTCTCAGCCACAGTACACCCTAAACTGGTCCGCCCACAGAGAGGTCGACGGTAGCTAAAGCACGGTTTCTCTACAGTGTTGTTTCTTCGAGTTAGAACGCTAGCTATTAGACTGCCATGCAAATGTGGGGCTGCCGTGCTAGCTTGGTCAAACACATGGGGAGTCGTGTTCTGCCTTTTGCTGGGGCCTGAGTCTCACTCGCAAAAAGCTTTGGACTCCCTTGCACTACTCTCACGCACGCACACAACAAAATGCTGCCACCCTCAGGAGCACCTGTTTTACCTGAAGCACAGGCTCTCAATCAAGTTTTCCTTCGAGTTAGGTGGCTGTGTTGAAGCCTGCACACACACCCTGGCGAACGGTACCAGCCCCATAACCATGATGTGTGTTGAGAGCTGCCTTCTGTACCGGCCTGCCTCTCCCCGATATTACGATATTGAAACCGTCCCCAGGCTCTCAGCCACAGTACACCCTAAACTGCTTCGCCCACAGAGAGGTCGACGGTAGCTAAAGCACGGTTTGTCTACAGTGTTGTTTGTTCGAGTTAGAAAGCTAGCTATTAGACTTCCATTCAAAAGTGGGGCCGCAGTAGTAGTTTCATGGAGCAAGTGGGGAGTCGTGTTCTGGCTTCTTCCGGGGCCTGGGTCTCACAAGGAAAATGGTTTTGGACTCACTTGCTGTGCACTCACGCATGCACACCACACAATGCGTCCACCCTGAGGCATGGCTCTTTTAGCCGAAGCAGGAATTCCCTACAGAGTTGTTCCTTTGAGTTAGGTGGTTGGCTTATGGCCTGCAGGCACACCCGGGGCAAGGGGACTAGCCTCATAAACAAGAGGTGAGTTGAGAGCTGCCTTCCGCACCGGCCTGTTTCTCACTCCATTTCACGTATGGGACCCTTTCCCCGGTCTCTCATACACGACCACTATACAACTCCTGCGGCTTCAGGAACGGCAATGGTAGCTAAAGCGCGGTAAGGCTACAGCATTGATTCTTGGTGTTAGTAGCCTGGTAGGCGAATGAGCTGCAGCTGGGATTCTTTACAGACTTGTTTCTTCCCAGTCAGGGTCGAGCACATAGCATTCCAAGCACACATGGAGCAGTAGTCTTAGCTTCAGGTAGCAAGAGCTGAGTCCAGAGGTGCCTTCTGCCCGGACCTATTTCTCCCTTGGTTTCACGTATGGAACCCGTTCCCCAGGCTCTCAGCCACGGTACTCCGTGTAATGCTTCCTCCGTCTAGAGGTCGACGGTAGCTAAAGTACGGTTTCTCTACAGTGTTGTTTCTTCGAGTGAGAACACTAGCTGTTAGACTTCCATGCAAAAGTGGGGCTGCCGTGCTAGCGTGATGAAATACATGGGGAGTCGTGTTCTGCCTTCTGCTGGGGCCTGAGGCTCATTCACAAAAAGCTTTGGACTCCCTTGCAGTGCTCTCATGCACGCACACAACAAAATGCTTCCACCCTCAGGAGCGGCTCTTTTAGCTGAAGCATGGATTCTCCAGCGAGTTTTTCCTTCGAGTTAGGCAGTTTTCATGAAGCCTGCACACACACCCGGGGCAACGGTACCAGCCCCATAACCATGGTTTGAGTTGAGAGCTGCCTTCTCTCCGGCCTGTCTCTCCCTCGATTTCACGAAACGGAACCCGTCCCCAGGCTCTCACCCACCGTACACCCTAAACTGCTTCCTCCCACATAGAGGTCGTCGGTAGCTAAAGCACGGTTTCTCTTCAGTGTTGTTTCTCCGAGTTAGAACGCTTGCTATTAATGTCCACAATAGCCAAACTGTGGAAAGAGCCATGTCCACCAACAGATGAATGGATAAAGAAGAGGGGGTATATATATATATATACAATGGAATATTATGCAGCCATCAAAAGGAATGAGATCTTGCCATCTGCAACGACGTGGATGGAACTGGAGGGTATCATGCTGAGCGAAATAAGTCAAACCGAGAAAGACATGTATCATATGACCTCACTGATATGAGGAATTCTTAATCTCAGGAAACAAACTGAGGGTTGCTAGAGTGGGGGGTGGGGTGGGAGGGATGGGGTCACTGGGTGTTGGACACTGTGGAGGGTATGTGTTCTGGTAAGCGCTGTGAATTGTGCAAGACTGTTGAATCTCAGATCTGTACCTCTGAAACAAATAATGCAATATATGTTAAGAAAGAAAAAAAGAAGAAGAAGAATGTAGCAGGAGGGGAAGAATGAAGGGGGGAAAATCGGAGGGGGAGAAGAACCATGAGAGATGATGGACTCTGAAAAACAAACTGAGGGTTCTAGAGGGGAGGGGGCTGGGAGGATGGCTTAGCCTGGTGATGGGTATTGAGCAGGGCACGTTCTGCATGGAGCACTGGGTGTTATGCACAAACAATGAATCATGGAACACTATATCTAAAACTAATGATGTAATGTATGGGGATTAACATAACAATAAAAACATTAAATAATAATTAAAAAAAAGAACGCTTGCTATTAGACTTCCATGCAAAAGTGGGGCCGCAGTGCTAGCCTCAGGAAACAAGTGGGGAGTCATGTTCTGCCTTCTGCCGGGGCCTGAGTCCCACACGGAAAATGGGTCTGGACTCACTTGCAGTGCGCTCACGCATGCACACAGCAAAATGCGTCCACCCTCCGGCATGGCTACTTTAGCCGAAGCAGGAAATCTCTACAGAGTTGTTCCTTTGAGTTAGGTGGTTGGCTTTAGCCCTGCAGGCACACCCGGGGCAAGGGTACTAGCCTCATAAACAAGAGGTGAGTTGAGAACTGCCTTCCGCTCCGGCCTGTTTCTCACTCCATTTCACGTATGGGACCCTTTCCCCGGGCTCTCAGACAGACACGAGCACTGTCAAATTCCTCTGGCTTCTGGAACGGCAATGTTAACTCAAGCGCAGTAACTCTATAGCATTGATTCTTGGTGTTAGTAGCCTGGGAACTAGGCTTCCAGGCACACAGGGTACAGCAGTGCTAATCTCCTCAAACAAGAGGGGAGTCGACAGCAGCCTTCCTTACAGGCCTGCTTCTCACTCCGAGTTACGTTTAGGTTCCATTTCTCATGCTTTCACAAAAACACACAACAGATGAAGTGCACGCTCAGGAAGGGCGATCTTTGCTGAGGCACGGGTCCTCCGCACTTTTGTTCCTTTCCGTTGGGTGGATGGCACTTAGGACTACACGCACACACGGGAGAGCCGATCTAGTTTCCCGAAACAAGAGTTGAGTCGATAGCTGCCTCCTGCCCATGCTTATTTCTGCCTCGGAATTCTGCTGGGACTCATTCCCCAGGTTTGCACTCAAGCAGAGTTGAAAATCCTGCCACCCTGTGGAGAGGCGAATGAGCTGAAGCTGGGATTCTTGACCGGCTTCTTTCTGCCAAAACAGTGTGGAGCACTTAGCATTCCTATGCACACATGGAGCAGTAGTGTTAGCTTCAGGTAACAAGAGCTGAGTCGAGAGGTGCCTTGTGGCCCGGACTTCTTCTCCCTCGGTCTCACGTAAGGAACCCGTTCCCCAGGCTCTCACCCACGGTAGCCTGGAAAGTGCTTCCTCCCTCAGAGACGTGGATGGTAGCTAAAGCACGATTTCTCTACCGTGTTGTTTCTTCGAGTTAGAACGCTAGCTATTAGACTGCCATGCAAATGTGGGGCTGCCGTGCTAGCTTGGTCAAACACATGGGGAGTCGTGTTCTGCCTTTCGCAGGGGCCTGAGTCTCACTCGCAAAAAGCTTTGGACTCCCTTGCAGTGCTCTCACGCACGCACACCACAAAATGCTGCCACCCTCAGGAGCAGCTGTTTTACCTGCAGCACAGGCTCTCAACCGAGTTTTTCCTTCGAGTTAGGTGGCTGTGTTTAAGGCGGCACACACACCCTCTCGAATGGTACTAGCCCCATAACCAGGATGTGAGTTAAGAGCTGCCTTCTGTACCGGCCTGTCTCTCCCCGATATTACGATATTGAAACCGTCCCCAGGCTCTCAGCCACAGTACACCCTAAACTGCTCCGCCCACAGAGAGGTCGACGGTAGCTAAAGCACGGTTTCTCTACAGTGTTGTTTCTTCGAGTTAGAACGCTAGCTATTAGACTGCCATGCAAATGTGGGGCTGCCGTGCTAGCTTGGTCAAACACATGGGGAGTCGTGTTCTGCCTTTTGCTGGGGCCTGAGTCTCACTCGCAAAAAGCTTTGGACTCCCTTGCACTACTCTCACGCACGCACACAACAAAATGCTGCCACCCTCAGGAGCACCTGTTTTACCTGCAGCACAGGCTCTCAATCGAGTTTTCCTTCGAGTTAGGTGGCTGTGTTGAAGCCTGCACACACACCCTGGCGAACGGTAGCAGCCCCATAACCATGATGTGTGTTGAGAGCTGCCTTCTGTACCGGCCTGCCTCTCCCCGATATTATGATATTGAAACTGTGCCCAGGCTCTCAGCCACAGTACACCCTAAACTGCTTCGCCCACAGAGAGGTCGACGGTAGCTAAAGCACGGTTTCTCTGCTGTGTAGTTTCTTCGAGTTAGAACGCTAGCTATTAGACTTCCATGCAAAAGTGGGGCTGCCGTGCTAGCGTGATGAAACACATGGGGAGTCGTGTTCTGCCTTTCGCTGGGGCCTGAGTCTCGCTCGCAAAAAGCTTTGGACTTCCTTGCAGTGCTCTCACGCACGCACACAACAAAATGCTGCCACCCTCAGGAGCAGCTGTTTGACCTGACGCACAAGCTCTGAACCGAGATTTTCCTTCGAGTTAGGTGGCTGTGTTTACCCTGGGCAACGGTACTAGCCCCATAACCATGATGTGGGTTGAGAGCTGCCTTCTGTACCGGCCTGTCTCTCCCCCGATATTACGATATTGAAACCGTCCCCAGGCTCTCAGCCACAGTACACCCTAAACTGCTTCGCCCACAGAGAGGTCGACGGTAGCTAAAGCACGGTTTGTCTACAGTGTTGTTTGTTCGAGTTAGAAAGCTAGCTATTAGACTTCCATTCAAAAGTGGGGCCGCAGTAGTAGTTTCATGGAGCAAGTGGGGAGTCGTGTTCTGGCTTCTTCCGGGGCCTGGGTCTCACAAGGAAAATGGTTTTGGACTCACTTGCTGTGCACTCACGCATGCACACCACACAATGCGTCCACCCTGAGGCATGGCTCTTTTAGCCGAAGCAGGAATTCCCTACAGAGTTGTTCCTTTGAGTTAGGTGGTTGGCTTATGGCCTGCAGGCACACCCGGGGCAAGGGGACTAGCCTCATAAACAAGAGGTGAGTTGAGAGCTGCCTTCCGCACCGGCCTGTTTCTCACTCCATTTCACGTATGGGACCCTTTCCCCGGTCTCTCATACACGAGCACTATACAACTGCGGCTTCAGGAACGGCAATGGTAGCTAAAGCGCAGTAAGGCTACAGCATTGATTCTTGGTGTTAGTAGCCTGGTAGGCGAATGAGCTGCAGCTGGGATTCTTTACAGACTTGTTTCTTCCCAGTCAGGGTCGAGCACATAGCATTCCAAGCACACATGGAGCAGTAGTCTTAGCTTCAGGTAGCAAGAGCTGAGTCCAGAGGTGCCTTCTGCCCGGACCTATTTCTCCCTTGGTTTCACGTATGGAACCCGTTCCCCAGGCTCTCAGCCACGGTACTCCGTGTAATGCTTCCTCCGTCTAGAGGTCGACGGTAGCTAAAGCACGGTTTCTCTACAGTGTTGTTTCTTCGAGTGAGAACACTAGCTGTTAGACTTCCATGCAAAAGTGGGGCTGCCGTGCTAGCGTGATGAAACACATGGGGAGTCGTGTTCTGCCTTCTGCTGGGGCCTGAGGCTCATTCACAAAAAGCTTTGGACTCCCTTGCAGTGCTCTCATGCACGCACACAACAAAATGCTTCCACCCTCAGGAGCGGCTCTTTTAGCTGAAGCATGGATTCTCCAGCGAGTTTTTCCTTCGAGTTAGGCAGTTTTCATGAAGCCTGCACACACACCCGGGGCAACGGTACTAGCCCCATAACCATGGTTTGAGTTGAGAGCTGCCTTCTCTCCGGCCTGTCTCTCCCTCGATTTCACGAAACGGAACCCGTCCCCAGGCTCTCACCCACCGTACACCCTAAACTGCTTCCTCCCACATAGAGGTCGTCGGTAGCTAAAGCACGGTTTCTCTTCAGTGTTGTTTCTCCGAGTTAGAACGCTTGCTATGAATGTCCACAATAGCCAAACTGTGGAAAGAGCCATGTCCACCAACAGATGAATGGATAAAGAAGAGGGGGTATATATATATATACAATGGAATATTATGCAGCCATCAAAAGGAATGAGATCTTGCCATCTGCAACGACGTGGATGGAACTGGAGGGTATCATGCTGAGCGAAATAAGTCAAACCGAGAAAGACATGTATCATATGACCTCACTGATATGAGGAATTCTTAATCTCAGGAAACAAACTGAGGGTTGCTAGAGTGGGGGGTGGGGTGGGAGGGATGGGGTCACTGGGTGTTGGACACTGTGGAGGGTATGTGTTCTGGTAAGCGCTGTGAATTGTGCAAGACTGTTGAATCTCAGATCTGTACCTCTGAAACAAATAATGCAATATATGTTAAGAAAGAAAAAAAGAAGAAGAAGAATGTAGCAGGAGGGGAAGAATGAAGGGGGGAAAATCGGAGGGGGAGAAGAACCATGAGAGATGATGGACTCTGAAAAACAAACTGAGGGTTCTAGAGGGGAGGGGGCTGGGAGGATGGCTTAGCCTGGTGATGGGTATTGAGCAGGGCACGTTCTGCATGGAGCACTGGGTGTTATGCACAAACAATGAATCATGGAACACTATATCTAAAACTAATGATGTAATGTATGGGGATTAACATAACAATAAAAACATTAAATAATAATTAAAAAAAAGAACGCTTGCTATTAGACTTCCATGCAAAAGTGGGGCCGCAGTGCTAGCTTCAGGAAACAAGTGGGGAGTCATGTTCTGCCTTCTGCCGGGGCCTGAGTCCCACACGGAAAATGGGTCTGGACTCACTTGCAGTGCGCTCACGCATGCACACAGCAAAATGCGTCCACCCTCCGGCATGGCTACTTTAGCCGAAGCAGGAAATCTCTACAGAGTTGTTCCTTTGAGTTAGGTGGTTGGCTTTAGCCCTGCAGGCACACCCGGGGCAAGGGTACTAGCCTCATAAACAAGAGGTGAGTTGAGAACTGCCTTCCGCTCCGGCCTGTTTCTCACTCCATTTCACGTATGGGACCCTTTCCCCGGGCTCTCAGACAGACACGAGCACTGTCAAATTCCTCTGGCTTCAGGAACGGCAATGTTAACTCAAGCGCAGTAACTCTATAGCATTGATTCTTGGTGTTAGTAGCCTGGGAACTAGGCTTCCAGGCACACAGGGTACAGCAGTGCTAATCTCCTCAAACAAGAGGGGAGTCGACAGCAGCCTTCCTTCCAGGCCTGCTTCTCACTCCGAGTTACGTTTAGGTTCCATTTCTCATGCTTTCACAAAAACACACAACAGATGAAGTGCACGCTCAGGAAGGGCGATCTTTGCTGAGGCACGGGTCCTCCGCACTTTTGTTCCTTTCCGTTGGGTGGATGGCACTTAGGACTACACGCACACACGGGAGAGCCGATCTAGTTTCCCGAAACAAGAGTTGAGTCGATAGCTGCCTCCTGCCCATGCTTATTTCTGCCTCGGAATTCTGCTGGGACTCATTCCCCAGGTTTGCACTCAAGCAGAGTTGAAAATCCTGCCACCCTGTGGAGAGGCGAATGAGCTGAAGCTGGGATTCTTGACCGGCTTCTTTCTGCCAAAACAGTGTGGAGCACTTAGCATTCCTATGCACACATGGAGCAGTAGTGTTAGCTTCAGGTAACAAGAGCTGAGTCGAGAGGTGCCTTCTGGCCCGGACTTCTTCTCCCTCGGTCTCACGTAAGGAACCCGTTCCCCAGGCTCTCACCCACGGTAGCCTGGAAAGTGCTTCCTCCCTCAGAGACGTGGATGGTAGCTAAAGCACGATTTCTCTACCGTGTTGTTTCTTCGAGTTAGAACGCTAGCTATTAGACTGCCATGCAAAAGTGGGGCTGCCGTGCTAGCTTGGTCAAACACATGGGGAGTCGTGTTCTGCCTTTCGCAGGGGCCTGAGTCTCACTCGCAAAAAGCTTTGGACTCCCTTGCAGTGCTCTCACGCACGCACACCACAAAATGCTGCCACCCTCAGGAGCAGCTGTTTGACCTGCAGCACAGGCTCTCAACCGAGTTTTTCCTTCGAGTTAGGTGGCTGTGTTTAAGGCGGCACACACACCCTCTCGAATGGTACTAGCCCCATAACCAGGATGTGAGTTAAGAGCTGCCTTCTGTACCGGCCTGTCTCTCCCCGATATTACGATATTGAAACCATCCCCAGGCTCTCAGCCACAGTACACCCTAAACTGCTCCGCCCACAGAGAGGTCGACGGTAGCTAAAGCACGGTTTCTCTACAGTGTTGTTTCTTCGAGTTAGAACGCTAGCTATTAGACTGCCATGCAAATGTGGGGCTGCCGTGCTAGCTTGGTCAAACACATGGGGAGTCGTGTTCTGCCTTTTGCTGGGGCCTGAGTCTCACTCGCAAAAAGCTTTGGACTCCCTTGCACTACTCTCACGCACGCACACAACAAAATGCTGCCACCCTCAGGAGCACCTGTTTTACCTGAAGCACAGGCTCTCAATCAAGTTTTCCTTCGAGTTAGGTGGCTGTGTTTAAGCCTGCACACACACCCTGGCGAACGGTAGCAGCCCCATAACCATGATGTGTGTTGAGAGCTGCCTTCTGTACCGGCCTGCCTCTCCCCGATATTATGATATTGAAACTGTGCCCAGGCTCTCAGCCACAGTACACCCTAAACTGCTTCGCCCACAGAGAGGTCGACGGTAGCTAAAGCACGGTTTCTCTGCTGTGTAGTTTCTTCGAGTTAGAACGCTAGCTATTAGACTTCCATGCAAAAGTGGGGCTGCCGTGCTAGCGTGATGAAACACATGGGGAGTCGTGTTCTGCCTTTCGCTGGGGCCTGAGTCTCACTCGCAAAAAGCTTTGGACTTCCTTGCAGTGCTCTCACGCACGCACACCACAAAATGCTGCCACCCTCAGGAGCAGCTGTTTGACCTGACGCACAAGCTCTGAACCGAGATTTTCCTTCGAGTTAGGTGGCTGTGTTTACCCTGGGCAACGGTACTAGCCCCATAACCATGATGTGGGTTGAGAGCTGCCTTCTGTACCGGCCTGTCTCTCCCCCGATATTACGATATTGAAACCGTCCCCAGGCTCTCAGCCACAGTACACCCTAAACTGCTTCGCCCACAGAGAGGTCGACGGTAGCTAAAGCACGGTTTGTCTACAGTGTTGTTTGTTCGAGTTAGAAAGCTAGCTATTAGACTTCCATTCAAAAGTGGGGCCGCAGTAGTAGTTTCATGGAGCAAGTGGGGAGTCGTGTTCTGGCTTCTTCCGGGGCCTGGGTCTCACAAGGAAAATGGTTTTGGACTCACTTGCTGTGCACTCACGCATGCACACCACACAATGCGTCCACCCTGAGGCATGGCTCTTTTAGCCGAAGCAGGAATTCCCTACAGAGTTGTTCCTTTGAGTTAGGTGGTTGGCTTATGGCCTGCAGGCACACCCGGGGCAAGGGGACTAGCCTCATAAACAAGAGGTGAGTTGAGAGCTGCCTTCCGCACCGGCCTGTTTCTCACTCCATTTCACGTATGGGACCCTTTCCCGGGTCTCTCATACACGACCACTATACAACTCCTGCGGCTTCAGGAACGGCAATGGTAGCTAAAGCGCAGTAAGGCTACAGCATTGATTCTTGGTGTTAGTAGCCTGGTAGGCGAATGAGCTGCAGCTGGGATTCTTTACAGACTTGTTTCTTCCCAGTCAGGGTCGAGCACATAGCATTCCAAGCACACATGGAGCAGTAGTCTTAGCTTCAGGTAGCAAGAGCTGAGTCCAGAGGTGCCTTCTGCCCGGACCTATTTCTCCCTTGGTTTCACGTATGGAACCCGTTCCCCAGGCTCTCAGCCACGGTACTCCGTGTAATGCTTCCTCCGTCTAGAGGTCGACGGTAGCTAAAGCACGGTTTCTCTACAGTGTTGTTTCTTCGAGTGAGAACACTAGCTGTTAGACTTCCATGCAAAAGTGGGGCTGCCGTGCTAGCGTGATGAAACACATGGGGAGTCGTGTTCTGCCTTCTGCTGGGGCCTGAGGCTCATTCACAAAAAGCTTTGGACTCCCTTGCAGTGCTCTCATGCACGCACACAACAAAATGCTTCCACCCTCAGGAGCGGCTCTTTTAGCTGAAGCATGGATTCTCCAGCGAGTTTTTCCTTCGAGTTAGGCAGTTTTCATGAAGCCTGCACACACACCCGGGGCAACGGTACCAGCCCCATAACCATGGTTTGAGTTGAGAGCTGCCTTCTCTCCGGCCTGTCTCTCCCTCGATTTCACGAAACGGAACCCGTCCCCAGGCTCTCACCCACCGTACACCCTAAACTGCTTCCTCCCACATAGAGGTCGTCGGTAGCTAAAGCACGGTTTCTCTTCAGTGTTGTTTCTCCGAGTTAGAACGCTTGCTATTAATGTCCACAATAGCCAAACTGTGGAAAGAGCCATGTCCACCAACAGATGAATGGATAAAGAAGAGGGGGTATATATATATATATATATACAATGGAATATTATGCAGCCATCAAAAGGAATGAGATCTTGCCATCTGCAACGACGTGGATGGAACTGGAGGGTATCATGCTGAGCGAAATAAGTCAAACCGAGAAAGACATGTATCATATGACCTCACTGATATGAGGAATTCTTAATCTCAGGAAACAAACTGAGGGTTGCTAGAGTGGGGGGTGGGGTGGGAGGGATGGGGTCACTGGGTGTTGGACACTGTGGAGGGTATGTGTTCTGGTAAGCGCTGTGAATTGTGCAAGACTGTTGAATCTCAGATCTGTACCTCTGAAACAAATAATGCAATATATGTTAAGAAAGAAAAAAAGAAGAAGAAGAATGTAGCAGGAGGGGAAGAATGAAGGGGGGAAAATCGGAGGGGGAGAAGAACCATGAGAGATGATGGACTCTGAAAAACAAACTGAGGGTTCTAGAGGGGAGGGGGCTGGGAGGATGGCTTAGCCTGGTGATGGGTATTGAGCAGGGCACGTTCTGCATGGAGCACTGGGTGTTATGCACAAACAATGAATCATGGAACACTATATCTAAAACTAATGATGTAATGTATGGGGATTAACATAACAATAAAAACATTAAATAATAATTAAAAAAAAGAACGCTTGCTATTAGACTTCCATGCAAAAGTGGGGCCGCAGTGCTAGCCTCAGGAAACAAGTGGGGAGTCATGTTCTGCCTTCTGCCGGGGCCTGAGTCCCACACGGAAAATGGGTCTGGACTCACTTGCAGTGCGCTCACGCATGCACACAGCAAAATGCGTCCACCCTCCGGCATGGCTACTTTAGCCGAAGCAGGAAATCTCTACAGAGTTGTTCCTTTGAGTTAGGTGGTTGGCTTTAGCCCTGCAGGCACACCCGGGGCAAGGGTACTAGCCTCATAAACAAGAGGTGAGTTGAGAACTGCCTTCCGCTCCGGCCTGTTTCTCACTCCATTTCACGTATGGGACCCTTTCCCCGGGCTCTCAGACAGACACGAGCACTGTCAAATTCCTCTGGCTTCAGGAACGGCAATGTTAACTCAAGCGCAGTAACTCTATAGCATTGATTCTTGGTGTTAGTAGCCTGGGAACTAGGCTTCCAGGCACACAGGGTACAGCAGTGCTAATCTCCTCAAACAAGAGGGGAGTCGACAGCAGCCTTCCTTCCAGGCCTGCTTCTCACTCCGAGTTACGTTTAGGTTCCATTTCTCATGCTTTCACAAAAACACACAACAGATGAAGTGCACGCTCAGGAAGGGCGATCTTTGCTGAGGCACGGGTCCTCCGCACTTTTGTTCCTTTCCGTTGGGTGGATGGCACTTAGGACTACACGCACACACGGGAGAGCCGATCTAGTTTCCCGAAACAAGAGTTGAGTCGATAGCTGCCTCCTGCCCATGCTTATTTCTGCCTCGGAATTCTGCTGGGACTCATTCCCCAGGTTTGCACTCAAGCAGAGTTGAAAATCCTGCCACCCTGTGGAGAGGCGAATGAGCTGAAGCTGGGATTCTTGACCGGCTTCTTTCTGCCAAAACAGTGTGGAGCACTTAGCATTCCTATGCACACATGGAGCAGTAGTGTTAGCTTCAGGTAACAAGAGCTGAGTCGAGAGGTGCCTTGTGGCCCGGACTTCTTCTCCCTCGGTCTCACGTAAGGAACCCGTTCCCCAGGCTCTCACCCACGGTAGCCTGGAAAGTGCTTCCTCCCTCAGAGACGTGGATGGTAGCTAAAGCACGATTTCTCTACCGTGTTGTTTCTTCGAGTTAGAACGCTAGCTATTAGACTGCCATGCAAATGTGGGGCTGCCGTGCTAGCTTGGTCAAACACATGGGGAGTCGTGTTCTGCCTTTCGCAGGGGCCTGAGTCTCACTCGCAAAAAGCTTTGGACTCCCTTGCAGTGCTCTCACGCACGCACACCACAAAATGCTGCCACCCTCAGGAGCAGCTGTTTTACCTGCAGCACAGGCTCTCAACCGAGTTTTTCCTTCGAGTTAGGTGGCTGTGTTTAAGGCGGCACACACACCCTCTCGAATGGTACTAGCCCCATAACCAGGATGTGAGTTAAGAGCTGCCTTCTGTACCGGCCTGTCTCTCCCCGATATTACGATATTGAAACCGTCCCCAGGCTCTCAGCCACAGTACACCCTAAACTGCTCCGCCCACAGAGAGGTCGACGGTAGCTAAAGCACGGTTTCTCTACAGTGTTGTTTCTTCGAGTTAGAACGCTAGCTATTAGACTGCCATGCAAATGTGGGGCTGCCGTGCTAGCTTGGTCAAACACATGGGGAGTCGTGTTCTGCCTTTTGCTGGGGCCTGAGTCTCACTCGCAAAAAGCTTTGGACTCCCTTGCACTACTCTCACGCACGCACACAACAAAATGCTGCCACCCTCAGGAGCACCTGTTTTACCTGCAGCACAGGATCTCAATCGAGTTTTCCTTCGAGTTAGGTGGCTGTGTTTAAGCCTGCACACACACCCTGGCGAACGGTACCAGCCCCATAACCATGATGTGTGTTGAGAGCTGCCTTCTGTACCGGCCTGCCTCTCCCCGATATTATGATATTGAAACTGTGCCCAGGCTCTCAGCCACAGTACACCCTAAACTGCTTCGCCCACAGAGAGGTCGACGGTAGCTAAAGCACGGTTTCTCTGCTGTGTAGTTTCTTCGAGTTAGAACGCTAGCTATTAGACTTCCATGCAAAAGTGGGGCTGCCGTGCTAGCGTGATGAAACACATGCGGAGTCGTGTTCTGCCTTTCGCTGGGGCCTGAGTCTCGCTCGCAAAAAGCTTTGGACTTCCTTGCAGTGCTCTCACGCACGCACACAACAAAATGCTGCCACCCTCAGGAGCAGCTGTTTGACCTGACGCACAAGCTCTGAACCGAGATTTTCCTTCGAGTTAGGTGGCTGTGTTTACCCTGGGCAACGGTACTAGCCCCATAACCATGATGTGGGTTGAGAGCTGCCTTCTGTACCGGCCTGTCTCTCCCCCGATATTACGATATTGAAACCGTCCCCAGGCTCTCAGCCACAGTACACCCTAAACTGCTTCGCCCACAGAGAGGTCGACGGTAGCTAAAGCACGGTTTGTCTACAGTGTTGTTTGTTCGAGTTAGAAAGCTAGCTATTAGACTTCCATTCAAAAGTGGGGCCGCAGTAGTAGTTTCATGGAGCAAGTGGGGAGTCGTGTTCTGGCTTCTTCCGGGGCCTGGGTCTCACAAGGAAAATGGTTTTGGACTCACTTGCTGTGCACTCACGCATGCACACCACACAATGCGTCCACCCTGAGGCATGGCTCTTTTAGCCGAAGCAGGAATTCCCTACAGAGTTGTTCCTTTGAGTTAGGTGGTTGGCTTATGGCCTGCAGGCACACCCGGGGCAAGGGGACTAGCCTCATAAACAAGAGGTGAGTTGAGAGCTGCCTTCCGCACCGGCCTGTTTCTCACTCCATTTCACGTATGGGACCCTTTCCCGGGTCTCTCATACACGACCACTATACAACTCCTGCGGCTTCAGGAACGGCAATGGTAGCTAAAGCGCAGTAAGGCTACAGCATTGATTCTTGGTGTTAGTAGCCTGGTAGGCGAATGAGCTGCAGCTGGGATTCTTTACAGACTTGTTTCTTCCCAGTCAGGGTCGAGCACATAGCATTCCAAGCACACATGGAGCAGTAGTCTTAGCTTCAGGTAGCAAGAGCTGAGTCCAGAGGTGCCTTCTGCCCGGACCTATTTCTCCCTTGGTTTCACGTATGGAACCCGTTCCCCAGGCTCTCAGCCACGGTACTCCGTGTAATGCTTCCTCCGTCTAGAGGTCGACGGTAGCTAAAGCACGGTTTCTCTACAGTGTTGTTT